>NC_142110.1:67904386-68232886 GCF_056152115.1 Neolamprologus brichardi
TGATATAAAACCCACGCAACACTCCACTTAATGAGGCCAGCACGGGAGCCACGACTTAGGCAAGTGCCTGTCACGGCGAGGGCTCAGACCAAAGGCAGGAACACACATGGCGCCGTCCTGACACCGGCGAGCGCAGCTAGCAGGCAGCCACATAATGACCTGTCAGTGTTCGACCCGCACAGGAAGCACGATAAAGACAAATAATAAAACCTCACGGCGAGATTCAAAACGGCACGAGCACCTTTTCCTCCCACTGATGGCTGCAGTCCACATTTACATAACAGCAGATGTTTCCTCTGCACACAGAATATTCCAACATGGCTGATGATGGCGTACCTGATTGCTCCACTCTGTCCACACATGTGAACGCGGGTCTTCCACCCAGAACAGAAACTCCACCACAGCCTGGAGTGAGTACCCCACTTGGCATTGGACTTTGGACCATCACCATGGCCTGGGACTTTGAGCTGCTGACTTTCTTCTGTGCTGCTTCACTTACAGCTGCAAACCACCCAGATGTGAGCTGGAGGTCACAAAGGAAACCAACAGAGACCAATCAAAGCAGGAGCATCACCCCGAGGCCATCAGAGCGAACCCCTGCATCCCTTTGGCTGTGCCTCAAAATAAAGTTCCTGGTCCTGCCCATCGAAGTTATGAAGAGAATCTGAGACAAAGGGCAGACAAACTCCACTCTCTAATCAGGATTGCAGCCATCTGCCTTCTTTAAGCCTTTAAGACCTACCATAGAACCAAGTCCACCAGAGCTTATATTATATTTTTACATGTTGTGGAGCCATTTTTGGGAGCATTTCAAGTTGCTATACATCAAAACAACCATTATAGCCCAAATTGTAATAATATGTCTGCATTAAGTGCATAGTCATTATGTAAATTGCAAAAAAGTGCAATAAACTACAAAAAAATTGAAAATCGTTTTTGTTTTTTTAACATATATTTCTAGTTAGAGAAATTTAAGAGGCTTATCCCTCAAAACTGTAAATACAAAAAAGTTGCACAAAATAGTTTCCCACCACAGGAAATTTATTTTGAGTGTCTTCATAGTTTTATTTTTGAAATACACCAATTTTTATACACTGCAGGAAAAACGAAAATAAATATTATAATGCAAATTTGCAAAAAAGCAGCATATGCATCAAAATAAACTATTTCCAGCAGTGCAATATGAGTCCTAAGCATCCCAGAAACCACACAGAAAGTCATAAAGTCAAACATAACTTTTAAAAACACCAGTATAGGCTCATGAGGCCCTGATGGTAAAAAACTACATTTCTGCAAAATTTAGTTACGCAAAACGGAGCGTGCTCGCTCCAACCGGCTTTAAAGGGTTAAGCCTACTGAGCACATATTACTACTTGAATACAGCGACGGCAGATAGCCGCAAAGAGCCGTCTTTAGCAGCTAATTGCCATCGATACCTCCTCCAGGCTGAACATCAGCCAGCAGCAGAGACGGAGGCGGAGCTGCTTTGTGATAAAAACAACGATGTGTAATAGGTGCAGTAATGGCAGCGAACCAGAAAGGTCAAGGTCGCGCCTCTGATGCCAGCGAGCCTCGAGCGACGCCACCATTCGCCATCGATCTGACCGGCCTTCGCGCAGACACAGACGCGCTGGAAGCCGGTGTTTTATGCCGGTACTATCCATTGATTCGGGGAAAGTATCCGAAGATTTAATTACAGAAGTAACACATAAACTGTCCTCTGCCTGGAGTAGTTACAGGCTGGGAGAAATACGGCCGTGTCCTGCTGAAGTAATGGCCGGGGCTGGATTTGTGAGACAGTTGTGGAGTTTATGGGTGAAACGATTTCAGGCTTTTCCTCCTGCGGTGCATTAGCTCCATTAGCACCATCCACAGAGGAAAACAGGAAACCAGCTGCTGATTTACACCTGCGATCTGTCCATTTAGGGACTCGTCTTAATGCTATGTTATCGCTCCCATTTAGAGCCTGCAAACAGCCCTGCTCTGACTTTTTAAGCTTTCTGAGATCATTTTAGATATGAAGCAAAAAAAAAGACTTTAAATATGATTTAGACCTCATTTCTACATTATAGATAATCCATGGGATTTGCAGAAAGCACATAAACCACTTAAATACAGCCCAGTGATCAGGCCTGATTACTGCCAGACCTGCTGAATCAAGAAATCGCTTAAACAGAAGCTGATAGCGTGAGGCTAATAGATCCCAAACAGCAGCAGGTAACGCCACGATCTAGAGAAACACTGACTGACAGCTATCAGCTTGGAAAGGGTTGCAGAGCCATTTCTACGGCTTTGGGAGTCCAATGAGCCGCAGTGAGAGCCACGATCCACACATGGAGAAAACCTGGAACAGCGCTGAACCTTCCTAGCAGGAGAAATCTGCATTTACACAGATAAAAAGATCAGGAGCGGGCAAACACTTTCTCCTTTTAAAGAATTTTGCACTATACATTCTTCTATCTGCAAGCCGCCTGGAAACCCTACACCATAATACAAAGTCAACCTCTCTTGAATGCACGGACGCGGCCCACGATGGCTGCGGTCGCCCGTAGGTCCCGCCCACACGTTTCCAGTTAAATTGTCTTCAGTTTTCAAACTGACACGAAGAGAATGGATCAAGTCAAAGTAATGGGAAAAAGGCAAAATTGCATTCAACCAAACAGGTAAGAAAGAGAAAACTTCTATATCAAACCAGTGACATAAAATGAGGCGACCTGTTATGTTACATCCTTTCTCGCCACTTCTGTTTTTTGGTTTTTGTCTGCAGTGCGTCCTCTCTGTTCTTCTGACGATTGTTATTGACAGAATAAATGATTAACTCCACCTTCAAACGAAGCACGTTTCCTCCCTCCTTTTTCTATTTACAAAAACTTGTCTTCATCTGAAGAGAGACGCTCATTGTGTCCCTGTCAGCGTTTCGCAGGGAAGCTTTCATGAACCCACAACAGATGTCTGAAACGTTCTGCCAAAATAAATGTTTTCTGCCTTCGAGTTGTAATAATTAGTCGCTGGAAGCAGACTCTCAGAAACACGAGGGCGCACCGAAAGAAATTAGGACACGGCGCTAATAAAGACGCGCTTACAGCTGACAGCTTTAAACAGGGAGTCATTAGCTTTGTGTTTTATGAAAACATCATATGGGGAAGTCTTGGTGTTTATTATTCGTATTAAAAAGTAGAGAACCACATCACTACATGTGGAAACTGGTAGTCATGAACTCCTGGATAGGGAACAACAGGAGGCTTCCAGCTGGTCTAAAACGGCCAACGTGAGGATGCTCTGACATCCCAGCGAGCAGGTTAACGAGATCTGATGGTGGTGTCCAAATTGGAGTTACCACAGATGCTCAGTGATTTTCTAACCTGCGATAATGTGCTCCTGACCAACGAGCTGATCAGAGCATGCACAGTCGCTCCTGAGATCCTGGTGGATACGTGCGACACAAAGCAGCAACAGGAGTGTTACAGCACCGCAACATCAGTAGTTCCTCAAAGGCAACTGCTAATGGTGTCGTCCTTTTCTGTGTCTGCAAAGTTTGACTCTCAGGCTCGTGTCTGGCGCTGCGCCCTCATACAGATGGATGAAAAGTGGCTGCAGAGTTTCAACAGTTTGCGCTGCCCATGTAAGAAGAAAGAAGTATTTATAGCACTTAATAATAATTCTACTTCAGGAAGTGTAGAAAGAAATGTAAGCACTGAAATCAGCTTGTAGCAGCCAAAGCAAAAGTCATCAGGATGTCGTATCATCCTGTCACAGTCTGGGCTGACAGACTGTGTGGAGGTGGACACGAGTGAACCCAAAAGCAGACGCGTGGAAACCAAAACTTTCACTCAACACGATCCAAAACAAAGGCAGGAGGAAACTAAGGAAACTAAGGCAACACTTACTGGACCACACTGGGAAAACTAAACTCCAACTGGAACATGAAGCCTGGACGTGGAACCGATCATGCATGTGAGAGGAAACCAACGCAGGCATGAGGAAAACATCCAAACACCAAACTGCAGTTCAAACAAGGACCTACTGAACACTTCTGAGTGCAGAATAAAGACGATGCATTAAATACAAATGTAAACTTGTGGCAAAGCGCTTGAAACAATAAATTTGTGCCATTGCAGAAAGTGTTGAAAAAGCTCCAAGCAAAGCCTTTCCAAACCAAAGAGGGAGTGCAGGCGTGTCTGTGGTCTCTGACCACGATCCACACCTTTATTAGTGCAAAAAAACCATCAATGTATTTTCACTTAAACAAGCAGCTGTTTTTTATCTGCATTAAAGTTATATAAAAATGTAACAGTGCAAATTCCTCGCTGACAGTTTAACCAAAAGGCATTTCCAGTGGAAACTGGCCGACATATCCTCAGCATAACCATGTATAATATCCACAACACTTAAAAAGAGGTTACACACACAATACGGTAACATTATGTTGAAGCACAGTACGTATCACTCCGCGAGGCTCCGCCTACGATAGCCGTAATGCTCCGACAATCCATCAAGCGGTGCGGCTTCGTAGCTTAGCAAAGTCATACTGAAACATTTGACAGATTTTCGAGCGCCGTGCACATAAAATCGTCTCGAGGTCAGTAAACACAACCAGAGTTCATACATAAGGCACACGGGATTATAAGGGGCTCTGTCGATTTTCAGAAAAATCAAAGGATTGATTTTAAGTGCGCCGTATTTTCCAAACAACACGGTAATAACGACGGCCCGCTAGCATGCGCTACCAAAAATAGAGCTTTGTTGTGTATCTGACGGACGAAAGCTAAACCAGTTCCACACCAGTGAAGCTGCAGCATTTTTACAAACCAGTTCTGGTTCATCGTTTCATTCAACGATTTGCTTTCGCCGCCATGCTTTTTTCCGACGTGTGCGTATGAAAACAAAAACACTGCGCATGCGCATTTTACTCATATTCTATCGCGATATTTTGTTTTTTACACCGGTGTTACCGTGAACGGTATGATACGGCCCAGCCCTACCTCCAGGTTCAGGATCGTTTCATCATTTGTGCTCGACTGACAGCACCGCCTCTGCCTCAGCACATCTCAGGTGCTTCACTATCCCCTCTGCAAATAAACGAATAACCGGCATCCAAATCTGTCTCGTCTGGTCTGTTTGCCTTTAAACCGACACATCATCGCCCTTTCACAGAAAAAGGATAAAGCTATATGACCAAACAGGCCATTTTTCACACTTGTCACAGGGAGACTACCTCCAACTCACAGTATGTTAGCCCCATAATAAAAAGGTACTCATGCTGGACTGTTCACTGGGAACTGTGGAAGTGTGATGGACGCCAAACAGTCTGAGAAGTTAGGGCACCAGCTCTGCCTTCAGATCATCACATTCAGTTAAATATTCCCAAAATTGTGTTGCTCCATATTCCATTTGTTCACTGTTTTACACTATTTTCAATGAGACCTAAAATTTAAAAACCACTTTTGACCTTTGACGAAGCGCCCCCCTCTGGACCAATTAGTGTAGTGCTAGGAGGCGTCCTCACACATGTTCCAACTAACGTTTGCACATCCCTGCAGTCAGACGTCTCCCTCAGCTCTTTCATTGTCCAACTACTTTTGGACGCGGGGTTTGTACAGGTAGCTTTGAAAAATGGGCAGAGACGGAGCTGTTTTTATGCATCTTGCACAACATGTCATCCACATATCACGATGTAATGAGCCTGCTTTGTGCGCTGATGATTTTAATTAGGGGTGGGTTTTTATAATCGATTTATCGATTATAATCGATTCTGGCTTGAATAACGTGAAATCGATTCATTAAAATCCTGAATCGATTTTTTAAATTAAATTTATTTTGCCCGAAACGCCAGAATCTCAGGTGAAAGATCACAAAATGTCAACAACCACCAAACAGCTAAGACAGTAAATGAGAGCAGGAACACGGATTCTGCACAGAGACGTAAACACTTCTTTCATTTTTGTGATGTACTGCAGAATATTTTTATAAAATCCAGGCCAGGAAAACCAGCTTCAAGGTTTTTCTGAGTTTTATCTTCAGCTACTTTGACACAAAGGCCTCTGCTGTGATGCTCACACCTTTGATAAAGTCTTGCGTGTGTCAGCTTCCTTTCTATAGATACAAAAATATGTAAATGTACTGATCTGAATTATAATATTTCTGACTGTCAAAATTTCCCAGATTGAAATCGAATCGAATCAAATCAATTCTAGAAATCAGTGACGATACCCAGCCCTAATTTTAATACATTTAGCCTGTTTAAACAAGACGACGGCGTGTCCTCAACGATGCGATCTTCAGCTGCCCTCTTAAATTATTCACTTAATTCATTATGTTAATTAACTTGATTAATAACGGTAACATTGAAGTATTTAAGCAACAGGTGAGCCAGAACCTCCACCTCTACCACTGACAACATGGCGCTTCAGACTCAATTGGACCATTTTACCATGGGAGTCGATGGGGGCCGACTAACTGTTGGAGGCAGCCTCAAGTGGACGTTAGTGGAAGTGCAGCATTGGGCACTTCGTGGAGCTTGCAGCTAGTCAGCACCAGAATCTGCTGCTATGGTGGACTTTGCTGCCCCCAAGCTTGCTGTTAGAGTCATTCACTAATAACACTAAAAGTATTTTTAATGCTGGAAACACTGTGCACATAGAAAAACTGATTTAACAGCAGGGATATCGTTAACATGTGGCCTAACCGTAAACAGCAGCACGTGTCGTACATCACAAAAGCATCTGATCTGAAGAAATCACAGCTCAGACAACGAAAGACAAATTGCGCTTAGACCAGTCAGTTTAACTGGTGGAACGAGAAGGCGCTGGTGGCTCATAAACTCTTCACAGACACTCCAGAGTACTCGCGTAACAGGCGAATCTCCCCAAAACAGTTAGCGACCTCCACCTCTGCCAGTGGAAATTCACATCCAGCCCTACAGGTGAGCCGGCGAGCACCGTGCCAGTCACTGTCCCCCTGGAGAAATCACACCAATTGCCATTTGGAGAATTAATTCAGTGACCTATGGTAATTTTAAGATTCATTTGCTCTGTGCTGGCTGTGCTCAAACTAGGAATGAGAGCCGCTCTCTTGTCTCTTCACTCATGCAAAATTCATTGTGGATAATCACCTCCAGCCCCACCCCTCCAAAAACACAAAAAAAGAACATCGAATAGCAAAATCTTTCCTTTAGTGTGATAATTAAGATCAAACATTGGATCAGCTCAGGTTTGTTTGGCTGCACAGACGGATCAGTCTGTGGCACCTGCAGAGGCCAGCGCAGCTTTTTGATTTGGCTGCAGTGACCTCGCTGCTCCAGGTCGATGCTCCAGTGGACTGCACCTTCAATGGTACGTAATCCCCGACGTCTACTCTGAGCTCCGGCTAACAATGAAAGAGCTGAGGGAGACGTCTGACTGCAGGGATGTGCAAACGTTAGTTGGGACATGTGTGAGGACGCCTCTTAACACTACACTAATTGGTCCAGAGGGGGGCGCTTCGTCAAAGGTCAACGCTTTAAGGCTGAAAGATTCCCGGGTGATGCCTTCAGGCGCTCTGCAATTTAAACAATCACACTGACGGACAAATTTTGCATGCAATTCTGATTCTTTCATTTTAAATATACAGTCACACAATATTACAAGTTATTGAAGATTCGTAGAGTTGTGCTACAGCAGGTCACGTCTCGTGTGCAAAGCCTCGTTTATGTTCACGTGCAGATGCGAGTGATTCATTTGATACGACTCAGGTCGAATCAGGTTAGCGCACGAAGTACGATCAATTACAAATACTCCTGATGTCAGGAGCAGAGATGGGCAAGTAACGCGTTACTGTAATCTGATTACTTTTTTCAAGTAACGAGTAAAGTAAGGGATTACTATTGCAAAAACGGTAATTAGATTACCGTTACTTTCCCGTAGGAACGCTGCGTTACTGCGTTACTAAAACCGTGATTTTTTGCGAGAATGTCTCATGACAGTGACGTAAGCGAGTGCGACGTTCGTGACAACAGCTGTGTGCAGATCAACAATGGATCATATATCGAGTGCAGAGAGAGTATGAGCGTGCAGCGTTTAAAGCGTGGAAGTACTGACCTTACTTTGATTTTGATTCCATAAAAAGTGACAAAAACATTAGTGTCCGTTGTGCGTGGGAAGAAAACTTTTTTTTACAGCGAAAAAACCCCTAAACTTCCAAACAAGCTCCGAGTAGCTACGACGTAATGGGAAACTCACAGAGAAACTCGCGGATTCTTCCACTGACCGCGGCACACCTGCACCAGGGTAAACCTCCGCCTACCCCACTCCTGCTTTACAGGTGAAAATAGAGCAACAGGACCGCTAGTCTTTGACTTTATTTATTTTCTGCTGTGTTTTACTTGCATCTATTTGAAAGACTGAGTGTAAACACACAAAATATTTTATTTTATGTGCTGGAATGTGCAGAAAATAGGTTTAAATGTTAAACTAATTTCTTCCAGTCAGAGAATGTTGCAGATAATTAAATGTTTGCTTGATGCATAAAGTTAAAAGATTAAAACTAATAAAACAAGTTTTAAAAAGAGACTTTTCCATTTGATTACATTTTGTATGATGATTATGCAGAAAAAGTAGAATTGGGCTGAAAGATCTATCACTTTATCACCTATTCAGGTTGTAAATCGTGTTTTTAAAAAGTAACTAAGTAATTAATTACTTTTGAAAATAAGTAATCAGTAAAGTAACGGGATTACTTTTTGGGGGAAGTAATCAGTAATTAGTTACTGATTACTTTTTTCAAGTAACTTGACCAACACTGGTTGTGACAGACTGTAAACAGGTTTCTTCATGCTGCAAAGTGTCAACATGTGAGTCTATGGGCACCAACTCCCTTTAGGGGTAATTTGCACTCTTCTCTTTGCTGCTCCGTCAAGTGCAGACTTTGCATTTCCGTCCCAAACCGAGGTTTTTATACGTAGCTGCTTGTTTATTGTAAATCCATTTAATAAATGAGGTTCCTGGTGCGATCAAGCCCGACAGCAGCGGCCATCATTCCTCAGTCTCCCGTAGCAGTCATTACTGTGTGCTAAAGACATCTCAAATCCACCTGCCAATGTGTTCGTTCCACGGCAGCGATCGAGTCACAGTCAGGTGTGAGGCAGGTAAACAGGCGGCGCGCTGACAGCAGCCCCGTGACGAGCGCTCACACAGGAAGCTTTATCAAGGAGAAGCGTCTCCGAGTGAAAACATGAAACCCGAGCGTCGGTGCGAGAGCGAAGCTTTCTGTCAAAACAACAGCTTCCTGAAGACAGCACAAACTTTACTGTCAGTTTCCTTCTGAATTCTTTAAAAGAGAAAAACAACATTTTTGGTTTTTCAGTAAACAGGAAAATATCCCGTGGCTAATGATGGCGGCGGCGCTGTTTGATGTCATCTGGGATGCCGAGGAGAAAACAGAGTGGTTTCCATGACGGTGGACGATTATTCATTACCTCTGAGACTCTGTCACGCTCACACATGCCTGACTGTGCTTGTATCTCTGCAAGGACTCACTGAAATAACACATCACACGAATCCTAACACAAGCCTGCGCCATCAAACGACCCTTTGAAGAGCCATCCCAAAGTGAGGGCCGTCCCTAAATGTCCTCATTCTTGCGGTCTGAAATAGGACGTCGTCCCCACAAACACAGATGCAGACATGCAAGTACAACATCCACCACACATATGTGACAGATTTCTCTTTTACACACAGAGGAAGGCTCCTGCAGCGCCTCGTTTACATCCATCCATTCGCTTCCGCTTCTCCTTTTCAGGGTCGCAGCGCTGGAGCCTATCCCAGCTGTCATAGGGCGAGAGGCGGGGTACACCCTGGACAGGTCGCCAGTCTGTCGCAGGGCTAACACACAGGGACAGATAACCATTCACACTCACATTCATTCGCACATTCACACCTAGTGACAATTTGGATTATCCAATTAACCTATCCCCACAAGCTGCATGTCTTTGGACGGTGGGAGGAAGCCGGAGTACCCGGAGGGAACCCACGCAAACACGGGGAGAACATGCAAACTGCACACAGAAAGACATGATGGTGGAATTGAACTCAGGACCTTCTTGCTGTGCGGCAACAGTGCTAACCACCGTGCTTCTTCATGCAAAGAAGAAGCAATTAACCAGCAGCCCAGTGATTAGACTTGAGACCGAGCACCCCAGAAAATAATTATTATAATATGTTGTGTTAAATTTGTTTAGATCAGAGGAATAAGGAAGGATTGTGTTTTAGTTTGGCTTAGCTGTAGCCTGAGAGTGTGATTGTTTAGACCAGTGGTTCTTAACCTGGGTTCGATCGAACCCTAGGGGTTCGGTGAGTCAGTCTCAGGGGTTTGGGCAGAGCCTCCGCCGTGAGATGCACGGCTCATTTTGTGCACCAGTAAAAAACAGATCTATGTTTTGAATTTGAAAAAAATCATATTTTATTTTTCACTAAGGAGGGGTTCAGTGAATTCGCATATGAAACTGGTGGGTTCAGTACCTCCAACAAGGTTAAGAACCACTGGTTTAGAGAGAAAGGAATTTATGGACACTGCTGTCATAGAAGGAGACAGGAAGCTACAGTTGGGGGTTGCTGATGCTTGTGCCTTTAATAAAACTCATAATTGTTATAAACTTAGAAGCAGGTTTGCAGGAGACTCTGCTTATCTGTAAAGTTAAGACAACAAGAGGCCAACGGCCCAGTGGATGAGGGGGGTCTCAGTGTTTGTAATATGTTAACTCTGTTTTCTCTGTTGTGTAGAGGAATTTGGTTTAGCTTGGGTGAGGAGATTACTTTTATGACCCCCAGGAAGTCACGTATACAGACACACATGCTGGTGGACAGTTATAAGTATTTGGGGGTTGTTCTTGACTCTGTCCTTTGAGTCACATGTTGCTGCTACAATGAAAAAGGTTCAACAAAGACTTTTTAAGGAGGTTGAGAGGTTTTAATGTTTCATCTGAAATGATGACTCTTTTTTATAAAAGTTTTATTGAGTCTGTTTTAACCGTCTGTATCATTGCTTGGTACGGTAATATGTTCCTGAATAATAAGACCAGACTTAACAATCTGGTTAAAGTGGCTGGTCAGATTTCAGGGAGGTCTCAGGTCCAGCTTGTGGACTTTTATAACAGGCAGGTGCTGAGGAAGCCCTTCTAGGGCTTAAATGAAGATGAATAAAGATGAATAAAGGTTTTGTGAAATCACTACTGAGTCCGGTGTCGCCTCTGGATGCTTCGAGGAATAAAAAGGACCGGGGTGAAACTGATTTCATAACATTAATCACGTTTGTGCAGGGTGCACAGTTTGCCTGGTGGAAGGAAACCTGTCTGCAATCAATCTCAGTTGAATTTGGACCAAGCGGTGAGGATTTACAAATACCTGCAGACCGACTGCAAACATCAGTCCGTCTGCACCGATGAGCACAACTCTTCACTGATGAGTTGCCAAGTTGTATTCATCTATAAAAGCAAAGGGCTGAGCGTCATTTGGAAATAAACCGACGTCCTGCAGCAACAACTGCGAGATTCCAAGTGGAGGAGACGCTCTCTGGCTGCAAACTGCTTTACACAGTGTTTTGTTGGTGCTGCTTTCACCTGCAGTCTGGATCTTGAGAACTGTTCTCAGAGAGCACGAGAATAAGACAGCGAGAAGCAGAAGGTCAGCAGGAGCATTCAACAGCAGCGAGCAGCCAGCTGTCATAGTAACAGCAGACAGGTTTGCATCTGCAGAGAGAGATCATTTTAACACTAAATCACCAGCACAGGCTGATTAATAATTATTTCTGTGCCGGTTTTCCCGATGATGCTGACAGAATTCCTGCTGCAGTTCGGACTCATCGTCGCCATAAACTGAACCTGTGGCTCGGCTCATACGATCAGCAGATATTACAGGCAGGGCGAAGCTGCAGGCCCCGATCGTACGCTGAAATAACTCACTGAGATCTGATGGCGGGAGGAGAGAAAATGAGTTTGACAGAAACGTAACCATAGCAACAGCAGCAGGTAGCATCCCTGCATGGAGACGGCACTATAGAGCAAAACGAGACTGCAGCGAGAGGCTTTTAGGGACAGTCTGTGTTCAAACAACCAACAATGAACAGATAATACAAATGAACTCTTTGTGCCGTCGCCTGACAGACTGCCAGCATCATCAAGCCTTTTCTCCTGTTATTCTTATGTCTTCATTTTGTTCATCGTTTTCCGTTTAAAGCAAACAAGCAGCCGATATTTAAAAAAGGTTGAATGTCTCAGTAGGCTGATGATAAACGGACCGACTGGATCACAAATAGTCGGGGCATCATCAGATCGTCTCTTCCTAGGCGGGACTTTGAGCTCCGCCTGAACACCGAAGCGCTCCGCTCACATTGTGTTTCTTGTCATTATCCTCTGAAGTTTATTAAAGACGACTGCTCGCTATGGAAAGACTCACATTTAATTTCACACCTTTCTACCTCAGCTTGCACCTCCCTGTGTGATCATTAAATCACAGACGCACACTTTAGTCACAGTTTGCACTGAAACCATCATTTCAACTTTTGATATTTCAGTGTTCATCTTTATTTGTTTACATGTTTGTTAGTCAATGAATGCTGCACATCGCTGATTTACCCGTGTGTTTTACTGAGATTTTGAATTACTGAATAATAAAACACAGTGTTGCTTCAGCTCATTGAGGTTTGCAGCATTCGTTCATGCACAGCTCTCTGAGCTCTGCAGCAGCTCCGTTCTTCTCTTCTTCAGTCGTTCTGTTGCAGATCTGCTGCTGTGCTGGGATCTTTGTCCTGTTGATGACCCGGTTTCTTCAGCTGTGGGACACACGGCCTCACACTGACTCTACAGAGGAGCTCATGGTCCACTCAGATCATCGTCCCTCCTCCACCGTGCTGATGGCTGTATGAGGTGTTTGTTTCCTCCAGACGTGCTGCTGTGCGTGATGGACAAACATCTCCACTGTGGTCTGTTAAGATGCAGTTTTGGAAATATACACCATGCTGGTATGTTCTCTTTAGAGAGAAGACTCTTTCCCCTGAAGCCCTAAACGAGCCATACTTGTTCACTCTTTGCTAACCGAGGTCTGAGCTGCAGCTTTTGGGTTTTTTGGAGTTCTTCTGAGTTTTGCACGTCTGACCTTGGGGTGAATTTTTTGGAACGTCCAGCGCTGTGAAGACTTGCAGCTGAATGTTTGCAATTTGTGAATAATTTGTGAATAATCTCCCTTAGTATTTGTAGACTTATAACCCTTCCCTTTTGTTATAGCCTTTGTCCTGTTGATGACCCGGTCTCTTCAGCTGTGGGACACACGGCCTCACGCTGACTCTACAGAGGAGCTCATGGTCCTCCACCATGCTGACCATGGCTGGTAATTTTTCTCTTAATTCCTATGGAAGCAGTGAGCGCTGACTTGGTGTTTATTGCAGAGTCGTATCAGAAATGTCTTTTTCACATGACGGTAACTGTCAAATCTCCAGATATGCTGTAGCGTTGTTGACAGATCATTGGTTCCCAAGGAGATGATTCACCGTGCGACACAACCTGTCTCAAGATTAACCACACGATGAAAAATGCCCCAGGCAGGCTGAGATGCAGAGGACCTCTTCCTGCTTCCTCGTCAGTTTCGAGGAGATAAGAGAAGTGAAAGAAGGAGATTTGCAAACACCTTAGAAACTATAATTCATCAATCATCCCAAATCGTCCAGACGTGCTGTACGCATCAAGTTATCGGACTCAAATGTCACGCAGCAGAGGGTCCCTGCACGTTTTCTTTTTGTCCTGATCTCACGTGAGCAGGAACCAGATTCTGCTCCTGCCGACACTCGCTGTCAGTAAAGATGAATGTTTGAGACCTCACAGCGTCTACCAGTGACATTACAAACTCCCCCTCTCCCCGCCTCGCTGCTAGGCTTTGTTGCCCGAGGTGTGGTCCTCTCCGAGTCCTCAGAGAGCTGACGTGACGAACAGGCCTCAAAGCTTTGGCGTGAAGCCTCCCGCTGCTATCTTTCATCTGAGCCGGGCAGCGGGGAGTTTGGAGGCGATGCTCCGCTTAAACGATGAAATATGACACGTAGCCCGAGGCCGCTTCCCCCCTCGATCCCCTCCCGCAACAACATCCACCTCTCCTCGACAGCCCTGCTTTAAACGTGACGAATGACAAAGGCGCACCAAGGGCAGCTCTGTGGTAACACAAGGACCCCGAGTATCGTGTGAGGAATTATCCCGCTAATCTCTTAATAAAAAGCGACATGCGGGCCTCAGCTGGCGACGCATTTATATTCCACCAATGCAGCCTCTGACTGGGATGACCCACAGTCTGGAAACTAGAGCATCAAATGAGGCGAGGGCGCGCAGAGAGGAGGAGCCCACGTGAAGCAGATGAGCGCTCGCCTCGTCGGCGTCTCGGAGCTTCTTTCTTCTCGCTGCCACTTCCGCTCGTTCTGTGCGCTCTGTACAGATCTGTCACATCAACCTGGCTGCTTCCTCCTCCTCCTCCCGTCTGTAGAGTTTCACCAAGTCACCAAGGCAACGGGCGGATGCTGCTCTATCAGTCTCCTCTTCCTCCCCTCCCTTGACTTCAGTCATCCGTCTCCTGCGGCTGGAGTAGAGGCAACGCAGACCTCCATTAAAACGAGGTCAGCGGTCCCCAACCCCCGGGCCTCGGACAGGTACCGGTCCGTGAGTCATTTGGTACCGGGCCGCGAGAGTTGAGGCTCAGGTGTGAAATGTATGGTTTTCAGGGTTTTTATCAGTTTTCAGCGTTATTTTGTTATCGTTTTTATCATTAACTCTGTTTTCCTGGGTCTTTTCATGTGTGTTATGAATAAATCTTCTTTTTTTCTGTACCGGTACTAGTTTTATTTTGTTGTATTTATCCGCGACACCTTAAAGGCCGGTCCGTGAAAATATTGTCGGGCATAAACCGGTCCGTGGCGCAAAAAAGGTTGGAGGCCGCTGCTTTAGGTGATTCACACGCTGACAGTAACAGATGGATGAGGGACGGACGCTCCGCCACGTCGATGGGGAAACGCTCACCGTTTAATGGCAAAGAGTGGCGCTGTCACTGTGCGTTTGACTGTCCAGCACCAGGATGAACAGCCATTCATTCATGCTGTGAACTGACTGTTCGAGCTCAGTCTCAGGTTCACTGGTTTTATACAGACAGCCTGCAATCATCTTGTGTTGGGGTGAACTGTCCTTTTAAAAGTACATTTATACCTCTTGCCTCTGGCCTTGGTGCCATTTATCCAGCTGGATTATTTTAGTGCGACTCAGTTTTGGAGCCTGTGGACATTTCTGACTCTCCCTTTAGAAAAATGAAACCAGATGTTACTGGATGGCTTAAATTAAACGGAGCAGAATTACTTTACATTTCTTTCTCTTTGCAGAAGTTTCATTTAAGAACAACTGTAACATTACTGCTCTTTTAGTTCTTTCCATTTCCATATTCATTAATGTTGGTTTTTAATCTTTGCATCCTGTCTGTTTGAATCAAACTGTGGCGATGCAGGATCTTCCTTGGACACGGTTACCGCGCTCTCTGTATTCCCGTCCAGGCCTTGAGGGCGTCCAGGAGGCCTCTTCTTTCCATCCATCAGCCTCCTGGGGTGTGACTGGCGTTTCCACCTTCTTTCATTTGGACGCCAACGATTTCCTGTTCCTGAGGCATTGATTTCCATTTGCATTGTTGATGGACGCGCAGCCTCTCACCAGGAAACACCGAAGTTTAACACTTTGCTTCGGTTACTTGTTTTAGCCCCACGTAGCAAATCAAATACATCAAGTTTTATTAATCAGATGAAAACATCTCATTTTTTACTCTTCAAAACATAAAATTTAATTTAATTTAATTTAATTAACTTTAATTAATTTTTTTTCTCCCATGTCCCCTGCGGGGCTCCGTAGTTTAGTGTAGTTTTAGTTAAGGAACCACGAAGAAAGACATCCACACATCATTCATCGCTCCAGTTTTAGTCTTTGGTCTTAAAGTAAAATAAAAAGTAAAATATTAAAATGTTCTGAGAGAAACTGAACAGAGGCTCCATCGGATGCAGATGATTCTGCCGGAGGTCACTTCCTGTTAAAAGCGAGTTTTTCCTTCATAGCAGGATATAGCCAGGATATAATTGGACGCTCTTTACGTTACAACAGAAAGTGCACTGAGGTGACCGTTGTTGTAAACTGGCACTATATGAATAAATAAACCTGAATGGAATTTATTATTATTGATGGCAAATCATGTCCTGGATCGAATTCAACCATCAAAGCATAAAATACAAAGTACACAATGGTGATGGAGGCAGAGAGAAAAGCTTCATCACGGCCGTCTAAAGAAGGTTGAATCGTCCATTTCAGTCTGAGATTCTGGGCTGAGCCACCACACACATCCAAAAATACAAACTGACCATGTGACCGCTCAGCGCCGGCCATTTATCAAAGATTTTACTGCAGAAAAACAGGTGAAGCTAAACTGAGTGTTAGAGCAGCTCCCAGTGAGCAGGAAGGAGGACGCCAGCCCGTCCTGGGTCTCTGAAGCCCGACTCCCTGCTGCAGTGATAAAAACAAGCAGCCGACACACTGTGGTCGGCACAACAGAATAAAATAGCCTCTTATTGTCATTGTACGTGTACAACAAACTTATGGACGCCAACAAACAACAATACTCTACTTTTTGCTTCAAATGTCTTCTTTGCATCCGTGGAAAAGGAAAACCCGTTTTTAACTCGTTTAACCCTTTAAGACCTACCATAGAACCAAGTCCGCCAGAGCTTATATTATATGTTTACATGCTGTGGAGCCATTTTTGGGAGCATTTCAAGTTGATATACATCAATACAACGATTATAGCCCAGATTTTAATAATATGTATACATTAAGTGCATAGTAATTACATAAATTGCAAAAAAGTGCAATAAACTACAAAAACTTGAAAATCGTTTTTGTTTTTTTAACATATATTTCTAGTTAGAGAAATTTAAGAGGCTTATCCCTCAAAACTGTAAATACAAAAAAGTTGCACAAAATAGTTTCCCACCACAGGAAATTTATTTTGAGTGTCTTCATAGTTTTATTTTTGAAATACACCAATTTTTATACACTGCAGGAAAAACGAAAATAAATATTATAATGCAAATTTGCAAAAAAGCAGCATATGCATCAAAATAAACTATTTCCAGCAGTGCAATATGAGTCCTAAGCATCCCAGAAACCACACAGAAAGTCATAAAGTCAAACATAACTTTTAAAAACACCAGTATAGGCTCATGAGGCCCTGATGGTAAAAAACTACATTTCCGCGAAAATGACGTCACTTCCGGTTTCGGGCAGGTCATGGAGGACATGCGACAGTTCGCGCTGATGGACGTAGGAAGTGTTACAAACAGCTGATCGGATCGGCAAAGCGTGTTTTTGGAATATTATGTTTTTGTTGCTGCAAGTGCTTTTTATGCAGTTTTTGCAAAGTTAGAAGGAAACTGTGACCGAGGACAAGCTGATGGCATAAGATGTAAGTACAACTCCTCCGGTTTCATATGCAAAAACAATTATTGCGCTAGCTCACGTGGTTGCAGAGCTACTGGGATTTAAAAATACTTACGCAAAACGGAGCGTGCTGCTCCGACCGGCTTTAAAGGGTTAAATGTTTTATTTTGTTCGGACACTGGAGGAAAACGGTGAGAAATATTGAGATGGACGCCCACTCACTCGTCTGTCATCTCATCATCAACAGTCTTACCCAAAATCAAAGAAGAAGAATCTTAAACAGCTTTTGTGGAAAAAAACAGTCCACATCCATGTTTACGCTTCCACTTTTAATTCCGACTTGAACCGAAGAACGTTAAGCTGAAGGTAATCCTCCGAGTGCACGGACGCCATCAGCACGTCTGTATGCAAGAGCTAAAAGCCAGCATTAAAAATATGATCTTAAATTTACTTTATTTTATGTCATTTTAATTTGTCATCATTACCTTGAAATGAACTGCTGGGAGCTGTGATTTAATGTGGCGCTGCTACGCTGCATATGCAGTAAATGTCTCGGCTCTATAAAACGATGTATTGATTCAACAGTAAAACTACACTCAAAATTCCACTTCTTGGTTCTATAACTCAGGCATATAAAAGGAAATTCCTCCACTAACTCTTCATGACGTGTGGCTGCACCTGATGACAGAGTGAAAGCACATATGCAGGTTTAAAGCAGGACTCCTGTGCAGCGCGTGTTTAATTCTCTGCTCTGGTTTTAACGCAGCACCACCACAGGACCAATTAACGCAACTGTGTTAAAACGCTGGCGACACAAAGCCTGCTGGGAGCTCGGGGGGGCGGGGGGACGCCTCCTGGCAGCAGAGGAATTAGCCTGGATCAAAGCTCGTTTCCAGCGCTGGCTTAAAGGATGTGGAGCAGCTGGGACTTCCAGCTCATCGCCACATGTTCAGCTTAAACCGTCGTGTGTGGCGTCTTCTTTGCGTCTGGCCTAAACAGTGCAAAGGTGCAACATCCACTCCCTGGATGTTCACCGGTGTCAGTGTGCAGACCCACCACACTGACACCGGTGAACATCCAGGGAGTGGACATTGAGATAGTGGACTCGTATAGGTACCTGGGTGTTCACCTGAGTAATAAACTGGAGCCACAACACTGATGCTCTTTACAGGAAGGCTCAGAGCAGACTCTACCTGCTGAGGCGGCTGAGGTCATGTGGAGTCCAGGGAGCGATTTTAAAGACCTTCTATGACTCTGTGGCATCTGTCATATTTACAGTGTGGTATGTTGGAGCAGCAGTTTATCTGCAGCTGAGAGGAAGAGGTTGGATAAACTCATCAGGAAGGCCAGCTCTGTTCTGGGATGCACCCTGGACCCAGTGCAGGTGGTGGGAGACAGAAGGACTCTGGACAAAATAACATCTGTGATGGACAGAGTCTCCCAGCCCATGCATGTAGATGTTGCTGCAGAGCTGCTTCAGTGACAGACTGCTGCATCCTCGATGCATGAAGGAGCGTTTCCGCAGCTCCTTCCTCCCTGCAGCTGTCAGACTGTACAATCAGAGCTGCTCCCAACAAACAGATGTTTACATCTGCGCTGTAATAACTTCTACTGTTAGAACTGCACATTACTTTTCTCAGCTTATATATAAACTAACTTATTGGAAGTTACATGTCACTTTTTAATGCACAGTTACAATCACACAATCTGCACTTTTCTACTTATTCTAAATATTCTTAACTATTTAAACATCTTTCAGTGTCCTGCTCTGTCTGCACACTTTCTGTACGCTAGTTTTAACAGCTGTGCTCTGGTGACTGTTGTCATGATGCAGATATGTAACAATTGTGTTTTTTTGTTTTCTGTTCTATGTCCTGTTCTTTTGGTATACGTGTGTTTTTTTGCTGCTGATACAACCAAATTTCCCGTTGTGGGACAATTAAAGGATTATTCTATCCTATTCTATTCTAATCTATTCTATTCTATCCTATTCTATCCTATCCTATTCTATCCTATCCCATCCTATCCTATTCTATCCCATCCTATTCTATTCTATCCTATCCTATTCTATTCTATCCTATTCTATTCTATCCCATCCTATTCTATCCCATCCTATTCTATTCTATCCTATTCTATTCTATCCTATTCTATCCTATCCTATTCTATTCTATCCTATCCTATTCTATCCCATCCTATTCTATTCTATTCTATCCTATCCTATTCTATTCTATTCTAGCCTATTCTATTCTATCCTATTCTATCCCATCCTATTATATTCTATTCTATCCCATCCTATTCTATCCCATCCTATTCTATTCTATCCTATTCTATTCTATCCTATTCTATCCTATCCTATTCTATTCTATCCTATCCTATTCTATCCCATCCTATTCTATTCTATTCTATCCTATCCTATTCTATTCTAGCCTATTCTATTCTATCCTATTCTATCCCATCCTATTCTATCCTATCCTATCCTATCCTATTCTATTCTATCCTATCCTATTCTATCCCATCCTATTCTATTCTATTCTATTCTATCCTATCCTATTCTATTCTAGCCTATTCTATTCTATTCTATTCTATCCCATCCTATCCTATTATATTCTATTCTATCCTATCCTATTCTATCCTATCCTATTCTATCCCAACCTATTCTATTCTATTCTATCCTATTCTATCCCATCCTATTCTATTCTATTCTATTCTATCCCATCCTATTCTATTCTATTCTATCCTATCCTATTCTATCCCATCCTATTCTATTCTATCCTATCCTATTCTAGCCTATTCTATCCTATCCTATTCTATCCCATCCTATCCTATTCTATCCCATCCTATCCTATTCTATTCTATCCTATTCTATTCTATTCTATTCTATTCTATCCTATCCTATCCCATCCTATCCTATTCTATCCTATCCTATTCTATCCCATCCTATTATATTCTATTCTATCCTATTCTATTCTATCCCATCCTATTCTATCCCATCCTATTCTATCCCATCCTATCCTATTATATTCTATTCTATTCTATCCTATTCTATCCCATCCTATTCTATTCTATCCTATCCTATCCTATTCTATTCTATCCTATCCTATCCTATTCTATCCCATCCTATTCTATTCTATCCTATTCTATTCTATCCTATCCTATTCTATCCTATTCTATTCTAGCCTATTCTATTCTATCCTATTCTATTCTATTCTATCCTATTCTATTCTATCCCATCCTATTCTATTCTATCCTATCCTATTCTATCCTATTCTATCCCATCCTATTCTATTCTATTCTATCCTATTCTATTCTATCCCATCCTATTCTATTCTATCCTATCCTATCCTATTCTATTCTATCCTATCCTATTCTATCCCATCCTATTCTATTCTATTCTATCCTATTCTATTCTATCCTATTCTATTCTAGCCTATTCTATTCTATCCTATTCTATCCCATCCTATCCTATTCTATTCTATTCTATCCTATCCTATTCTATCCTATTCTATCCTATCCTATTCTATCCTATCCTATTCTATCCCATCCTATTCTATTCTATTCTATCCTATTCTATCCCATCCTATTCTATTCTATTCTATCCTATTCTATCCCATCCTATCCTATTCTATCCCATCCCATCCTATCCTATTCTATCCCATCCTATCCTATTCTATTCTATTCTATCCTATCCCATCCTATTCTATCGTATTCTATTCCATCCCATCCTATTCTATTCTATCCTATTCTATCCTATTCTATTCTATCCTATTCTATCCTATCCTATTCTAATTTCCTTGAAAACCTTTGAGAAGGAGGGTTTCTCAGGTGTAGCACTTTAACTGGTAGCAAAGCACACACCGTGCGTGATGAGCACATGACTAAACGGAGCCAGCAAACAGAGACGCCTTAAAGTTACAGCTGAGCTCAACTCTGCCGGCCTGACATTAATAAAGCGCTCTGAGGTCACACTGGGCTGGGTTAGTCACTCTGTGGCGACATCCACATTTCCAATGTGGGATTTTTATTGTGTATTTATGCCAAAAAGTTGAAACGACATCCTGAAAGAAATAACTTTTTTCCTTTCTTTTCCCACCTGCTTCCTTTAAGTGTGTCGCTCCCTGCAGCGTTAACATACAGCCTTCATCGTGCCCTCAATATGTCAGCTGACTAACGGGTGCTGGGAGGGAAGGATCCGCCGCCACTAAACGGGCAGACGAGGAAACATTAGAGAGCCGTGTGCTGCTTTGATGCCAGTATGAGATACTGGGAGAAAAACAAAGACGGCGCCATGTGGTTGGACGCTGACGACGTCTCCCGTGTTAGCCAGCATGCGGAGAAGAAAGGACACAGACAGAAAGAGAAATAAATGGGTTTGCCTCCGAGTGCTTTATCTTTTAATTGCATCGATATCAGGCGTGGATAAGCATGTGCAGGCAGAAGCAGATATTATGTTGTCTTGTATGTAGCGCTCTCCATTTGTAGTCTCATCCCACGGCAACTACATCACTGTCTGAGGAGGAAACGGCGGTTTTGGTCGGACCCTGAATGGAAGTAGTTCGACAGCAACAGGTGTGCGACTTTACTCATCTTGGTAATCAGTCACAGTTACACCTGTAATCATACAGAGGTCTGATTACACTCTTTGATTTGATCGGTAACCGAAGTACCGGCTGTAGGATGTCCAATCAGGGTTCTCACAAGGAGACAGCGTGGTGACCAATCGCTGGACAGCAACCATACAGGCCAGCAGGGGTGGGGTTTTATCCAGCTTTCAAAGAAAGCTCGTGAATATTTCAGAACGAGAGTCGATGAAAAGCTAACATAAATTTAATGCTTCACTTCTGCACGTGTGACTGTAGAACAGTTTTCCAGCCTGATGTGTTTGACTCCGTGACGTAAAAGTGCTCACTGTACGCGCCAAAATCAGGTCCTCAACAGAAAGCCCTCATTGGTTGCTCGGGACTCTGAAATTAACAATGCATAAGCAGGACATAAGAGTACTTAGAGTTTAAAAACGATTCAGTAGGTGAGGAGTGTTATAATGTAGAGCTGTGATTAGTGTTCAGTGGTATTGTTAGGTTGCCTATGAGGCTTCAGGGAGGCTGTGGGAAGATGACAGTTAGCAGCTGCCACAGGCTAATCGCTCGGACAGGGTGAGGCGGACTCTCGTACTGGTGTTCCAGGAAACAGGACTCACTAAAACCAAAGTCAGTGATAATCCATCTGTCAGAGCAACAACTGAGACTAACTTTTGATTCTGCAAAGGAAACCGAACTTGAAGGTGGATGCAGACTCCACCTGTTCTCCATTCATCACAACAGGAGGGTGGACCTGTGTCTGTCCACTACGAGTTCTTTGGTTTTAAGGACGTTCTCTGAGCGGGACAGGTCGTCTGCCGCCCTCTACGCTGTCTCACCTCCATCAGAGATGAGCCCAACCACGGTGGCGTCATCGGTATATGATGAAGACGGTGGTTGGGTGGCTGAATGCGCAGCCCTGTGGGGATCAGGTGCTGAGTGACAGTGGGGGGGATCTGAAGGTAAACAGTACATGTTTTTGCTTTTTTAAGCCTGAAACCTCTGTGGGCCGTTTAATTAGCCCGCCTGTAACACCAGTTTAATGGAAATCAGTTTGGACTCCATGTGTCTCTCAGGTTTGGGTCTCCTGCTATTCTCCACCAACTGTGCTAGAATTAGACTTTGGCTCTGGCTCGTTGTGTTAGCATAAACGTGTGTCAGCATTTCACTCTGCGTGCTTACATGCTGTTTGACCTAAACGATTATTTACCTTCAACAAAGACGAGAACACATCATTAGCTGTGAAGAGTTTCTCGTTCACGGACGGCAGCCGTTACTGAACGCTTGATGACATTTAGGCTACGTTCACTCTGCAGGTCTTGATGCTCAATTTTTTTTTGATCAAATCCGATTTTTTGTCTGCTCGTTCACACTACAAATAAAATGCGACAGCAAACGCGCTCTAGTGTGAACGCTCAAAGCAGCCGCATGCGCAAAAGAAGACGCCACACACAACGCGCTCTGTTTAGACCCAGAGCAACAGTATTGTTTGACTGATGGCCCTTAATATAAAGACTTGTTTTGGACTTTTATTTATTTATTTTGCTTTAAGTTATAAAGTTATCTACATTTGGCCTAATAATGATCCTTATTGCTGTTTTAGAGGAGCGCTGCTTCAAAGGATAGTTGCAGATTTCTGTCAGAATCTGCAGATTATACAGAACAAATAAAATGTTCACGTTTCTCCAACGTTGTCTTCCCAACAGTTTCACCGAATGGACAGGAAGCGTTCGCGATGTCCGGCGCTGATAATTGGCGTCTGTCTTGTGTCGGTGACGTAAAAGACGGATTTAATGCGACATGACCATCAAACAGCAGCTTTCTGAAACATCGGATATGTATCGGATTCAGCACCACATACGAAAGTGACCCAGATCGGATTTGTGCCGTTCACACTGTCACACCATGATCAGATATGGGTCGCATAGGGTCAGAAAAATCGGATTTGATGCGCTTTGGCCTGCAGTGTGAACGTTAATGATCAAATCAGATGATTGGTGGTTAAGTTCTGAACACAATCTTCAAATTCATCCATTTGTTATGCCGAGCTAAGCTAATAAAGCGTCTGGAGATGAAGACTGGAAACAATGAAACCATGCACTCTTGTTCTAAAACCAGATCTAAAACATTTCTAATTTTTCATGTGACTTCATCCAAGTGTCACTGCAACCTGAGACAGATGAGGAGGAACGTTCAGCAGTAAACCACAGCGACGAGGTCGCTCCGCTCTCTTCACTGTACTACACGTGATTATTCACTAGCCAATTAGCAATCAGCAAGGCCATAAATCTGAGCTCTAAGAAGATGTGAATACTTCATTTCCTGCTCTGCTGAACAGGAATCGGATGAGAAATAAATATATAAACGTGGCGGGTGAACACAGACGCCGCGGCCGCTCCGCTCATTTCCTCGCTCGCCCTCTCTTTTATGAAATGTGTTGAAGGAGGCAGCTGCTGTCTGACGCATGACAGCAGATTAAACCGTGTGAGGAAATAAGAGAAAATGTGTGAAGCTGTGCGATCGCACCGTGAAGGTGTAGTGACTACCGCGGGGAAGTAAAGTCCAATTAATTTGGTTTCCATTAAACTGAGTTTCAGGCGCAAAAGGAGGAAAACATCATTTTGTTATATAAAAATCAAACGTTCTTTCAGGTTCATCCTACGAGTGAAATCGAGTTATTTTTATGGTTTCTGAGCCTTAAAGCAGAAATCCAACATTCGGTTTCCTCTTCCTGTTTTTGATCAGTCAACGCTGGGTTAAAAAAAGCCTTATATCCACAGTAAGCCCCGCCTCCTCGAGCTTTAACCAGTAATCTGCGATTACTAATCGTGTCTTTGTTATGTAAACAATCACATTTAAAGTGTGCAACAGTGTGGAAACAGGCGTACATCAATCCTACTGATGATGTTTGAACTTCTTTGTTATTCCCAGAACATCAATTATCACCAGTTTGTCAAAGTTGCTGGTCACCACCATGATGAAGAATCTGTCACAGCTGGAGAGGCAGGCTGGGTAAATGTGCATCATGTTATGTCTGTGAAGGTTCTCAGTCATCCAGGTCATCGTAGTCAAAGGAGCTTGGAAAGAAAAGCGTCTGGACTTCTTTAAGTTACTTGAAGACGTTTCACCTTCATCTGAGAAGCTTCTTCAGTTCTAAGGTCAAATGGTGGAGAGTCCCAGATTTAAACCTAGTGGGAGTTTCCCCCCACAGAGGGACAAAAGGACCCCCTGATGATCCTCTAATCGCCTGAGCCAAGGTGTGAAACTGGGTGTGGATCTCAATCAGCCAGAGTTTCAGGTGAGCTCATTGTGAAACCTGGCCCCACCTTATCACCTGATTTCCTGAGGTCAGATGGCCCAGGATGTGAGTGGGCCTTAAGGCGTCTGGGAAGGGAACTCAAAACTGGATTATAGATGGCAGAGAGTTGGTGTCGTAAACCACCGCCTCTGTTCAAAGATGGTCGCTCACAGTGGACATAGATGCTTCTTTCACTCCTCTTTCAAACCATCTGTCCTCTCTGTCCAAAATGTGAACATTGGCATCCTCGAAAGAGTGACCTTTGACCTCAGAACTGAAGAAGCTTCTCGGATGAGGTGAAACGTCTTCAAGTAACTTAAAGAAGTCCAGACGCTTTTCTTTGCATGCATCAAGTTACTTTTTGCACATTCCTATTTTTGCAGTTTTTGCACTTTATGTAGTCCTGTGCTGTCACATGTAGCACCGTACTGTACTGCACCACTGCACACAGTTGGAATGACAATAAAGCCACTTGACATGAAGTGAAGCTGTTGCTGGAGGACGCCTGCAGCCGACGGCGCTTGCTCCTTCTTCTCGTTCTCGTCTTTGGCCTGTTGTTGCCGCCGGTTGGTGTTTGGCAGCGTTACTGGTGGTCGCTGTTGTTGGCCGGTTGTGTTGGTGTGTTGTAAGCTTGCGCTTTGTGTGTCAGCGCTACCGTGCATGCTTACCGCGTCTATATTTTTATAAAAATCTACAATGTTTTCCTCAACAACACCTCACAAACAAAATGTGAGCAGTAATTAAATTAAGATTGTTAGTTAATTATTATTGGAAGTTTCTTGTAGTGCAACATTGGAATGAAACAAACCATTAAATACAACATTAAACTTCTTCCTGTTATCGGTCTCTAATGTTTGAGCGAGTGCAGTTACCATCAGCAGCCTGCAGGAGGACATGCGTCTGCTGCCCATCAGCCTACTAATGTCTCATTTTCCTGCTATTTTCACTTGGAAACACTCAACCCATTATTTCTATTCAATGGGGCAGAGTGACCTGCATTCAATACGGTTATAAGAACCTACTGGTATTTAGAGGCCACCTACTGGTTACATGTGTGACACTGATGATGAGTAATAACAGTCATTTAAGGCTGGGAGCATGAGAAAAGAGTAGAGATCTACCTGAAAGGTGAAATGGTTTTAAAAGCACGTCACACGTCTGCTGAGCACCACTCCGAGACGACTGGAGGATTATTACTCCACAGATACTCATCTTAGTGCCGGGATATGAAACTTCAAGTGGATCTGAGAGCAGGAGTCTGTTTTTTCCAATTATTAGGTGTTACAGTAAAAGACACTGACTTTATTTATGGCTGAATTCAGCTGATAGGTTTTTAATTAACCCTTTAAAACCGCTGCAACCGCATGAGTTTCCTTCCACATATAGCTTTGCAAAAACTGCATAAAAAGCACTTGCAGCAACAAAAACATAATATTCCAGAAACACGCTTTGCCGATCCGGTCAGCTGTTCATAACTCTTCCTACGTCCATCAGCGTGAACTATCGCATGTCCGCCATGACCTGCCCGAAACCGGAAGTGACGTCATTTTCGCGGAAATGTAGTTTTTTACCATCAGGGCCTCATGAGCCTATACTGGTGATTTTAAAAGTTATCTTTGACTTTATGACTTTCTGTGTGGTTTCTGGGATGCTTAGGACTCATATTGCACTGCTGGAAATAGTTTATTTTGATGCATATGCTGCTTTTTTGCAAATTTGCATTATAATATTTATTTTTGTTTTTCCTGCAGTGTATAAAAATTGGTGTATTTCAAAAATAAAACTATGAAGACACTCAAAATAAATTTCCTGTGGTGGGAAACTATTTTGTGCAACTTTTTTGTATTTACAGTTTTGAGGGATAAGCCTCTTAAATTTCTCTAACTAGAAATATATGTTAAAAAAACAAAAACGATTTTCAATTTTTTTGTAGTTTATTGCACTTTTTTGCAATTTATGTAATTTCTATGCACTTAATGCAGACATATTATTAAAATCTGGGCTATAATGGTTGTATTGATGTATAGCAACTTGAAATGCTCCCAAAAATGGCTCCACAGCATGTAAAAATATAATATAAGCTCTGGCGGACTTGGTTCTATGGTAGGTCTTAAAGGGTTAATGAGAAAGTACTGCAGCTCTTATAGATGTAAGATCCAATAAGCTGACAGCGTTGTTTTGGTGGGAAATCTCACAGACCAACACGACTGGATAAGACGAGCTTGATTTATACTGAAAAACAAAAACATTTGACACAATCTGGGGAATCTTGTTGGAAATATGTGGAAAGTTGAATCAACCCAAAACAGCTTTTTGTCATTTTATGTCTCAAAATTCATCCTAAGGGTTGACTTGATAAACCGGGCTGTGCACACCAGAGTTTGAAGCGCATTAGTGTGCTGCTCAGTGAACACCTCAGTTACAATACTACGTTTAGCAAACCCAAACAGCTCGTACTTTTCTTTGAGTGAATGAACATCACTGCAGTGGTGTTACAGAGTGACCTGTTCTGCTGCGAGTCGCCTCGTTTAGACGAAGGAAACCAGCCGCTGTGGCAGCGTGAGCAACACTTCACCTTTTTTTAAACAGCGTGCAACAAAAATGCAATTTGTTCCAATAACTGTTATTCCAGCTCCTTCAGTTTGAACTCCTTCAGCACACAAGCACAGCGCTCGTTTCTTTGACTCCCTGCGTTATTTCTGCCTCGCTGTTTTCACCGGGTTTCTTCTCTCCTGTCATTTGCATCTGTATTTGAGACGCTTATAGAAACCCCACAGGCTTTTTGCTTCCTCACCTCAACAGTCTACGCCTCAGAAAATAATAATAATTTTAAGAAACAACTAACTGAGACTTTGACACGTGTCCTGATCTCTGGAGACGTTGGAGAAGGAGGCATGTAGGTATAGAAAGATGACAGGAAAGAGTCTGTGCGCTGAAACGACAACTGTTGAAGGATGAAACGATGCTCAAAGAGCTGCAGAAGGGGGAAGATTTTAGTTTTTTTGTTGCTAATGCACAACCAAGTCCTGCAGTTGTACTTCTGAGTAAAAAAAACCATATGTGGGGTAATCAGGTTGTTAGATTTAACTGTTGCAAATCGGCAACACCCGCCTGGAGAGGGTTAAAAGTCTCAGTGTGCCGTAGGTGCTGAAGATTCCAGACGTGGGAATGAAGCCCGTGATTATAACAGTCAGGCTTACATTTCATCTCATTACGATAATAACCAGGGAATGAAATTAACACTCGAACATCCTGTTGGGGAGCCCGTGAATACCCTCAGGAGCTGAGACACGTCAAATCTGTGCTGCGTTAACTGCCACACATCTCCACAGTGGGAAGACGTTTCCACGCGTCCTCTTTTAACAACACCAGCAACCCCAGAAACACGACTGAAGCCATGTAGACTTGTACCTGCCCCTGAACCTAACAGCGTCAGTGACGCCTTCATATCACGTCCGAGATTCTTTGTCATGACCTCAGTCAGTCCAGACTTCAACTCGGCCGTTCACAAACCTTCGTATTTTTCGATCAGAGGTTGGGGAGTTGGGAAGGCTCAGCGCCGTTGCAGGTTTCCTCCGTGTGTGGAGCTCTCACTGTGGTTCTCTGGAGCCTTAAAAAGTCTCTGTGACCGACTGATGATGTCACTGACTCTGGTTCTTTAGGTCGCGGCGTGATGTGCTGCTGTTTGACATCTTTCAGCCTGCTTCACTTCAGCAGGTGTGACAGAGATCAGGTCTGGATCGTGAAATTGAACTCTGCATGTTGCATTTACTCGGTTATCTTTTGTCTTAAAGTTTGTTCGATGAACTGAAACAACATGAAAGTAAGAAATCAGAATGTGAATCCTTTCTTCACAGTTTCTCAAGTTCAGCATGAATCAGTTTATCAGTTTGTAACTTGCTTCATATTTGTGATATTTGGGTTTTATTCGGACTCGCAGGTTAGGTTCAGACACCAAAAACCTACATCAGGTTTAGGAAAGGCCCAACGTTAAACAAGTATAACCTGCACTTACATTTCATTTATATATTTTAGCATCCTCTCCTTCGTTATTGTGTTAAACTCTGAGTATTTCCAGTCTGAGCTAGAAAAACAAGAACTCGTGATTAGGATCTCCAACTCGAGCCAAGAATAAAACCTCAACGTGATTTCAGGGAAACTACAGAATAAAACCGGTTACCTGACCAGCTGTTACTTGACATGTTTCTTCTTCACTCACTATGTGTTAACAGACATCTATCTGTTATTAACCTCTGTCTCTCTTCCACAGCATGTCTTTATCCTGTCTTCCTTCTCTCACCCCAACCAATCACAGCAGATGGCCCCGCCCCTCCCTGAGCCTGGTTCTGCTGGAGGTTTCTTCCTGTTAAAAGGGAGTTTTTCCTTCCCACTGTCGCCAAAGTGCTGCTCATAGGGGGTCATATGATTGTTGGGTTTTCTCTGTATGTTATTGTACGATCTACTGTACAATATAAAAAGCCTTGAGGCGACTGTTGACGCTGTATAAATAAAGTTGAATTGAATTATTTCAGGTTTCGTTCTCTGCGCGTCTCCAGTTGGCAACGCAGACGACTCTTTACAAAAAGGACGTCAGTCTGCCGCTGTGCGACTGTCCCCTTTACGACATGAACCCGGCACATCACAAAACTAACTTATTAAAGTTCATAATCATTATTTACCTCACACAGGGTCTCACAGCCCCTCAGTTTATCTCCGTTTGACACGAGCTGTTGAAGCTCCTCCCTCTTTACACCAACTCGTCTCTATGATTGGCTTCCCCTCACAAACAGAAGGCCTGACCAGCAGGTGGGTGGGTCCACATCTCTCCCACTCATCCAGCTTTGGAACAGGATGTGTTTGACAGAAAATAAGGAAAGGTGGAGTAGATGCCCTCTGAAATGTAACAGGAGGAGCTGGGAGTTGGTAAAAGTGACTCTTCTCACCAGTTTAACACCCAGTTCACAGATGACAGTACTGGGATGAGTTTTCGGTGCTTTCGGTGTAAAAGCAATCAGGTTTGGTCTTCACCAAACAAACAGCCACGGAAGCGCCGAGCTCTCCAGAAAGAAAAGGACGCAATCGCTTCCCTTCTCCAGCACGTGCCAAACAGCGTAAATAAGACTTGACTCGACCGAACGATCTTCCTTAAAACGAGCGCCAATTACAAGCCCGAGTCGGCCTCGCCCGCAGCGTCGTCGCACGTTTGAAATTTAAATCCGAGGCGACGTCGCGGGATGATAGACGCAGCTTTACGAGAGATTTGAACACAATCCCCAGTGATGAGGCGATGCAGATCACTTTCACACGTGGAGGACTCGCTATCTGCTGCTTTGAGGAAAGATCCCCGTCTTCTTCAAAGGGTTGCCACGTAAACAGGTGGTGATTTAAGATTGGAAGACAAACAGAGAAAAAGGCAGAGACGGGAGGAGGGCTGAGGTGCACGGCGCTGATAACGCCACAAAAACAGCAGATTGAGTCTAAATGTCAGAGAGATTCTGCACTCGGGTGAACTTTACACGACCAGTGTCCCCATTTCCCTTTCCATCTGTATACGGCTGTGCAGCTGTGTGATGCTGCTCTGCCTCCCCTCCTCCAGAAAGAGGCCTCTTTATGCATTCAGCTACAATATAGGGGCTCAAAGTGAGCAGCACTCAGACTCAGATTAGGCTAAATTACCGTTCGGCGCTGCTGTGCTCCGTGCACCGACAGGAACACACTTTTAGAAACATCTCTTTTCCTACAAAAGCGCCGACTCTTGAACATAGAGGAGCTGCCATCCGGGCAAAATCACAGAGGACTCGTCTTCCTGCCTCCTGTCACAGATTGCCTCAAATAACAAAAAATTAGGGAGAAAATGACAGAATCGTCGTCACGCCATCAAACAGCTGGAAAAGGCTGTTAAATCTGTCAATTTCATTGTGTGAAATCTCAGTTTTGTGGGTCTCGGAGCAGCTGGAGGGACTGCAGCTTCTCCGGTTTGAACAGGTTGAATCAGTGTGTGTGACGCTCACAGGAACATCGACGGAGCGGCGGCCGTCTGGGACTGAGGACGGACGGCTGAGACATTCCCAGGCTGCGCTCGGATGCAAAAACTCTCCAGCGAGATTTGTCTAATGAGCAGCGAAGGCTCTGTGTGAGTCGGTGGTCTCTCGATGGACCGCACTCGCTGTTTGTTATGTTTGGTTCACTCGGAGCAGAATCCACCGCGCATGAAGCGGACGTGGGAATCTGACTTACCTGGAGACGAGACCGGGCCGTCCGGCCGAGTCACAGTTTTCAGTAGAAGAGTCCAAACTCGAAGGGTCGGGCCGCGAGCGTCCTTGTTGTTTTATTCAATGTTCATGGAGTCAAGAATTTCGAGACTTAGAGGAGCTCTAATTAATATTCTACCTTGGGCAAAAGACTCATAGACCGCACTGTGGTGCATAAGATAAGATAAGATGACCTTTATTAGTTCATCTTATCTTATCTTATGCACCACAGTGCGGTGGCCATCGTTTGCCTGCACACAGAATACGCAAAAAATCCATGTAAATGCAAAACTCACCACTCCCCCGAGTTACCAGACTTACAATCCTTACTTCGTCCAGATCTTAGACGGATGGATCAAGGGACCGACCAAACTTTCCAATCACAACTTGTATAACAGAATCATCAAAAGTGATTTAGCCTCCAAACCGGGAGGAACATACCGCCCACGAACTTAGTTTCTAGTTAAAACTTAAAAGTAGGGATGGGTACCGGTATCCGGTGCCATGATGGCACCGGTTCTGACATAAACGGTAGTAACCAGACCGAAAAGCAGCGCACATTTCGGTGCTTTATTTCCCTGAGCTGTGATACACTTTAGATTCTAGCCAATCGTTTTACGTTTCCGAGGATAGTAGGCGGGTCCAGGTACGTACGTTCTTTTAGAGCAGAGCTACAGATTAAAAATGCCCAAGGCGAAGCGGTCAAAGTCTGGCTGTACTTCACAGCAAAAGATGTAAACTCAGCAGCTGCAACAAGTGCTTTAAGCTGATACTGTGATGCTGTCAAAGGAGGTAACACCTCAAATCTGATGAAACACCTGGCGACGCATAGCGTTTTTTTAAAAGCCGAGAAATGCGCCGTATTTGATAGCTTGCTGCGAGACCTCACACCGAGCACATCTACTGCGGGTGTGGTGCCTGTTATCGGACCCGGAGTTAGCAACATCCCCCAAAAACCCGAAGAGGAGAGTCCTGGCCCCTAGCCCTGCCAGTGTAGCAGAAATGATGAGGATGATGATGCAGCAGCAGCCGTTCTTCTCTGCGTGAGTAGCTTAATGTTGTTCGTGTGTAATTTACGTTGAGTAGGCTAACCACGTTATTACATTAATGCATGTAAGGTGAACTAGCAAACACCATCATAGCTACATGCAGCTGTCTTCTTGTTTGATGGCAGATACTCCCTTCACCCTGGCCAAAAAGGCTAAAATGACCAAAGAAAAAGTGGGAAACAGTTAAACATGAGAGGTTTTTGGACAAAGTTTGTGTTTTTTCCATTGTTTAAGCTGCTTCCAGCCAAGAGTGATGCCATATATGCCCCATAGCTGCAGAAAAGGCTAACATTGTTATCTTTTTACAAAAAAACAGCTGAACATGAGAGGTTTTTGGACAAAGTTTGTGTTCTCCATTCTTTAAGCACCGGTATTGGATAAAACCTAAACGATACCCATCCCTACTTAAAAATCACTTCCAGAAATCCTTTTAACGGACCGAGTGTCTCTTTAACAAAAGGAAAACACTGGAAGAAAATGTGCATACGTCCCTGCTTTAATGTGTTTCTGACGTTGAGGCTGCAGTGTGTTATCACAGCTATCTAACTGTTAGACCAACGGCTCAGCTTTGATGCTTTGACAAAAAAATTATATTAGTTTTATAAATGACTCATCTCCTTGTACCCATGAAATGTCAGATAAAGAGCGCTCCTATTGTTCTCGCTGCGCTAAGCTTTCAAAAGCAGCCGCCATCTACAGAGAGACACACAATAAAACAAATGTTGGGAACGCGTTCTTCATCAGAGCTCGCAAACTTTTTAAAATACCGCAGCCGCTGTTAATCACAGTGTTTCGTGGCTTCATTTGATTTCTCCAGCAGATATTTGTTATCTGTCACTTTCAGATCATTTTGACACGCTGGTTTTTTGTCCTTTTCTCACAGGTATTTTGTTCAAACACGTCTTTATACGCGATGATGGTGCTGAATATAAAGGTTTCTGCATCAACACAAACCCAGCAGCTTAGCTGTGTAGCCGTAGAGCGACTTCTGAGACTCGTCCACACAAAAACAAACGTACACGTGAAACGTGAGTGAAAGACGCACCGGGGGTTTTTGTTTACATCATCAACATCCGATAATTTCTCAACAAAACAACCATTTTATGCACACGTGTGTCGTTTGGTTTATTTACTCACACAACAGAGACGATGTCACCTCGTTGGACCTGGTAGTTTCTCACACTCCAACGATTCAGCAGGACGACGTCACACTTGGACCCCCCGTCTGGGTTGAGGAACGGCTAAACACAGAACCACAAACACAGCTTATAGAAAACCACTGTTCATAGATGTTATGTGTGCACAATCTTTGCAATGACAGGAACCTATTAACCCTTTAAGACCTACCATAGAACCAAGTCCGCCAGAGCTTATATTATATGTTTACATGCTGTGGAGCCATTTTTGGGAGCATTTCAAGTTGCTATACATCAATACAACCATTACAGCCCAAATTTTAATAATATGTCTGCATTAAGTGCATAGTAATTACATAAATTGCAAAAAAGTGCAATAAACTACAAAAAATAGATTTTTTTAACATATATTTCTAGTTAGAGAAATTTAAGAGGCTTATCCCTCAAAACTGTAAATACATAAAAGTTGCACAAAATAGTTTCCCACCACAGGAAATTTATTTTGAGTGTCTTCATAGTTTTATTTTTGAAATACACCAATTTTTATATACTGCAGGAAAAACGAAAATAAATATTATGATGCAAATTTGCAAAAAAGCAGCATATGCATCAAAATAAACTATTTCCAGCAGTGCAATATGAGTCCTAAACATCCCAGAAACCACACAGAAAGTCATAAAGTCAAACATAACTTTTAAAAACACCAGTATAGGCTCATGAGGCTCTGATGGTAAAAAAACTACATTTCCGCGAAAATGAGGTCACTTCCGGTTTCAGGCAGGACATGGAGGACATGTGATAGTTCGCGCTGACGTCTAATCCAATGTAGGAAGTGTTACAAACAGCTGATCGGATCGGCAAAGCGTGTTTCTGGAATATTATGTTTTTGTTGCTGCAAGTGCTTTTTATGCAGTTTTTGCAAAGCTATATGTGGAAGGAAACTGTGACCGAGGACAAGCTGATGGCATAAGATGTAAGTACAACTCCTCCGGTTTCATATGCAAAAAAATTATTGTGCTAGCTTACATGGTTGCAGAGCTACCGGGATTTAAAAATAGTTACGCAAAACAGAGCGTGCCCGCTCTGACCGGCTTTAAAGGGTTAATTAAAAATAATCTCAGTTCTTATGGTCGTCTCCTGGGGTAGCACTAAACTGATTGGGAAAACAGCTCAAATCTGGCTGATAGCAAGACAACAGTTTGTGGGTGTGGCCAAAAATCTCTCACGTTCAGAAGCCAGTCTTTGCCTTCTGTGCAATTTTGAGATTTATGGCCGTTGAAAAGTAGCCGCCGAACAAGAAGACTAGACTGGAAGGAGAGCAGCCGAGTTAAAAATCAGGTATGGTTTGTGAGAGCGGTCCCCAACCTCGAGTCGTTCGGTACCAGGCCGCGAGAGTTGAGGTTCGGGTGTGAAATTTATGGTTTTCAGCATTTTTATCGTTATTTTTTTATCGCTTTTATCGTTAACTCAGTTTCCCTGCGTCTTTTCCTGTGTGTTTTATTACCGGTTTTATTTTGCTGTATTTATCTCTGACACCTTAAAGGCCAGTCCGTGCGGTGTGTCGCGCAAAAAAGATTGGGGACCGCTGGTTTATGATTTTAGTTTAACTTGACACGACCAGGACGTCACTTTGTGGGAGAAGACGAGCACACGGGGAGCCAAGCCTGGTGAGGTTGGGTTGCTTTTAAATGTACACTGCGCGGGTGAGAGATGGCATCAACACGGTCCGGGTCATTTCTGCAGAAGGTTCTCCCAGGGGCGCCGGCGAACTCAGGACTCGGTGCAGTCCAAAGAAACAAGCAGCACTCAGCTGCTCACACACTGGAGCTAATGGACCATGTGTGGGTTTGAGAACTGTAGACTCTGAACTGAAAACTCCTCCATGGTCCAGAGACTGGACAACGGTTGTCACAGCAACCGCAGTCCTGTTAGTCTTTTATATGATGTATACGCATTCCCTGTTTGAGGGAAAGTTTTCCCTTTTCCATACGAGTTGGCAGTAACATCCAAACTTTCTCTTTCTGCAATCCCAGAATGACTCCACGATGCTGAGATCGGGGGCTTTGTGGGGTCCACGCCATCTGTTCCAGGGCTGCTTGTTCTTCTCTGCTTGATGATAGTCCTTTATCACTCTGGATGAATGTTGGGGCTCATTGTTGTGCTGCACAATGCATCCGAGATGATCCCACGCGTCCCCGATGGGTAGGAATCTGAGCATCAGATGCATATAAACTTTTTGCACAGCAGAGTGCATTATCTACAGAAATTATTTGGCTTCCCGCAGAGTAAACAGCAGTCACCGTGCTCTCACACAACACATCAGCACAACCAGTAAATAGAAAGGGAGACACACATCCGTTGGCGAGAAACTTGATGTTTACGCAGGGCAAAACTTTTATTTGGTTTGCTTTAACAACTGGCGATATCTGCACATGCCCTACAGAGTCCCAACATTGACCCCCATGAGGCCGTTCCTCCTCAATATTCACCAGGTAACACAATTATAGATGTGTTTGCTAAATCTTTATTTAGATTAAAATGTTAGAGGTCAGTGTCAGGGGGTTACCTACATAAAAAGGCACTGTTGGGCACTGTTAACAGTTCAGGGTCAGCTCTGTGTTGTCATACACCTAAGCAATAAGCAGAAAGACACCAGACCTTCAGACTCCATGTAGGGGTTTAAGGTCGTTGGTATACTTCCTGTAAATCATCTGCTTCGTGGATGGCACCAAACAGCACATCTCCATCCTCTGCAGCATCTTCACCTTCATAATTGTGTTAATCCAACATTTGTCCACCTATTAATCTATTATCTGATGTTTATCATGCATCACAGTCAGCGGTCAAAGCAGAGAAAGCCAAGCCTCCTCCACCCCGATGCCTGATTGACCTCTTCCGGCGTGTCCTACTCCAGGGTCACCTGCCAGAGCATTCTTGAACACGTCATCTAGAGTCCAGGAGATGCTGAAGCATCTCAGTTGGCTCCTTTGAATGTGGAGGAGCAGAGGGTTTGCTCTGAACTCTTACTGAATGACTGAGGACTCACCCATCTCTAAAGCCAAGTCCCTTCAGAGGAAGCCCAGTTCAACCAGTCAGGGGTAATGGTACTAGGTGAGGGATCAATGATCAATCCTTGGGACAATTTCAGCAAAATTATTTACAGTCTGTGCATTTACATGTTAAGGTAGCACTGCATCATAGAAAACGTAATCCGATTACTTTTTTCAAGTAATGAGTAAAGTAAGGGATTACTATTGCAAAAACGGTAATTAGATTACCGTTACTTTCCCGTAGGAACGCTGCGTTACTGCGTTACTAAAACCGTGATTTTTTGCGAGAATGTCTCATGACAGTGACGTAAGCGAGTGCGACGTTCGTGACAACAGCTGTGTGCAGATCAACAATGGATCATATATCGAGTGCAGAGAGAGTATGAGCGTGCAGCGTTTAAAGCGTGGAAGTACTGACCTTACTTTGAGTTTGATTCCATAAAAAGTGACAAAAACATTAGCGTCCGTTGTGCGTGGGAAGAAAACTTCTTTTTACAGCGAAAAAACCCCTAAACTTCCAAACAAGCACCGAGTAGCTACGACGTAATGGGAAACTCACAGAGAAACTCGCGGATTCTTCCACTGACCGCTGCACACCTGCACCAGGGTAACCCTCCGCCTACCCCACTCCTGCTTTACAGGTGAAAATAGAGCAACAGGACCGCTAGTCTTTGACTTTATTTATTTTCTGCTGTGTTTTACTTGCATCTATTTGAAAGACTGAGTGTAAACACACAAAATATTTTATTTTATGTGCTGGAATGTGCAGAAAATAGGTTTAAATGTTAAACTAATTTCTTCCAGTCAGAGAATGTTGCATATAATTAATTTCTTACTTGATGCATAAAGTTAAAAGATTAAAACTAATAAAACAAGTTTTAAAAAGAGACTTTTCCATTTGATTACATTTTGTATGATGATTATGCAGAAAAAGTAGAATTGGGCTGAAAGATCTATCGCTTTATCACCTATTCAGGTTGTAAATCGTGTTTTTAAAAAGTAACTAAGTAACTAAGTAATTAATTACTTTTGAAAATAAGTAATCAGTAAAGTAACAGGATTACTTTTTTGGGGAGGTAATCAGTAATTAGTTACTGATTACTTTTTTCAAGTAACTTGACCAACACTGGTTGCCACTAATAACTATCATACATATAAATTTTGTAACAATTAAAACCCAGTTTCAACTGCATCAGTCTCTGTTTCTTTAATCTTCTGCTCAGCCTCCCCACACCCTGATGACTCGGTTTTACTTTGAATTATCACCCCACCTTAATGAGTTCCCTTATGGTTGTTATAGCAATGTACTGAACTATATGCGCTGCTGATTTATGGATGGCAGAACTCTGCATACGGCACCTTCAGGGACATTTTCTCCCAAAACAAACGCAGCGAGTTTTAGAATTAAACTCATCTGAAGATATACCACATATAACCCTGACGCCAAAACAAAACCTATATAAGAAAACTACGTGTCAGCTCCTTACTTGGTGCAGCTGCTGGATTTCAGTTCTAGTTGGGTCTTAATTGAAAATGTAACTGCTATGTAAAGCCAGAAAGTTTAATATCAGGCTTTAAAGGGGAACATGCATTAGTGGTTTCATATTTAAGCCCATTAGACGGAGGAAATAACGTGTTCTCAGATCGATCTCCTACCTTCCAGGCAGCCATTGTTTCGGTTTAGTCCAATAAAGCATGAAAATCAACTTTCACAGCTGTGAACAATGGCTGTGATTCAGGTCTTCTTATTATTTCACATTTCAGAGCCAGCCACTGGTGAGCTGCCCAACTTTATATGCTGGAGCTAAGACGTGGCTCCTAAACTGTCTCTGTAAGGTTTAGGTTTCACCCTAAACCACGAGTATCTGTGAGCCTAAGGAAGCAGTTTGTGCCTAAATGACAACAACCCAAACCAAGAGTAAAGAGACATCAGAAATAGCACAAAAGTTTCATTTAAGAAGAAGTCAGAGCTGTCAGCTTTGGCCTTATGCATCTTTGGCATCTTTGGGGCCGTTCTGGTTTTAGGCGAAGAACCACAAACCTTTTTGCAGTCAGCCGTCTCCAGAAACCACTCACAAACTGGGCACAAACACAAACCACTCACAAACTCAAGAGTTGGGAGTTCGCCTTGTAATCGGAAGGTTGCCAGTTCGAGCCCCGGCTTGGTCAGTCTCGTTCGTTGTGTCCTTGGGCAAGACACTTCACCCGTTGCCTACTGGTGGTGGTCAGAGGGCCCGGTGGCGCCAGTGTCCGGCAGCCTCGCCTCTGTCAGGGCGGCTGTGGCTACAATGTAGCTGCCATCTTTGGGGTCCTTAGGGACTAGAAAAGAGCTGTATAAATACAGGCCATTTACCATTTACCATTTACCCAGTAACTGGCTGCTGCCAAGGCGTCACTCGCCAGTCTTCATGAACTGGGTTTTACAAATCACCTGGGCGGCCAACTACTCGCAACTGGTCAGGGAATCTGCACTTTAGGTGGATGATCTGTCAGCCTGAATGACTTTTAAGAGTTTCATGCCACATCTGGCTCACACAACACCAGCCCTAACCCACATCAAGACTGACCAGGTCACATCTGGACGCACAGCATCGTTCAGAGGGGTAACGGAGCCACGAGTGCCAAAAGCAGCCGAAAATTGTTTGGGTGATAAATCGTGGCAACAAATAAGGTTTCCAATATTTTGTATTGAAGAAATGATGTTTGAGAGTAAAGACAGATCCCACGTGGTTAGTTTACAGCCAGCTGGGCTGTCTCTAAACCAAACATTTCATCTCGCCATGTTGTCGCTGGGCATACCCGTGTCCTCTGAGACAGCTCTATCACACGCTCGCCGATAACCCTCCCCTTGCTTGTCTGACACTACCACAAACAACAAAATCATTACTCTTACAACTCTGTTCGTGTCACTTCATCAGAGGATCCATGCGTGACGAAGCCCAGCATGCAACATGACGCACGGCAGCTCTTTCATTTAACAGTGCGTGCGCAGGCCATTTCACGCCTGCCGGGTAATTGATAGAATATCTCTTTCCTGTCAGACCCGAAATAAATATGAACGCTGTTAGCCGGTAAGTTCGGTTGATCAGCTAGAGATGGATACTTCACCAGCTTCAGCCACATTTATATTTCACAATAATAATGATGCACTGATTGTGACTCTGCTTTCCCAGAAGATCTGAAAGACTGCAGCTGATTGATCTGGACCGACCCGGACGCAGAATACAGACGCACTGCTGCCTGTTACGATGCAGCGACCTCTGTAAAAGGGAAATTACCTCCTCGACCCTGCAGAAACCACCTGTGGGTTTATCATTAAAAATGCATGTTGCAAAGTCTAGAGGACACACATGCCTGAATTTTAAAGTCTAAAAAAAGCAAAACACTGCAGGGAACGTCTTTAAACAAAGGTCACTGCTGTACGCCGCCCGGTCTGCACGGCACACGGACTCTTCCAATAAAAACGTCACAAATGAAGCTTCAAGTATTTTACTGGAACGTCTCCCTCGCCTCACCGAGCCTGGTTCTGTCGCAGGTTTATTGGGGTGGTCTAATTGCTGGGGTGTTGTTACATTACTGTAGGGTCTTTACGTAAACATGTAAATGTTGTGATTTGATCTGAACTGCATTCCCATAAACTCACTCTGAGACATCACTGATAGTTAGAAATGGTCCGTCAGTTAAAATGATCGGTGCTGTTCTCACAGGTGTTAGAATCATTTTCGCCCTGCAGGCATCCACGAAAAAGAGGATTTAGGAGACTAAAGAGGAAGTCAGCTCGTTGACGTCTAAAGACGGGACACCATGTTCTGGCTGAAGTCTTTCTTCAGGAGGAGCACGACCTCCGACACAGCGTTTGTATTCCGTCACACTCACGCAGGTGCAAGAAACCCAAATCCCTGATGCTTGTTCCCATGTGTGGGATGATTGATGACACCTTCTGCCCATCACTCCTGTTCTCTCTGGTTACCTGTCAGGTTATGTATTGATTTTAAAATGCTTTTACTTTTCTTTAAAGTTCTTTATTGTCTTAAAAAAGACTGCCTGTCTGACCTACTTCAGCCTTGTGAGCGAGCCTCTCGGGCACTTTGAGACTTTCGGTTTGTTCCAAAGTGCTGAACACAAACTTTTAATGGGACAGTGTCCGGGTTTACTGGTTTGACTATTAGAAAACTTAGAGAGCAGCTCAGAGTGTTGAGACCTTCACCCCAAACATTTCACTCTGCTGATAAGAGTGCTGTTTAGTTTAATGATTTTTACTTTTACTTTCTGGGTCAGTATCTAAAGTGACGCCTTCAAGCTGTGAGCTAAAATGAAGTTAATGTTCTGGGTGGAGGGAACTGATTTAAAGAGGTTTGTGTGGCGCTTTCTGTTCCAGCTGCAGCAGAGAGACCGCAGCACGACCAACGCTACTGCAACCGTGTCCAACCAACATGCAATCATGTGGCCTTTAAGACGGAGGTCAGACCTGCGACCAGTGTTGGTCAAGTTACTTGAAAAAAGTAATCCAGTTACTTTACTGATTACTTATTTTCAAAAGTAATTAATTACTTAGTTACTTAGTTACTTTTTAAAAACACGATTTACAACCTGAATAGGTGATAAAGTGATAGATCTTTCAGCCCAATTCTACTTTTTCTGCATAATCATCATACAAAATGTAATCAAATGGAAAAGTCTCTTTTTAAAACTTGTTTTATTAGTTTTAATCTTTTAACTTTATGCATCAAGCAAACATTTAATTATCTGCAACATTCTCTGACTGGAAGAAATTAGTTTAACATTTAAACTTATTTTCTGCACATTCCAGCACATAAAATAAAATATTTTGTGTGTTTACACTCAGTCTTTCAAATAGATGCAAGTAAAACACAGCAGAAAATAAATAAAGTCAAAGACTAGCGGTCCTGTTGCTCTATTTTCACCTGCAAAGCAGGAGTGGGGGTAGGCGGAGGGTTACCCTGGTGCAGGTGTGCTGCGGTCAGTGGAAGAATCCGCGAGTTTCTCTGTGAGTTTCCCATTACGTCGTAGCTACTCGGTGCTTGTTTGGAAGTTTAGGGGTTTTTTCGCTGTAAAAAGAAGTTTTCTTCCCACGCACAACGGACACTAATGTTTTTGTCACTTTTTATGGAATCAAACTCAAAGTAAGGTCAGTACTTCCACGCTTTAAACGCTGCACGCTCATACTCTCTCTGCACTCGATATATGATCCATTGTTGATCTGCACACAGCTGTTGTCACGAACGTCGCACTCGCTTACGTCACTGTCATGAGACATTCTCGCAAAAAATCACGGTTTTAGTAACGCAGTAACGCAGCGTTCCTACGGGAAAGTAACGGTAATCTAATTACAGTTTTTGCAATAGTAATCCCTTACTTTACTTGTTACTTGAAAAAAGTAATCAGATTACAGTCTCTGCCTGCCCATCTCTGCCTGCGAGAGTCGCAGTGAAACACAAAGTCAGTTTGGAGGAAGTAAAGCTGTGACCTGCATATTCTCTGGATCCAAAAACAGCATAAAAATGTTAATAATAATACAGACTGTGGAAGTTAACTTATTAATGTCACCAGCACATCTTTTTAAGCCCATCGGAGCGTGCACGCTCTGTTTTGTGTAACTTTTTTTAAATGCCAGTAAAATTGCAACTACGTAAGAGACGCAATAATAACGAGTTGTTCTTACGTAACATACATTCAACTTGTCGTAGGTCAAGGTCTCATCCACAAATGGCTGTTTGCAAAAATCCCATAAAAAGCGTTGGCAACACCAAAACCATTAAAATCCAGAAACACACTTTGCCGATCAGCTGTTCATAGCACTTCCTATGATCGAATAAATGTCGGCGCAAACTATGGCGTGGCCGCTATTACCTTCGAAAACCGGAAGTGACGCCATTTTCTGTGGGAAATGTAGTTTTCTCCCTGCAGGACATTTCAAAGGTTTACTGGTGTTTTCAGAGTCATGTTTGACTTTATGTCTGTCTGTAAAGTTTCTGGGAGGCGTAAACTTAAATTTCACTGTTGGAAATAGTTTATTTTTGATGCAGTTTTTTTGTTTATCAAATAATATTTATTTTCATTTTTCTTAAAGTTTATAAAAAATATCTCAAAAATGAAACTACAAAGACACTCCAGATACATTTCCTGTAAACTATTTTGTGCAACTTTTTTTCATTTACAGTTTTGAGGGACAAACCTCTGAAATCTGTAACTAGAAATATGTCTAAAAAATGTATGTAGTTACTGCAGACTTGTGACAGGTGTACCCCGACTCTTCGATACACCTGTGATAAAACTCTGTAAGCTAACTACGTATCTGTTTAAATTGTCTGACTTTTTGCTGGTTTTTTGTGCTAATCAGGGAAAGACGAAGGCTTTACCTGCAATACCAGCAGCTCAGGTGTGTTTGTTTCTTTGACCAAATAATTGATGCGGTCTCAGGGAAACTGACTGATTAGTACAATTTTCTTTTTATCGTTTGTTTTTTGTTTGATCTCTTTTCTAATAAATAAAATAATAAGAAAACAAACAGCTGAGGTGAGACGTGAAACTGCGTTTGCAATGACAGAAACCTGAGGTGCTCCCAGCAACTTGGGCAAACCCTGCGCTCGACCTTTCACCTTTCACGGAGAGAAAATTCATTAAAACATTAAAAAAATAAGAAAAATAGGAAAAAAACTGAAGTTTTTGGTTTTAAACTGTTGCTTTTTTCTTCATCATAAATTAAGAAGTCGAGCAGGACATGATCACAAACATACTCAGGAGGCTGGAAAGCACTGTTTCCATGACAACAATCCAAGCAGCGCAGAAAGGATGAAACAATCGGAGACTTCACCTCGAATTAATTTCCTGTTGACTTAGTTCAAGATTAAATACAACCATTAATAACATAATCCTGACCCAGCTCTCACCTTCAAACACGCCTCAACATTCAGCCACTGCTACAGGGAGCAAGTGCACAAGACGGGTCCTCACACTGCAACCGTGCATACGGGTTTATGACACACACACACACGCACAAACACACACACCGCTCGCTCTGTGTGCTTTCCACAGCCTTGGTCTCTCAGTGCTCTGCGACGAGGCTGCTGCAGAAGTCTTTTTCTAAACATTCAGCCGTTTGACTTCAGGGAAATGTTTCCTGCAGACTCAGCAGACTCACTGCTCTCACTGTCACGGACGAATATTGTGCAGACATGCTCTGGGGTGCTGTTAGAAGAATCTTTGGATCATGTTGCAGAGTGGTGGCTCCACAAATCGAGCTTGTCCCAGCATCCAGGTGCATGCTCGACTTTTTGTAGGCTGGTTTAACATCTTTGACTCTCATTTGTGTTCTTTAATAAGTTGTCATAGAGCATTTTGTCTGTGTGGATCAATGAAATCACTTTGTCTGCAACTTCACTTCTGAAGCGAGTCCTGCTAACCAGCGCGGCTAAAGAGAAGAAACGTGATTTTATAACAATGATGTGAAAGTAGACTAGATGAAACTTTATTGATCCCTCGGGTGGGTTCTCTGGGAAATTCATACAATAGTCATGAAAAGAAGGAGAGAGCCGTGCTCTGCAGTAAACGCAGAGCAGCGGGGACACGGCCGCTCATCCTCACTCACCAAACAAACTCTCCTGACCTGACCGACGAATCATGGAGCTCGGCCACATTAAGACTCCACGGCAGTCGAGCGCTGACATTTCATTCTGCGGCCGAGTTTTTGTATCGTTACTCCCTTGTCTTACCAGTAAAATGTTATTATAGCATCTGAATTCAACCAGAAGGCAAACATTTTCTGCTGGAGCGAATGGAGCCGAGCGGTTTGACGTGGGTTTATCCAGAATATATGGCATATACACTATCCTATACAGGGTAGCTATGAAACTAGACAGCTTTGGAAACACATGGATTGGACTTTTTTGACTATATTAGTTTCATTTTGCCTTTTTGAAGATTCAGAGAAACTACCCTGCAACTTCTGTGTCAAACCTTAAAGGCCCATATCATTCTGGATTGTTAGCACAATGCTAGAATCATTCCAGGAGTTGAGGTTCTAGCAAGTCTACCCAAGAGCTCCATCTCAGACTCTAACTCAGCATGTTAAAGGTTAAAGTTCATGAACGTACAAGTGGAAGAAGACTGAACAAGTATGGCTTGCTTCTCTCTAAAAAGAACAAATTAATGAAGAAACCACAAGACTCCTGGAACAAACAGCGGCATGAACAGCTGCACGTTTGGAGGAAATGAAACAGTTATCATCACGACGGTGGAGGGATGGTGATTTGGGCTCGGTGCAGTCACTGAAAGGACCATGAACTCCTCTGTATACCAAAACGTTTTAGAGTCAGATGTGAGGCCGTCTGTCCCACAGCTAAAACTGGGTCAACAGTCACCACCACTTGTATCACACGACACCATAACGGACAGAAATCGTGCAGCACCCGTGACGTCCCCTTGCTCATGATGCTAAAGTGGAAGTTGATTCCAGGACTTGCAGTTATACTGCTAACACAACTTCAGCTCTTTGCTAGCATCTGCACAGACAGCATGCTAACACTAAGCTAGCAGCTAGCTAAGACCCAGAGTGAAGCAGCCAGACCCTGAACATCAACAGGTAACAAATGGATGAGCAGTCAGGCTGCAGCATCCGTTGTACCTGTTTAAGTTTCTGAAGTAAATCATCATCAAATACAATGACCTCAGTTTGATCTGAATTAAGAAGCAGAAAGTTAGCGGCCATCCAAGTCTTTATGTCTTTAAGACATTCCTGCAGTTTCACTCATTGGTGTGTGTTATCAGACAGCATGCTAACACTAAGCTAGCATTACCTGGCCTGTGTTACCTGGCTTCATGGACAGATAGAGCTGGGTGTCATCTGTAGGGATGGAATCAAAAAGTGGTTCTTTTATTTTTAATTGCACAAAAGGATGAGAGCGCGACGGTGAAGTGGAGACTGCTGCAGGACAGACACAGCTACATTACACTGCTAACACAACTTCAGCTCTTTGCAAGCACATGCAGACAGCATGCTAACGCTAAGCTAGCCGAGAGTGATGTTAAAGCTGGGTAAATGCTGACCCCAGACCAGCACCTGATGAAGTGAGCAGCTGCTGAACTTCAACAGGTAACGAAGGGATGAGCTTCTGCTCTACCTGTTCATGTTTCTACAGTAAAAAATAAATAAATAAATGGCCTGCATTTGTATAGCGCTTTTCTAGTCCCTAAGGACCCCAAAGCGCTTCACACACACATTCACACACTGGCGATGGCAAGCTACATTGTAGCCACAGCTGCCATCACCATGGCGACTGCTCTCTCTGTGCTGGTTTTCCTCTTTGCTTTATGTTGTCAGAAAAAGTGTATGCAGTGACAATGTATGCTATGTCTCCTGATGATGCTGCCTAAGGGAAGCATGTATAATGTAAACAGAATTGGTCCTAGCACTGAACCCTGTGGAACTCCATAATTAACCTCAGTGTGTGAACAAATCAGAGTCCAGTGTTGCCAACTCCTCAGTAAGGAAAATCGCTATTGGCTGTCCTAAAAGTCGCTAGAAGTCGCCAAATGACGTCATCGCCTAATTTGCATAATGCTAATGTCATGCTAATGTAATTGTAACCTACGCTGTTGGAGAGAGAAATAACTTCGTGGAAGACACATAAAGTGAGTAAAAAACGTCCTAAATGCAGTTCGAATTTATTTAGAACTACAAATTAAATTTATTTTAGCAATTATTGTTTTTTAATGTCACAATTCCAACCCTGCTCCTTTATCCAGGCCTGGACCAGCAAAAGTGACCCGAAATTGGCACTCTGGTGGAGTTAATTTGTGTGTGAGAGTGTGTGTTTATAAGTAGTTTTAAACCTTGTGATCCACAAAACAACATAACAGTAAAAGAAGAACTGACTGCGTTACAGTCAGTGCGGAGCAGCGGCTTCGCTCATGAGCGATTCATTTGCTGTTTGGACGCACAGGTGTGAACGTCTCCTGCCCTCATAGCAGTTGGGGGAGGACTATCCTCCGCCTGGGAGCGCTTTGGCACGGGTGAGGTGCCCAAGGCAGCACCGCTGCCTGTTGAGAGTAAGAGCGATACGCGACTTATTTATGACGTCGAAAAGTCGTCATAAAGAAGTCTCCAGTAATACCAGAAAAAGTCGCCAGATTTGTCGCTAGTAGCTTTTTAGAAAAAATGTCGCTAAGGGGGTCTGAAAACTCGCTAAACATAGCGACAAAGTCGCTAAGTTGGCAACACTGTCTGAGTCTATTAGATAGATATGATACAAACATAGATAGCTGGCTTCTACACAACCAAACTTCTTTTCGCCCCCTGCTGGCCATTAGAAAGTCTGCAGACGAATACACTCCAGACCAAAGCAGCCTGCAGTGCATGATTTTACTGCTCAGGTCATTGTAACGTTCTCTCTACTTATTGAGGGAATAAGTACTTTTTGTTCCATTTCTCTCCTTCTTGTTCCTCACTGAGGCGTCACAGAGACAAATTCCCAATGGATCAAAGCATGACGTCAACAGATTACAGCCCAAAGCAGCGCAGGAGCTCTGTTCTCTCTGAGGATAGAAACAGTGAGTGTAAACATCTCATTTATTCAACCTTCATCCAACACCGCTGTATGGTTTTATTTCTAATGCTTTAAGATTTGATTAGATTCTCAGGTCGCTGTCACGACCCGGGCGAAAGCAGCTACAAGACTCTACAACACGCAGCGACACGCAGCTTTAAAATTCATGCTCATTAAAAATAGACAGCAGATTGTTTTATGTATAATGCAACACATGTCAGGGATAATGAGCTGCACGACAGGAAACAAGTCGGTCAAAACCCAGCAGACTCCTCATGTGAGAGGAGAGCAGCTTTATTTACCGTTTGGATGAAGAGGCCTGCATCTGTGCACGCTGATGTTTGCGGCCACCCGCACTGCCTGCAACCTTTAAATATAATACTTCCCTCTTTGCCGAGCAGGGAAGCAGGTCGTGACTTAAAGTCTTTGTTTCTCCCACGAAATGTGATGCGGTGCACTACAGAAGCTCAGCAGAGCATGTGTGAACCTTTCTGTCCAGCAGTGAATGAAGAAGGAAGAAATCTCTTTCATTGTTCGCTGAAATCCTGAAGACTCTCTGAGTTTAGCTCTGAAAGACGTTCCACACTACTGCGTAACATTAACTCAGAGAAACTCATCCATCCTGGAACTGGCTCATTTCTTCTCAAACAGGCTCAAATATATACATACACCCCTGATATTTGGTTAAATGCCTCTTAGCCACTTACATCTCTGCCAGATGCTTTTTCCAACAACAAGCTTCCAGCTGGCTGATATTTGGCCGCTCTTCTTGGACGGACTGGCAGTCATTTAGTTGGTTGGTTTTCCTCCTGTGGTCCACAAACTTTTGTCTTTTGGGAATGCCATTCCTGAAGCTTGATGTTGTTCTGCTTTCACTCCAAAATCAGTTTTGATGGTTGTTCGGGATCGTTGTCCTGCAGGAACACCCAACTACATCCAAGGTTCAACCTTCTTTGTATTTGAGATGAAGAATGTGCATGTAGTCCTCTTTCTTCATGATTTCACCAACTTTATGTTGTGTACCTGCAGCACTGGCAGTAAAACAGCCCAGAGCGTGATGCTACCACCGCCATGCGTCACAGCTGCAGTGTTCTCAGGGTTGAAAGCCTCACCTTTGCTCCACCTTTGTCTCGTCTGACCATCAAACTTTTCTCCAGACGCCGTTTGGCTCGTCCACGTGGGCAGCTGCAGATTTCAGTTGACCTCATTGATTTTGGAGCAGGAGCTTCTTTCTCCTGTGAGACTGGCTTCACTGTGGAAGTGACACTGGTTTCCAGCAGATTCCAGTCCACAGCAGCCTTGATCCTGGGTGGGTCCTGAACATTGACAGTTTGGCTCTGATTCAGATGTGTCACCACTTTACCAAGGAGTGGATGGAGACTTCTGACCATGACTCCACTGAAGTATTAAATAATGAAATGAGGAATATTTTGCTTATTTTGGATTTGACGCCACTCATTGGCCAGTTCTGTTTCTTTCTACGTGTGTGTGTCATGTTGACAGTAAATGTTTACTGTGTGTAAAACTGGATTCTTTTAGTTGAAACCCTGCATTGAAAGAACATTATAAAAACTGTAACGATCATTGTATTTATTTAAAGTCTGTCATGTTTTTCATGGTCAGGATTTTTCTACGAGGCTTGTTTAGAACATGAGTATATTAAGTCCTAAAAGAGCTCCTCCTACTGACAGACTGTGAGCAGGACACACAGAGTTATGGAGTCTGCTAGGGATGCACCGATACCACTTTTTTGGAAACGAGTATGAGTACTTGCATTTCAGTACTCGCCGATACCGAGTACTTAATAAAAACATGATTTAAATTTACAGGTAACAGCTTTAGTCCTATAATTGAACAAAAAACAAACAAACAAGGGACTAGTTTGGAATTAAGAACATTTATTTAAAATGAAAAGCATGTTGTATGCAACATATTACAGAATAAATAATTATGAAAAAACAATTTAAACAGTGACAGTGCAACTCAAGTATTGTTTTTAGTTTATTGTAAACTCTGCCGCTTTGGACAACACAAGGGGCATTAATAAACATCTTTACCATTTAGTGCACAATATTTGAATAAACTAACAACATCCACCAACATAGAACTGTGGCAGTCAGTGCAACTGAGGTAGGTATTAACATCAAGTCTAAGATGACTCACTTAATGGAGAGAAAAAGTGAGTGGCAGGTTTTTTTTTAAGAAAAGTAGCTTTTATGCGTTATCAGCAGTCAGACTGTTTCTGTTTTCATCTATAATGTGTGACACTGAGCTAAAAAGCCTTTCACCTTCCACACTGCTACATGGGGCTGAGAGGTATTTACTCGTCTGTTTCTCTGTTTAGAAGTCTCACTAGCACAGTCTCAGCTGGGATGACATCAGAGGCTAGTGCGTCGTAGCTGCTCACTTTTTTAGTTGGTTCCTCAAAGGGGGCGAGGATGGCAACAGTCGTCTCCATAAGAGCCCATTGGTGAGCGGTGAGAGAGTCAGGGAGTTCGTGCTCGGACACGCCCAGCACTCGCTTTTGCTCAATGAGGGACTGGAGCATGTAATACGTGCTGTTCCAGCGCGTCTGTACGTCCTGCTGCAGTCTCTTTATTGGCTGGTTGAGCTGTCCCTGAACGTCCTCGAGGCGGGAGTAGTTTAAAATGCCCAACTATTTTCCGTCCCACTGCTATAGCATCAGCTATGCTCCTCTGTGCTAATAAGCGTGGGTAAATAAGCGTGGGTAAATAAGCGTGGGTAAATAAGCGTGGGTAAACTCTTTGTACTCGCTGTCGTGTTGGGATTTTAGGTGCTTGATTAAATTACTTGTGTTAAATGCGCTACCTTTAGAGCCTCTGGACAATTTTGCTGAGCACAATTTGCAGTCCACCTTTGTTTTCGCATCTTCGTTCACTTTGAAATAGTTCCACACGGCTGACTTGTCTCGCCTCGCCTTCTCCCAGCTCTGAGCTGCACTCGGGGCCTGGGGGCGGGCACTCGGGGCCTGGGGGCGGGCACTCGGGGCCTGGGGGCGGGCACTCGGGGCCTGGGGGCGGGCACTCGGCGCCTGTGATTAACCCCTTACATGCCGCTCAAACATAGACAGGTCTCAGACCGTGGTATCGGTCCTCGGTATCGGGGGACTTTTAACGAGTACGAGTACTTTAGAAAATGTGGTATCGAGGCCGATACCCAGTACCGGTATCGGTGCATCCCTAGAGTCTGCCTGCTAACCTCCTGCAGAGCAGTGACGCGGACATACGGTCATGATAAAGACGCATCGTTATTTATTTATCCAACAATAAGACAAAAAGACGAGATGTTTGGAGTCAGGCGTCCAAAGAACATCGTTCCAGAAGTGTTTTGTTGAGATGCAGCTTTGCAAACCTCAGCTGTGCTGCCGAGTTAGAGCCAACAGGCTTCCTCCTGATAACCTTACAAACACGTAATACTTTCGTGACCTTTAACCTTTAACATGCAAACTGAGGCTGTGGAGTCTCTTGGCTGTTGGACGTCCACTCCTGGGAGGACTGGTGAATGTTTTTCCTTCGTGTGAGCGTGTGATCAGCAGCGACCTCTTAATTCCTTGCTGCATTTTGTTTTCCACGCTTTCCTGCTTCTGGGATATTAATCACAGAACAGGTCGAGCTTAAATAAAACCCAACATTTAGATTTACATTTCTTATTGAAGTCACTGAAATGATTAAAACTCAAACTTTACAGGATCAGCTGCCAAACTGGACGCTGTGCGAGGAAGAAGAGAAACGCAGGACGTGAGCAGCTTCCAGCTAAAAAATGGTCCTGAGTGAGTTTTCAGTTAGAAACCTGCTTTCCAGGCTTCATACTTCCTAATCCTCAGCACGCTGTGACGATGCTCCGACCTCTGACCTGCTCTTTATCTGTAAAGTCAGACATGCAGAGAGCGTGGCTTGCCCTCCCGTTGACCTCTGCGAGCAGACGCTGCGAGCTTCTCCCTGATAAGCGGATGTGCTGTGATATCTCACCTGCATCGACGATCCCTCCACTCGTGCCACGTAGGCGAATCGATCGAGGAAGGTGACGGTTACGGGGACGGCGACGAAGAATCCGCTAACGAACGCTCGCAGGCAGCGTCGCCCCGCCGTGGCCTGCTGAGCCATCGCCGATCTGGACAGGGAAGAAGAACATGAGAGCGGGAAGTCGAGGTGACCGCGACAACACGCAGGAAAATAAACAGATTAAACTTTATTGATCTCTGCGGGGAGGCGGGGCAAAGCAGTGGGAGATTAATAGAAACACACCAGAGAAAGACACGGAAGCAAAAAGGTAAATAAGGTGTGTTAAGTGGAAAAGTACACGTGAAACCTTTCAGATACACTGAAATCAGTCATTGACCTGAAAATGGATGTTTTCCACATGACTACGAGCGATGAGCATGAAATTCACAAGGAAAAATGTGGTGAAGGTTTCATAGATCAAACAGATTTGCAAAAACCAAAATTGTAGTTTGTGACAAAGAAAATGCAAATCAGGCAATTTAGAAAATTTAGATAAAACGAAACAAGAGGGAGGCTTCCAGTCGCACAAGAGTCACTGACAAGAAGCATTTTAACAACAAGTAAAGCTGTTGGAACAATGCTTGTGCCAAGGTCATGCACATGTTAGAGGTGGGAATCACCAGACATCCCACGATACGATATTATCACAATACTTAACGCACGATACGATATTATTGCAATTTTTTAAAATATTTTGCGATATTCAGATTCTGTACATAAAGGTAAACTTTATCAATATTCATTTTCTCTAATATCAAAGTCTCACACTCAGTCTTTCTCTCATTTCAGTTTTATTGTTGACAAACTGAACGGTTTGTATTACAGTCTAGTCCAACTTAACTGAATCAACCATCTGGTACAATTATAGCTATTCTGAACTATGCAGTTTATGAAAACTATGCAGCCCCTTCAGCAACTGAAGAATTTGAAAGTAAATTAAAACAAAATATAATTTTACATTAAATAAAAAAGTTTTAAACTTAATTAAAATAAAACATGTCTTAAATTAAAATAAGTAAACTGTCATGTTTATTGCTGCCAAAAACAAGTGAAACACATTTGGACAGTGAAGGAATGTCAGGATTCTTGCTCAGAAAAAGGATCAACATGCTCTGAAGTCAGAGCACAAAAACCTTTTTGTAACAAAATATCGATTTCTGCTGTCCCTGCATCGATACATTATTAGCAAACAAAATATCACCATGCTACACAGTATCCATTTTTTCCCCCACCCCTAGCACATATCCAGTTATACCTCCAAAACTGTCTGAAAGCATCAAGCAGAAGCACTCATGCAGATGAAACCTGCAGCAGGACTGCAACAGGTCATAAAGATGCAAGAACAATGAGCCCTGCAGCACACAACATGATGTTCTGCAATGTTTGATACAAAAGCATCAGTGGAAATGAACATTTTGTGCGCCATTAAAGTGAAAACAAAGGAGACTCGAGCTGTTGGTGGAGACAAATATTCATCTAAATCTGCCTTAACCATTATATTTGAAACATTATAGATATTTGGAGTCGTGTGTGTGAATCTAAATGGTTGCTGTTTGCATTCTTTAGAAAACTGTGTTATACTTTCCAAGTTAAGAGACGGCCCTGCCTGCTGCGGGTAAACCAGCGACCCTGACTGACAAAAACTCGCCACAGAACGAAGTCGTCCTTTTGCGAGTTCTTATCGCAGGTTTGGCGACAGCGAACGCCGTTCCCCTCCTGACAGTTTTTCATCCACTCTGCTGGTGCAGGAAGCCCAGACAGGCGTGAAATGACCGAGCAGCTGGCGGCGGCGGCAGCCATGCACCGCTGCCTTCGGCTAACAGCTAACAGCCTCGTCTCCACGTCGGCCGTCCTCACTCTGGAGATGTGCCACAGCTATTACCTCCACATCACAAGACTTCAGATGAAACATCATCAAAGCACACTGTACTCCACGCTTTCAGAGTGTCGGCGAGGCCGCGTCAACACATTCAGGGATTAAAAAAGTTAATCTGTGTCTCCCTCTAATTCAACGTCTCAATTCAACGTGGCGGTTTACCAGCACACTGCAGGTCAACACCAGGAAGCTTTTTCAGTACTGTGAGGCGACAGACTGCAGAAACCCTGTTAGTGTGAAACGCTCCCAAGAAAAACTGATTTCTTGGCTCCAAGTTGTAGGTGGAAGTAAACAAACTGCCATCATCTCGCTTGCAAACTTGCACTCGAGTTCCAGTTTAAGCAGTTTTCAGCAAAGAAGAAAAACCTGCAGGAGATGTTTACGGGAGACTTCTGTGCACTCAGGTTTGCTGCAGACGGACTGATGAGCTGCCTCGTCAGGTCTGCGGACTTCCACACCTCTGGGCTGCAGCTGCTGCTTTTCAGTGCTGGGCGAGCGCAGCGGTACACAAACCGATTCTCGACCTGCAGCCAGCATCCCTGCAGCTCACAGAGCCACAACATCAACCTGATCAGCAGGTCTGCAGGGACGCACAGACCGAACGGGCCAAACAGTGTGTTTGATGTTCATGGAGCTCAAGTTTAAGCTTTTTTTACAGCTTTTTCGGAGTAACCGAGTCGTGTTTGGTGGTCGTACTGCTGGGCAGCACACAGCAACAGCAATTTAGCTTCATTATATTGTAGGGAGACGTATCTACAGCCAATACTAGGGGTGGGGGAAAATGGATACTGTGTAGCATTGTGATATTTTGTTTGCTAATAATGTATGGATACAGGGACAGCAGAAATCGATATTTTGTTACAAAAAGGTTTTTGTGCTCTGACTTCAGAGCATGTTGATCCTTTTTCTGAGCAAGAATCCTGACATTCCTTCACTGTCCAAATGTGTTTAACTTGTTTTTGGCAGCAATAAACATGACAGTTTACTTATTTTAATTTAAGACATGTTTTATTTTAATTAAGTTTAAAACTTTTTTATTTAATGTAAAATTATATTTTGTTTTAATTTACTTTCAAATTCTTCAGTTGCTGAAGGGGCTGCATAGTTTTCATAAACTGCATAGTTCAGAATAGCTATAATTGTACCAGATGGTTGATTCAGTTAAGTTGGACTAGACTGTAATACAAACCGTTCAGTTTGTCAACAATCAAACTGAAATGAGAGAAAGACTGAGTGTGAGACTTTGATATTAGAGAAAATGAATATTGATAAAGTTTACCTTTATGTACAGAATCTGAATATCGCAAAATATTTTTAAAAATTGCAATAATATCGTATCGTGGGATGTATGGTGATTCCCACCTCTAGCCAATACGTCCGAAACTCACAGAAAACTCGATTAAATATTGGGAATTTTGGGGTGAAATGTCTCCTATATATGTGACGTAAAGCTTTTAGCTTCATGAAGCGGTTTAAAAGGTGGCTGTTTGCTGTCACTGGGCGCTGACAGTTAACCAATCAGAGACTAAACAGCCATCAGCAGAATAGGGCTGATAGGGTTTTACCAGCAGCGCATTGACAAAGGGAAACACAGTGGAGCAGGGCAACAACCTACAGGTGTATTTGGTGTTTGGACAACGTTCAGGTTTAACTCGATTTCTCCCTGAGGGGAATCTGTCTGCAGCCATGGAGACAAACACTGACAGCAGACACACAACCAGAGAAGTTCAACCGGACGATAAAATAATTACATGTACATTTATAAATTACACAATCAGGTCAGTTCTCGACTCAGGCTAAAGCACTACTGTAGCATTCGGGGAATTGCTAGCTTTATTTATCCCTTGATAGCAGCTCGGCTCACAGAAATCATTTTACAGAAGTGCTGGAGATGCTGTCAGGTCACATCATCGTGTTCATGGCTGTGTTTGTGCTTCACAGGTAGGTAGCGACTTTTAGATCTGGTGTATTTGGGAAATGTGGAAAGAGTCAGGCTAACTTTGTCCTGTTGGCCAACAGGGCGGTGGTGGTGTTACTGACAAAGGAAGAGGAGAGGGGGAAGGCATCGTAGGAGGCAGCGAGAGAGAAAGGAAGGGCAGGAGTGTAAAGGTGAGAGAAGGAACTCTGAAAGGAGGAGCAATGACTGGAAAATGGAGATGGCTGAGAGGGAGGAGGAACGAAGACGACCACGGAGAAGATTGATGGCACGCAGAGGGTTGGAGTGACAGAGCAGGAACCTGGGAAAGGAAGAGAATGAAGAGCAGGTGAGACATGATGAGAATAGCAGCGTCTGCTTGGACACTTCTCAGCAACCACAGAGCTGCAGCCTCCTCGCATACAGGAGCGTCCACGGCCTCCGTGTACGTTACATCTTATTAACCACAGCGATCTGCCTCCGCCGGGCTTTTTAAGACATCAGTCAGCCGCCATGTGCTGCAGGGAGGAAACTCCGGCGCCGGTGCAGAAAACCCATCCTACCATAACAATCCATCCTGACGTGAACATATTGCCATTACACGTCCACGCAGCCAGCCGCATAATTCACCCACAGAGCGAATGATCAGAGGAAGCTTCAAGGTTTCCGCTCGCTTTTACAGTCCAATCGTTTCTGCGCCGACACCTCGGAGCCACGCGGCGCTCGCATTAAAACGACCTTGTTTCCCACGGTTTCCTGTCGGCGCATTTAAATGGCTGACACAGCGAGACCCACATCAAAGTGACGGGTAGATGAAAAACGAGCTTCTCCCCTTGTTAGCTAAATGTCCACATCATAATATACAGCTCCTGTTAATAGGAAGACGCCCCCAAACTGCTCTTCTTTCTGGGTTTTAATTTAAAAAATGCATATTATCAATAATTCAGCAGCTTCACTGAGTTCTGCAGCTTTCCAGCAAAAGAGCGTTTAACAGTCACACGAAGCTCACAGCTCACGGACGCGGGCACAAAACTTTTCAGCTTCATCATTTTAACAAAGTAACAAAGTTTGGATTCACAAACTCGTTTCTGTCGATTAATGCTGAAAACGTACAAAATGTCAAAATACTTGAAACACTCGACTCTTCAGAGCACGTGCTGTGGTGTGTCCGGGAATATCGTCTTTATTTGAGACATATGAAATAGGGCTGTGCGATAGGACTCTCAAATCCCGATATAAGACGTTTATCGTCACGACAACGATATTTATCACAAAAATTCTGTGAATTAAAATATAAATAAAATAAAATACTCTGTTTATTGCTTTAAAAGTACTTTTTACTGCACTCAGCTTATCTGAATACTACATTTTTAAGTATTTTTAAGTACTTGTCCACGTTTGTGGTGGAAAGTACTTGATGAACGACGACATCGATGAGTATTTACTTAAACACTTAAACCACTTTAAGCATATTTGCACTGCACAAGACACTATATAATGTGGATTGCACAACACTGGACATTATATTCTTCATTTCCAGTTAATACTTGTACAGCTGCTGTTATTGTGTATATATATATTTATATTTATTCATACATTCTTATATATTTCTATACTGTGTATTTTGTTGTTATTTTATTTTCAACTTTAATTTATATATTTTATCTTATTCTTTCCCAGTTAAATTTACCCTTCATTCTAATTTGTGTTGTACAGTTATCTCATTCTTAACTTAATTTTTATATTTTATTTTATTCCTTCCTGGTTAAATTTACCCTTTTCTATTTTCATATTTATTTCCTATCTTATTCATAGCCTTTTCTTTTTTCTTTAGGTCACGAGCAGTTGTCCAAGCATTTCACTGCATATCGTACTGTGTATGTGACAAATAAAAATTTGAATTTGAATTTGAATTTGAATTATTTAAATCTGATCTTACTAATACTCTGTACTACATTAAATGTTGTACTTTTTACTGCATTATTACTGCAGTTACTTTGTTGTTTTTAAACTTTTGAAGTAGTAAACATTAAATCGCAGTACTCCGTTCCCGGGTCACAGGCTGTGTTGTAGTACATTTACGACACGTGTAACGACAGTTTGAGGTACTTGGAGTATTTTCTCTAGTGTACTCCTGTACATTTTACAGGTAAAAGTACTTTTTACTGCACTAGTTTCAGCTTTCAGTCTTTCAACCATAAATCGGAGGATTTGAAAACAGGAAGTACTTGAATAGTTTTTCTCACACAGTAGTACTACTACATCATCACTGCAGTTTTGAGGTACTTTAGTACTTATTTTTCACTACTTGATACTATGTTTCAGATTAGGGCTGTGCGTTATGACCAAAATCTCATATCCCGATATAAAACATCTATCGTCACGACAACGATATAAATCACAAAAATGTAACATTTTCTGTAAATTCTGTGAATCTCGGGCAGCTCGACTTGCGTGAAGTGTTTCCAGCTGCGCGTCATGTAGCTGGAGTCGAGTGTTTTAACCGATGCATGAAACGATACATTTTTACACATAAATTGTAACAGTTTTCTGTGTGAGTATTTATTAGACGGCGTGCTGCGAGGAAAAGCCTGTTCTAACGTTGAGTCTAAGGTTTATTTGGAGCACCTGACGGCTCTTTGCTGCTTCCCATGCGTAAACCCTCTCCACACTGTCACGTGATTCTTGTGTAGGTGGGTGAAGAGGTTTGACGAGTTTGAGTCTGAGGTGGGGACGGTTTTATAACCGAACCACGTCCGTGCTACAGAGGGAGCCCCTCGTTTAGGAACAAGGTCCTCGATTTGTTTGGTCTGGTCTTTGTGTTTGTCATCATTTCAGTTTTTTTTGAAAAATCTCAACAGAATCTTCAGCTTTATTGTGAAAGGTTTAGGTGAAAATAAACAAGCGGACGGCGGAGCCGCACGCTGGGTTTACCGTGGTTGTTGCTAACGCGTAAAAACAGTTGCTTGTCCGACCTCTGAGACTGATTTCACTCAGCAAGCGCCGGCCAACCGGCTGGGAACGCACATTTATTGGGAAAATCGCTAGCCTGACGTCCCGGGGCTAGCGATTTTTCCAGTCGGGCTACCAAAATCTATCTCTGCCCTGCCCGTCGGGCTATCATAGGAAGGAAAAATATATGTCAATGCTTTTGCATTCTTTCAAAATGTAGCTGAGTAATTATGTCATTGGCATCGATGAGCCACTTTCAATATGTGACATATTGAAATCGCGTTTGAATTTGTGATCGCGCGAACTGTGTATAGAGAGCGACAGCACTGATTGGTGAGTGACGATCATTTGCGCACCAATTCCTCTGACATCGTCTTATCAATCGTTAGCTTACTATGCAAACATGACAAGTGAAATCTCCCGCAGCTTAAACATATGAGAGGTTGATCGCAGAGAATCGCTGAGCGTTATGTAAGTACGTGTGTAAAAGCAGCAGGATATATATTTTAGTTCTGCTGAGCCAAATAAGACAGGTCAGGGTGAAGAAGGGACAGCCAAAGAAAAGCTTACCACAAAACGGAAAAGTTATGACAAATCAGACTATGAGGCAAAAAGAAAGTGCAGCTTTATGGTTTCATGGACAAAAGAATTTCTGTGGCTGCAACATGACGAGCTAAAAACATGATGTTCTGCCGGGTGTGTTGTGAGTTTCATTCGATTTCGGAGTCGACAAGCGCCTTTGTTACTGGGACCAGTCATTTTAAGGAAGACCCCATCAGAACCCATGAGAAATGCAAGAAATGCATTATTGCTCAGTCTGCAATATCTTTCACAGAACAAACACCAATTGCAAAAAACAAACTAAAAATAAACCTGAAAATCTGTTTAGAACAGCTACTATGTTGCAAAGAGTGAACTACCATTGGCACAATGTAGCAGTCTTTGCAAACTTCAAAAAGCAAATGGCCTCGATCTTGGTTCCACTTGCCTCTTACCCGTGACTTCAGTGGAAATTTCAAATTCAGGATCTACAGACTGATTCATGTCCTACACAGTTCTTACAAGTTCATATAAATTTCTGTTCAATTAGAACCAAGTATTTGAGTTGATGATTGTAATTTTTTATACAATGTTGCAATTTGTGTTTCAACAATTTTTTGATTAATGTTTTGTTTCTGTTACAATATTATACTTTAATGTATAACATTGTAACGGAAACAAAACAGGAAACAAAACATCAATCAAAAAGTTGCTCTCTTTTATTCGGGCTACTTAAATTTACTTTGGGCTACCAAAGACTGAAGAGTCTCTGCCTGAAGGGCTACCAGGGATTTAGAAACTTTGCGTGCCTTGGAACTGCTGTGTCACATCCATCTTTTACATCAAACTTTTTTTGCTAGGCCCCCCCTTGTTGGACAAGAAAAATGTTCGCGTCCCCCCACGCAGGGAAAACCAATCCTGCAGGGAGACCTACCTCAGCACCTGTGCAGGTGAAGCCAAAGGGGAGCCATGCTTCACCATATTTTCTAGTCTTTGGCTTGAAAAGTTGGTTTGGAAACACATTCAGTGATGCTTCATCTCCTGCTTTGCATTTGATGGGCGTCAAAAACCTGCCCATGATGCTAGCAGCATGCTAGCTCAAAACGAGACCGTTATTCACCATTAAGGAGGCGGGATAAAGGAAATCTGGAGTCTTTTCCTCACAGGTGCTCAACAACAGCCCGAGGGCAACATGTCAAACTCACTGTGGAGTGGATGGTTCGAACAATTAACAATAACACGAGCCTTCCTCAGTGCTGGTTATAGATGGACGTCTTGCCCTGAGAGTTTGCAGACAGTTTTTACTAAAAGTCCCAACATTGTTCTTCAAAGTCGTGTTACCAAACCAAGCAGCGATACAGAAAGAACAGATTCAATAAAACTTCTGTAAAACAAAGGAAACATTTCAGATGAGACATTAAAAGATCGAATTTTCCTTAAAAACAACAGTTTGTTTGTTTGGTAGCAGCATCAGCTCGAGGCTCAAAACACAGTTTATGGTCAAGAACATCCCCTAAAGACTCTACAAACTCAGTATCAGCAGCTTTGACGAGCTACTAAAATCAATGTCTTTTGATTATGACACGTTTAATAAAAGGAAGGACTCTCCACGCACACCGTACATTCTCACAGCTGCTTTTCATGGGTAGAAAGCTCAGATAAACACAGGCCTGCTAACAAAGAGCTCTTAAAACAAGCTGTGAGTGGCTGTCAAGTTCTCGCTTGTCTCGCCTCGTTCTCAGACATTTTTCAGTAATTTATCAAAAGCAGGCGTAATAACAACACAAACATGTCAAATCTGCATCCTGAGCCACACTTGTTAACAGTTTGTTCTCATCCTGAGTGAATTTGGAGAAAAAAAACACCAAATCTGCGACTTCTTTTTTCATTTTTAGCTCCTTTTACATGGAAACTAAAGCTGAAGATTCAAAAACAAAGATCTTGCAGCATGAAGACGTCTGGCTTAAAGAGAACGAGAGGTTTGTGGTTCTCAGGGCCCGTCTGAGGAACCCGGCGTCCACGCCACCGTGGCTCGTTTACACCGTGGTGACAACTGCGCTCCAGCACATTAAACTCCGCTGGGGGAGCAGTCTTTATCAAGTCTGCAGGAAAGGCATTAATATTGTTGACGCGGTGACAAACGAGTGAACGCGGCACATCTCTCTGTCGCATTGATATTCGTGGCGGTGCCCGACGTGCAGAAGGAGCTCTGTAACGAGCCGTGGCAACAGACCAGGCAGGTTATCATAAACAAACACTTATTGGGGTTATTAGACTGCAGCGGCACGAAGCGAAAGCTGCTGCTTTCAAAGAGCAACGAGAGTCAGAGAGCGATGCTCCGTGTGCGCTCGGGGACGCCTCTTTATGTCGAAAAGCAGCTTCTCAGAGATCTGTCAGGAGCTCAACAAACCCAATCCCACTAACCGCTTCAATTTATTCAGATGAGCCAGATACAGACGGTAGAAATTTCAGATTCAGCGAGCGCTGAGCCCCGGAGCAGACCTGAGGTCAGCGTATCGGCCGCTATCAAGCCGAGACATTGTGCTGTGCTTTTGCTCCAATTGCTGGAATTGAATTTCTGGGTCTCTGGGCTGGACTCCATCTCAGCCGGTGACTAATGTTAGCGTCCCAAAGCTTTTCCAGACCGATAAATCCACAGGGGAGGATGCAGCAAGGCAGCAGGAACGCTGATTACAGCCAGCCGCTGGGAGATTTCCCCACAAACCAGCTTCCACTTCTGCCTCCGCAGCAGTTCTGGGCTTTACAGGGAAGCGGGAGGGGGGCCGTGGAGAAGCCTGACCCACAGCTAAGTATGATGGAGGTTTAGGAAAGAGAGGGCTGTGGTGCTGAGGGAGGATCCGGGTGATGAAGAAGGATGCCCGAGGCAGCCGAGATGAGTTTTAATTACTGCTCTCTGTAAACCTGCACCCGTAACACTGTGCTGACAACAGCCAATCAATGCTACCGGTGTTAGTGACATCAGTGATATCATGAGCCTGCAGGTGATGAAAGTAATGTCTGTGCAAGAGATGCAAACTACGACTAAGACGGCAGCTAATCAGGCCGCAGGGGGACGAACCTCACGGCCGACCAGCAAAATCCATTCATGAACACAAACGGCGTCAATCTGCAGAGCTGCCTCTGAGGCCAGTGTGAGAACGATATCTCAGACATCTGTGTCTGTGAGCACCGTCGATTGATTTCATGCATTTCCTGCCAGGTAAACTCGTTATTTTCATTATTATTACGCGACCAAACAAACCACAAATAACAGCAGTCAGCTGCGAGAGTTCACGGCAAAGAAATGATCTGCTGTTGCTGAGGGGAAGAAACGGAGCCGTACTGATAACATCTGTAACATCTGACACTAATGAGCCCGTCCAGCGCTTTCTATTCCATCTACAGAAGCTTTTTACTACACTTGTAACAGGAGAGATTTACATCCTGTACGACACGTGGATATGCAATCATCTCAAATATGAGTTAGAAGTGTCCGTCCACTCATCACAGGCATGAACGAGCTGCTCTGTTTCCAGGGTTAACTGGATTAACAACTTTCAAAAGCAAGGATTGGTTCCTCCTCTGAACACAGGCTGGCTTTTCCCTTTTCTCCTCGAGGATATGAGGAGCAGGCGTGCCCGATGGCTTCAGATACAAAGGTGCAGAATGAGATAAAGAGAGATGATTTTGATAATCTGACTCGTGCAAAGCTGCTCAAGCAGAACCAAGAATAAAAACATGGTGTGTTCATCTGCACAAGCAGAAGACTGAAAGAGAAACTCTTTATTCATCAAACTGTTGTTAGGATTCAGTGAGTGCTGCTTACAAACTGCACCCAGCATGTGCACACGATTAGATCTGCCACAAATGATAATTTTGATAGTCACTAGTCACCGATTATTTTTGCGATTAGTCGACTAATCAGATCATCATCCATTGGACGTAAAACGTACAGCTTATTGCACCAGCAGCATCTGCTCTTATATAACTATCATTAGCTTACAGCTTTAAGTGTTTAAGGTATGTGCTAACTAAAAATAAAGACAAGATGATAGTTTATTAAATTTTAATGACATTTGCAGATTGTTTCGGTGAAGTTTAATAAACTCCTTGCTATCTAAAATATAACAGGACACCGGAGTAAATTCTCGAGCATCTCACACTTCTGATAATCAGCTGTCTGCTTGACGTTTATTCAGCTGTGTAAAAACTATAACTTTAATCTCAGCCAAACCGATTTACTCAGGAACAAATAAAATACTGAAAAAAGCCAAACAATAACATTTTTAAGTTATCTAAGTGACTTATATATCATGTTTAACCTGAGTAGCGAAAGACGGCGGTGGGTTTGAAAACGAGTCCGGTGTTCTCACGGCTCTAGTTAGCCTAGCCCCCGGCTAGCTATCGAGCTAGCGGCTAACAGACGTCTCCGAAAACGTCGGAGCGCTTTTGAAAATATGTGGTGTCTTGATAAACTGAGCAGATATTTGAGGTTTACACAGCTACATTCTCGCCTGAAAATATGTTAAACGTTTATTTTGTGACCCAGAAAGAATAATAAGAGTAATATTAAAACTAACTAGCTGCCGCCATTGTTGGAAACTGAGCTGGGCTGCGCTATGAATTCTGGGGCACAGCTTCTTCTTCTTCGGGGTTTAACGGCAGCTGGCATCCTTGTACATGCAGTGCTGCCATCTTCTGTTTCAGTCCGTTATTACACTCTTAAATCCTACTACTTATTCCTGCGTCTTTTGGGATCTTACAAAGCTTCAAACGACGCGTCGACTATTAAATCAGTCGTCGACGATTTTGACAGTCGACTAATCGTGGCAGCCCTACATACGATACGTTCTGATCTGTAATAAAGAGAATGAAGAGCGCACAGCGCATGTAAAACCTCTGCTGGTTTCACATGCAGCATGCAGGGTGTCAGTCTGCTCAGCAACAACAATACGAGGATGTGGAAGAGGGCGAACCTTATCTATGGGTGTGGCAACAACTGATAACAGACGGTCAGCTGTTGCAGGTCAGCCTTCTTGCAGAAAAACTGTTCAGGAGATGAAGATGAATAAACACAGACACATGTTTAAAGGAAGAGATGGAGGAAATCGCTGCAGCAGGCACGGCCGCCCAGCTGTGTTCTTCTGATCAGAGCTTCACAAACTGTGTCAGCTCTCCAGGTAAGGAAGGACATTTTGCACCATCGACAAGCAGCTGTGCTGTCGTTGTGGAGTCAGAGCACCCAGCACCACCCACAGACTGAGCTCACTGTGGTCCTAAAGGCTCCACTCAGACCAGCGTGGCCCTTCTGTGATGCAGGACCTCAGCAAAGAGGAGGACTCACCCCAGGAAGCCACTCTCCTCAGACACCTCCAGTCCTACGACGTGACACAGCGACTCTCGGTGCTCGATGTGGACGCGTTGAACTGTTTGCAGCCACACGGCTGAAGCTTTAATTACACCGTCCCAGTCTGAAACAGATTCACCTGAATATTGTTCATGAAAGAGTCCATCCTTTGGCGATGTATACACGTGGAGGTCACCTGATGGCGTGTTTGAATTCAGACACATTGGAGGGTTTTCCAACATGAAGAAAAGCATCTCAGTCTGATTTAGTGCTGGCAACTCCAAATTTATCTGGATCATTGTCCTGCTGCCCGAGTGCTCTTGAGCTTCATGGCATGAACTGATGCGCGGACTCCCTCCTTCAGGGTTTTCTGGTAGATTCATGGTAGGGCTGCTCAATTAATCGGATTTTAATCTCGATTACGATCGGGGCTTTCAATGATCATTAAAAATGACTGAGCCGATTATTAGCCCCTCCCTCGTGCTTTACTCTCGCGCTGCTCCGTGTGGCAAATCGAGCGCACCTCTCTGCGTTTCGATCACGTGTCACAACAATTAAGAGCAGCGGTCTCCAACCTTTTTTGCGCCACGGACCGGTTTATGCCCGACAATATTTTCATGGACCGGCCTTTAAGGTGTCGCGGATAAATACAACAAAATAAAACTAGTACCGGTACCGAAAAAAAGAAAATTTATTCATAACACACGTGAAAAGACCCAGGAAAACCGAGTAAACGATAAAAACGATAACAAAATAACGCTGAAAACCGATAAAAACCCTGAAAACTTTACATTTGACACCTGAGCCTCAACTCTCGCGGCCCGGTACCAAACGACTCACGGACCGGTACCGGTCCGAGGCCCGGGGGTTGGGGACCGCTGATTAAGAGGACCCGAGGGAAGCTCGGAAAGCTCAGCAGAAGTTATTTGGAGAGGAGAGTGACTGCTGTTGGTTGAAAAGAGGTAAAAAACTTCAGTGGTGTGGAAACATTATGGGTTCAGTCAGACGTGGATCAAGTAGACACAGTGTGTAAACTTTGCTACAGTGTCGTAGCTGCACCACAGAGCAACACTGCAAACTTCACTAAACATAGATGTTTACATTTTTCATTTATTTCTTATATTGCAAACATTTGCACTGTTATCAGTATTTACACACTATTTTATATTATTTTTGACAATCTTTAAAGTCATTATTCAACACACTGTTATTGTTAAATAAATATCGTCAAATAATCGAGATCTCACTGAAAATAATCGTGATTATCGTTTTTGCCATAATCGATCAGCCCTACTGCATGGTTCCCTCAGTTACAGCGAGTCACTCTGAAGCAGCAGAGCAGCCCAGACCACCACCGTGTCTGCTGCTGTGATGATCTCTCATCAGATGTGACGGGGCTCAAACACTCTTTGGGATCATCCAGATGTTTTCTGGCAGATGTGAGATGAGCCTTTGTGATCTTTTTGGTCAGCAGTGGTTTTCTCCTTAAACTCTCCCATGGAGCCATTTCTTCTCTTTCTTGTGGTTGAATCATGACCTCTGACGTCGTTGATGGCGAAGGTTCAGCACCGTGTGGATAACGGCTCTCACTGTGGTTCTGTGACCTTTCAGACTGATGATGTCACTGACTTTGGTTCTCAGCTGGTTCTTTAGATCGTGGCGTGATGTGCTGCTGGTTGAGATCTTTCAGCCTGCTTCACTTTATCAGACAGCTTCTGTTGTGGGGACTTCTTCTGCTAGTAACTTTAACCCTTTAAAGCCGGTCAGAGCGGCACGCTCCGTTTTGCGTAACTATTTTTAAATCCTGGTAGCTCTGCAACCACGTGAGCTAGCGCAATAATTCTTTTTGCATATGAAACCGGAGGAGTTGTACTTACATCTTATGCCATCAGCTTGTCCTCGGTCACAGTTTCCTTCCACATATAGCTTTGCAAAAACTGCATAAAAAGCACTTGCAGCAACAAAAACATAATATTCCAGAAACACGCTTTGCCGATCCGATCAGCTGTTTGTAACACTTCCTACGTCCATCAGCGTGAACTATCGCATGTCCGCCATGACCTGCCCGAAACAGGAAGTGACATCATTTTTGCGGAAATGTAGTTTTTTACCATCAGGGCCTCATGAGCCTATACTGGTGTTTTTAAAAGTTATGTTTGACTTTATGACTTTCTGTGTGGTTTCTGGGATGCTTAGGACTCATATTGCACTGCTGGAAATAGTTTATTTTGATGCATATGCTGCTTTTTTGCAAATTTGCATTATAATATTTATTTTAGTTTTTCCTCCAGTGTATAAAAATTGGTGTATTTCAAAAATAAAACTATGAAGACACTCAAAATAAATTTCCTGTGGTGGGAAACTATTTTGTGCAACTTTTTTGTATTTACAGTTTTGAGGGATAAGCCTCTTAAATTTCTCTAACTAGAAATATATGTTAAAAAAACAAAAACGATTTTCAATTTTTTTGTAGTTTATTGCACTTTTTTGCAATTTATGTAATTACTATGCACTTAATGCAGACATATTATTAAAATCTGGGCTATAATGGTTGTATTGATGTATAGCAACTTGAAATGCTCCCAAAAATGGCTCCACAGCATGTAAACATATAATATAAGCTCTGGCAGACTTGGTTCTATGGTAGGTCTTAAAGGGTTAATAACGAGGCACCGACTCTTCAAAAGAAGACGCTTTACACAGGAGGGGAATTTTCTGCTTTAGAATTCGCACAAAAAGTCAATAAACGAGTAAAACTGAAACTATTTGATAGTGTGGTAATGTTTGTAAGAGAACAGGCAGTTTAGGGGTTTATCCCCACACTGGTAGGTGATGTTCACCAAGTCCAAGCAGCTAAGATCTCAAGGAAAGGTCACCAGGAGGGTAAACACTGATCTTGTGTGGACCCGGATCATCCACAGCACATTTGATGCCCATATATCCTGTAACAGACCAGACTCTGAGCTCCACAACAAAGTCTGTGACCGGCAAACACACACAAGCATCCTTATGCCCGCATTTACAGGGCCAACTACAAGCCCCCCCTCGACAACTTTGACATTTGCTCTGACTTTGTATGAGGTACTTATATGAAATAAGTCATTCGCCAGATAATCTCTTTAACCTTATCACTGAATGTTTATTCATCTCCAGCCCGCCGAGCCTCGCCGCGCTCGCTCAGCCAAAGCTAAGGTGATTACTGGACGGGTGTCAGTGTTGACTGTAAGCTGGGCGGATCCAGGCCCGCTGCCCGGGACACAAATGGGATTTGTCTCTCATGCAGAACATCAGACGCGGCTTTTTAGGCAACGGCAGCAGGGAAGGCATTACAAAAATGCCTGCTTCCGCTCACCTTGGAGGACTAATGGGCAGTTTGGCCCACCAGCGATGCAGTCATTAGCTCCGGCAGCCGCTCTGGAACACAAATACAGGCTGAAAGCCACTCGACAGCACAGAAATTACACCGAAATAACCCGGCCGAGGCAGCGCTGCACATCTTTCTCCTTGTGGCTGCTTCACAGGCTTGTTGTGAAGCAAATAGCAGGTGTCAAAATGCACTTGTCAAGAGAAACGACAGCAAAAATCACAAATGACAGCACTTAGAAGAGAACAAATGAGACATCTCCTCCTGAGTGCGAGATTTCGGGTGAAATGTGGGTGAAAAAAAAGTTGATCTTCCAGAGCAGCTTCCTCCCCGCTGAGGCTGTTTAGCAGTGCCTCCCACCGCCACATCGCACTGCAGCAACGCAACCAGGACGCACATCTACACCACATATCACCTACACCTGCTACACCTGTCAGTCTGCAGCTGACCAGAAGCTGGTGGGTGGAGTCATATTTAGCCAAGCAGTTTCTGTCATTTCCCCTCTACAATTAAAACTGAAATATGAAACGCATAAACATTTAAAGTTGACTTATTTAAGCCTCCTTATTTGTATTCCTAAATGCTCACATAGAAGTGGGCGGGGCTTCTGCATTCACAGTCAGGGTAGCCGTCTGACATGACCATATTAGGGCAATTCCAGCTCCAGTGTCAGCACCAAACATCTGCTCTGCTGAACACCTGCTATGATCGCTACAGTGTTTCTCTCACCCCAACCAATCACAGCAGATGGCCCCGCCCCTCCCTGAGCCTGGTTCTGCTGGAGGTTTCTTCCTGTTAAAAGGGAGTTTTTCCTTCCCACTGTCGCCAAAGTGCTGCTCATAGGGGGTCATATGATTGTTGGGTCTTTCTTTGTATTATTGTAGGGTCGAGCTTACAGTATAAAGCAGCTTGAGGCGACTGTTGTTGTGATTAGTTCTGTATTAAAGCTGAATTGTTCTCGTTGCTGAAGTTAAAGCAGCGTAAAACAGACTCAGCAGACTGATTAGAATCGATCGCAACGTTTAGTCATTTTCACTAAATAAATACAGGAAATATTCATAAATATGCACTCATTAATGCATAATTACATCTTCCAACAAACTGATTCATTCTCAAACTTAATCCATTAAAAACACACAGCAGCTGGTGTACTCCATCTTTTATATACAGTCTATGGGCTCCAACGCATGTTTCGACCTTGGACGGATTCTGAAAAATGTGCTATAAATAAATATTTTGTTCTTTTCTTGCGTGCGTGTCTCATTTTGTTATGTACTGTAGATTTATTTGTTTATGTAATAAAAAGTAATAAAAATATCATTCATCTGTGCGAGTCCACAACAACAATATAATCTGATATTCCTGAGGAGGGAGGACAGCAGCGCGGCTGATTACATCTGTAATATCTGACATTTAATCAAGCTGGCAGCTCAAACTGCCTTTCAGCAACATGACAGCATAACATTATCGCTACTGTGGAAATTATACTGCAGCTCAGAGTATTTCATGAAAAGAAATCTAGAGTTACTAATCAAATTCATATTACGGAAACACAACAAAAGGGTCCTTCGAACAAAGGAAGAAGCGAAAGCTGCAATTATTACCGAGCTCCACAAACTTTTAGAATCAGTTATCTTTCCACCAGTGGTTTTTTTTTGTGTGATGAATCTTTAAAATGTCAGAAACGTCCATCAAACCTGCCCCTCTGTGTTCCCAACGGAAACTCAATATTCAGTTTACAGCTAATCTAAACAAAAAGAAAATGAATAAAAGTTCCAAACTGAACGACGGTTCTGTTGATCTACCAACTAAAAATCAGGCGGCAGCGGCTGCTAAGCTAAGCTCGATCTCTATCTGCCAGCAGGAGCGTCCCCACGGGCGTTTGAGGACGGACGACCTTAAAAATATGATCAAAGTATCGAAGGCGTCAACATCTGAGGACAGACGGAGACGGCGAGGCTGGTGTGGAACAGCAAGGTCCAGGGCATAACTGAGAACAGCATCATCTCAGTCAAATGTCAGTGAGTGTAAACATAACAGGAGCATCAGCACTGCTGCAGCCGTCATGGAGACGAGCTGAACGAAATCAGACGCTCTCGCTCACAGAGGGCGGATCCACACACTTTCATGTCGGGTGCAGATCAGGCAAATGTGTTAACCACCACACTATGGAGCCACTGAGCAGCTATAAGAGGAAGAGCATGATATAAAGACCCAGTGTGCACCGCCTCATGCTTCCTTTAGGGGTCGCCACACTGCTTCAGCTGCCTCCACCTCCTCCTACCCCAGCATCCTCGTCTGTCACTCCAACCCTCTGCACCAATCCTTCACTGCATCCATGAACCTCTTCTGAGGTCTTCCTCCTGCCTGGCAGCTCCACCTTCATCATCCTCTGCACATGTCCATCTCAGTCTCTCAGATATTATCAATGAAACTGCAGCAGACCTGTGTGAAACAGACCGCTGTCCACATGAATCCTGCTGCGCTCTGTTCATTAAAGGGAGGAGCAGACACTTCCTGTTTGAAACCAATATTTTTGTTCTCATGTCCTTGGATGTGCTGCTACTTGCTCTCAGGATTAATGAATAAATGATGAGAGCAAAGAAACGATCAGATCATTACTGCAGTGGACAAAAAAGGCTGCAGCAGGTTGTTCAAAGTAAAAGGACACAGATTTGTCACATTTGATTTCGTCCTGTCCTTGGAATTTGATTCTATCCAACCCTCTGATTGATTTAGTCTTCAGAAGTCTTACATTTGAATTTTCTGACGGCCTTTTAAGGCTCTGTTATCTCAAGGCTGATGTAATAGATATATCGTTCGATCAAATGACCAAATTCAAGAAAAGTTCTAGAGAGCTGCTTCAGATACGCCATTCAAACTTTTAGGCCAAAGAGCTGAAAATATGACTTCAAGAATTTGCATCCATCCATTCTGAATGTCAAATTCTGAAAACTGGAATTTGCTTTAACATTTGCTGCAGTTTCATGTTTGAAGGCCTGCAGAAAGATCAGTTACAAAACTACGTGGTTGAAATTTGTAACACACGTTGCCAATAATGAGGTTTAACTACGCAAATCCCAAGAAGGGCCTTAAACATATTAGAGCTCGGAAATGCAGGAGATTATTGTGACATTCCAAAAAATGCAGCTTCCATTTTTTATTTTGTGTTTGGTAGTAACAACGTGTCCAAAATGCTTTAACCTCCTGGGACCTGGCATCCTTATATGTGGACATCACATGTTGGGTTATTTAGACCAAAATACTAAATTTTGCTCTACAAGGGCCTGATATCCACTTACGAGGACGTCATACTGCCACCGTTCTATCGAAATTTAAAACGAATGTCCTCATATGTGGATATTATTTTCATCAGAAACAAAAATCAGGTAATTCTTTGTTTTTACATTCATCAGGTCCCAATCAGCCCAGATAGCAAAGAGAAATTAAAAATGCATGTCGTGAAAGAGTTTGGGTCTTAGGAGGTTAAAAAATCCAGAGTTGAAAACCACAGTGGCTACAGCCATCTTTTATATACAGTCTGTGAGTGTGACTTTCAAGAACTGGTTCTGGACCACCGAGCAGATGTGGGATCTGTGAAACCACTAAGAAGATACCGACGGGCAAAAGTGCCAAGTGATTTTCCTTGTTTATGTAACACATGAGCTTAAGTGATGAAGCTGATGGTGTAAACGTGTCTTTAATAATCAGATCTGTAGACAGCTCGTCTTATCCACAGTCTGATGATACACATGTCGGCACAGCTGGAAGTAGGGCGGGGCGATATGGCCTAAAATTCATATCGCGATATAATTTGAAGCATGTGCGGTAACGATATATATCACGATATATTCTTTTCTTCTGTATAACGTATTTTCCACACTATAAGGCTTAAAATCCTTTAATTTTCTCAAAAATCGAAACTCGAACCGATTTTGGCAGAAATCTGTTAAAAACATTTTAGTATAGCTTTGGTAAGCTCACTGCTTGCAGGGCTGCCGTAGTGAGGAGCTTCACGGAGTAATCTGGGTCCTAAACTCCGTCTCCTTCAGGTCCCAAAGTCAAACGAACACTGAGAGTTAAAAACGGTCTAAATTCTTTCATCTTTAATAAAATCATCAGCGTTGCTGCTTTATCGGGTGTAACAATTAAGTTTAACATCCATGAAAACAGAATTTATTAAATTTAACGGAGTTAGAAGTTAACAGGAAGTTAGCTCGCTAGTTTCCACCTAAACATTTCATACCATGTTCTGACTGAGAGATTTTTGAAACTAATTCAAACGTACAGCTCTGTTATCACTTCCAACATCAATTCAATTCAATTCAATTTTCAATTCAATTTTATTTATATAGCGCCAAATCACAACAAAAGTCGCCTGAAGACAGAAAACTAAACAGCAGTGACGTTTGCAGGGTTACTGAAGTCGGACTACCTGGTATATAATGTTGTGCTACGTGATTGCTAGCTACACAGCTATGTTAGCATAACATTAGCACAGTGAAGCTGGAGGATGAACGCCAACTTTTTTCCACTCGATAAAAGTTAACGTGAGGGATTCTGGTGAAAAGAGCGACATAGTCAAAATCTCTATCGTTGGCCAAATTTATATCGTTTCTATCGCCCACCCTAGCTGGAAGTTCAGCTCTTTAAGGACACTTAAAGGACACGTGCTGACATACAACAGTCTTTCTGCTGGTAAACACTGTCGTATGCAGAGATGGGCAGTAACATGTTACTGTAATCAGATTACTTTTTCAAATAACGAGTAAAGTATTACAATTGCAAAAAAAGTAATTAGATTACTGTTACTTCCCCATAAGCACGCTGCGTTACTAAACCGTGATTTTGTTTGTGAGAGTGTCTCATGACAATAATGTAAGAGCGTGTGACGTTCGTGGTAACAGACGTGTGCAGATCAACAACGGATAACATGGAGAGAGTACGACCATGCAGCGTTCAAAGCGTGGACGTACTGACCTTACTTAAGGTTTATTCGATAAAAAGTGACACAAACATTAGCTTCCGCTGTTCACTCTGCGTGGGAAGGAAACTCGTTTCTACAGCGAAAAATTAAACTTCAAATCTGAGCGAGCAGCGAGCACGCTGCCACGGGAACGTGACATTCACAGAGAAACCCCCGGATCCTCCCGCTGACATGACCGCTGTGGACAAACCCCCACCCGCCCCACTCCTGCTAGACAGGTGACAACAGATCTAAGAGCTGCTGAGTCTTTGATTTATTTTCTGCTGTGTTTTACTTGCATCTATGTGAAAGAGTGTAAACACAAAACATGATTTTATTTTATATGCTGGAATCTGCAGAAAATAGCTTTAAATGTTAAACACATTTCTTCTTGCATATAATTTAATTTTTGCTTGATGCAATGTGAATAAACTTAAAAGATTAAAACTAATAAAACAAGTTTTAAAAAGAGATTTTTCCATTTGACTACATTTTATATGATGGATTATGCAGAAAAAACAGAACTGGGCTACAGGGCTATAACTTTATTACGTATCCAGGTTGTGTATCATGTTTTTTAAAAAATATTTTCAAGTAACTTGAGCAGCACTGGTGTATGTGGCCTGAGGCCGGCTTATTGTGTTGCCTAAATATCCCAGAGATGTCGTTTACAGCTGGCTCTCTGCCTGTTTTATGTGGCAACATCAGTTCATCCCTTGAGTTTGGAGCTTTACATGACACGAGTCAGTTTATTAAAGTCAAACACGATGAAGCACAAGGAGCAAAGCACACTTCTTCAGCATTATTCACAAAAACCCATCAACTATCCTCGATAACAGTCCACCTTAACAACACTCATCCTCACACCATCTCTTCCGTCCACCTTTAGGCTCCCTGTCAATGCTGTTGACCTGTGTGTGCTAACAGCTAGCTGGAGCTGCTGCTAGCCGTCTTGCTAACTTTTCAGACTGTGTTGGGGTCACAGACAAACGTGGGTGACCTCACAGAGGCAGAGACACGCGGGGAGCGGAGCTCCGACCAACCGAACACCGTTTAAAGCACGAGCGCAGCGGCGATACAGGCTCAGAAGCTAAAAGCGGCTAACACACCTACCAGTAACGTGAGTTCTGGCTTCCGGTTGTCCTGCCACCACGTGTCGGCCCCCCGGTCCTAAAGCCCGTCCGTACCGCTCTCGTTTTCTGATGTACGGAAGCCCTTTAGGTCAATTTTGGACAACGAGAATAGTAAAATTAAAGGATAAAAGCACAGTTGTTTTATGCTTTGTTACTATTTGATTATTTTTATTTGTCACAGTTTTAACTTTCAGATCCAATTAAAATCAGTCAATTCTTTTCTTTTTAAATAAAATGAGAAAAATACATTTTATTCATTCATTTTGGTATCACGTAAAGTTTTGACCTACAAAATGTACTGGCTTCAGAGACTACAAATATTAAGCTAATAGTCCCGAGTTTTACATAATAATTAATTTAAAAACATATTTATAAAATGTATTTATCTACAGAATTTGATTTACAAAATGTTTCCCCTTTCTACCTCCTCATTTTGATTTTTGTGCCTTAATCTCAGATTTGTGAGCCTCAAACTTTTCAAACTTTTGAATAACTGAATGTTACGTTTTAGTTTCATCTCTGAAACATGAACTTACAAAGTCACAGCTTTTACCTCCCACTTTGTTTTGTGCTGTGATGGGACGCTCGGTTCTTCCTCTAACCCCTGCTGTGTTTTTTGGACTTTGCTTTATTTGATAAAAGGTTGTTCTCTGTTGCTTCAGCTCTTTTTCTACAGTCTGCATCTTCCTGTGTTTCATGACACAAACAGTGACTTTCTAAGATTTTTACTTTTATCTCATATTTGTAAAAATAAGTTTGAGCTTTTATTGGAAAGCTGTGGATAATTTCTTAATCCTCTAGATTTCCAACCCAATTTGATAATTTAAAATCATCTGGGGTTTTGGCTCAATCAGACTAATGGCCTTTAAAGCTGAGTGCCACAGACAGAGGGAGGAATATTAACAGATGGACTAACATACTGCTGGTTTGGGTCTCATCAGAGAAATAATGAGTGTTTCCAGCCATATTCTTCAGAAATCAATCTCAGAGGCTCGAGGACACCCCAGACTGCTAGATTAGATAGACTCTTAATTTGACACAACAGCCTTTGCATTTACATTTTAGTCATGTTGCCATTTCTGCAGACGTTCAGGCTGTTAATGGACACTTTCAGGACAGCCTGCTGTGGGAAATGAATGTGAGAGCTCTCACTTACAGAGCAGAACAGTGTCTCCCTGAGGAAATGATCACTGATGACTCACATCAGCTGCAAAGAAAACCACTCAGAGGGATGCTGTTCATCTTGTCTGTTAGTCACCCAAGTGTCACTCAGTGCTCGGCATCAGTTCCTTTTGTTTTTTTATGACAGATGTAGGTACACTTGATTAAAAGCTCTGAATCGTGAGGCAAAACACACAAAGGCTCAAAAAGTCAGAGTACAGCCTGGTGTGTCCCTCACATCCACGTCAATCCATGATTCTGCATATTTGTCACACCTACATGTTTCAGATCATCAAACAAATTTTTAGATTACACAAAGATAATCAGAGTAAACACACAATCCGGTTTTTAGATGACGAGTTTGTTTATTAAGGCATCGAACTATCCAAACCTCTTTGTTAAATCATGAATTAACTGTGACTGAGTCCAGTTTCACTGCCACACCTGCTGAATCATAAACCTGTTAAACAGAAGCTGTCTGACAAAGTGAAACAGGCTGAAAGATCTCAACCAGCATCACGATCACGCCACGATATAAAGAACCAGCTGAGGAACAACATCGGTGACATCATCAGTCTGAAAAGTCACAGAGGCATTTCTAAGGCTCGTGAGAGTCGTTATCCACACCAGCCAACCAAACTTACTCCACGAGCGCATCATAAAATACATCAGTTCTGTCCTGTGACTTAGTCGATGACAGCTCTTTAAAACGAGGCTCTAAGGTGAGGTCTTCTCACATCGTTAAATCCTCTGTAAGTTTCGTCCTCACCTCCTTTCCTGGTTCGGGCGAGGATACGAGGACAGGAGGTCAGGATGTGAAATTTGAGATTGCTTTTGAAGCGCTGATGAGGTTTGCGGTCGCCACCTTCTTAGACTTTTGGAGGCAAAAGTGTTCGTACTGGACGAGATGGTGACGTTTGAAGCTATCCCCACACTATAAATGGTCCAAACCTGTCTGTCTCTGCTGCTGGGCTCACTGCTGGAGCTTCAACTGGACAGTAGAGGACAGATTAGAGCAGCGGTCTCCTACCTTTTTTGCGCCACGGACCGGTTTATGCCCGACAATATTTTCATGGACCAGCCTTTAAGGTGTCGCGGATAAATACAACAAAATAAAACTAGTACCGGTACCAAAAAAAAGACAATTTATTCATAACACAAAATACGGAGCCCCGCAGGGGACATGGGAGAAAAAAAAATGAAGACGGACTGTTTTGCGCGGTGTTCCTCCCGGCTGTAGTAGGTCTCGACCTCCCGTTAGCTCGAAGCTAACGGGAAGAATGCGGCTAAAACTTTTGCGAGATCCCGAGTTAGTTTTGCGAGATTTTGCAAAAGTCCGTCTTAATTTTTTTTTCTCCCATGTCCCCTGCGGGGCTCTGTATGAAAAGACCCAGGAAAACCGAGTAAACGATAAAAACGATAACAAAATAACGCTGAAAACCAATAAAAACCCTGAAAACTATACATTTCACACCTGAGCCTCAACTCTCGCGGCCCGGTACCAAACGACTCACGGACTGGTACCGGTCCGAGGCCCAGGGGTTGGGGAACGCTGGATTAGAGAATAGGAAGTGTTGGGCAGTTAATATTGGCGTAACTTTGGTCACCGCTAACAGGTTTGTGGCTAAAGTAAAATTTCTGCCATAGAAGAGAGCGGTTTAAAGCAGCGGTCCCCAACCCCCGGGCCTCGGACCGGTACCGGTCCGTGAGTCGTTCGGTACCAGGCCGCGAGAGTTGAGGCTCAAGTGTGAAATGTGCAGTTTTCAGGGTTTTTATTGGTTTTCAGCGTTATTTTGTTATCGTTTTTATTGTTAACTTGGTTTTCCTGGGTCTTTTCACGTGTGTTATGAATAAATCTTCTTTTTTTCAGTACCGGTACTAGTTTTATTGTATTTGTATTGTTGTATTTATCCGCGACACCTTAAAGGCCGGTCCATGAAAATATTGTTGGGCATAAACCGGTCCGTGGCGCCAAAAAGGTTGGAGACCGCTGGTTTAAAGGATCAACCTGATGACGGGGAAAATACAAAGCTGCTGCCTGCTCAGGTCACACAGAGGCTTGTGTTTTATTAAATTTAAGAGTTTATTATTCAGCAGAATAACTCACGCGTCTCTGGAGGAGAACTGATTATACTTCAGAAAAGCAGAAAGAGTTTTAAAACACTCGAACGGCTTCGTCAAACAGGCTGCTGATGGACAACTGAGCGGTCTCAGCTGAGCGCGCTGCAGTCGGGATCAAATACAGCACGAGTACAATCACCTCCTGCCTGAGAAAAGAAGAGCAGCCGAGGAATTAGACATGAAGGAAGCAGGCCCGCTTCAAATGAGGAAGTACTCGTACCAATCAGAGTTTTAAAGCAGCCATAGCTCTTTTATGAAGAGGGCCTGAATTCTCCTTCAGGGCTTAATTAAAAGTGGAATGTAGGAGCCATTATCACACCGAGTGGCTGGTCCTTAAACCACCATTCCCACGTCTCCACAGTGTTGTTCAGAGGAACCACAGATGAGAGGTTATAATATTACAGATGAGGAGCAGTCACAGGGCACAGTTTGGTTAAAGGCTCGATGCAATAATTGAATAATAATCATTTATTTTGTGTTGCTTTTCAAAGTTGCCTCACGTAGGCTGTTACAACAAAAGAGTTATAAATTCAAATGTATAAAGCAGAAAAAATAGGATAATAATAATGTTTTCATAGAAGATGAAACGTCATGAAAGTTGTTTTATGAGCTCTGAGTTTGAATCAGCGATTTGTTGATTCCTGACCGACATGTTCAGTGTTTGATGGGGCCAAGCTGTCGCTCTGTAGTCTTTATTCCACTTTGTTTGACATGAACTTTGGACTTTGACCCAGTGGTTTTGGGTTTGGGGGCTTCTGTTTAATCACTAGTTTGCTCATGGTTTCCATGAAGTTGACTGTTCCCAGGGCTGGACTGGGACAAAAAATCGGCCCGGGCATTTTGACTAGAGACCGGCCCACCAAAAATGTGACGTCATTCAGGGGTAAATCCGCAAAGGATTCTGGGAACTTGTGGCAAGCGGTACTAGCACATGCAGGCTTTCAATTGAACTCAATACTGTTGTATTATTAACTGCAATAGCCGGTGTTGTGCCAAAAAGTGATTGTCTGCCAAAAAGTGATTTCCGGTATTTGCCAAAAACTGATTGCTCGTATTTAAATTGCTATAAGTAACTCGTTGGGCTATAATATGTGAAACATATGTTAAATGCATCCCTCATGGATGACATAAAGTCATATTGAGCTACAAACAACATTAGTGTAACAAGGTAGAAGCCGCAATCAGTCTTTGGCAGTGACTTTTATATAACCTTTATTTATGCTGTTAAAAAAATGTCTAATTAACATTAAAAATGTCTTTTGTAAGAAGTAGTTGGACAGCAGAAATGGCTCAAATATTACAACAGTTCTGTAAAAATATTTAAAGTGGGGATAAAGGACCGGATTGGTTATAATGTAAGTACAATAACACAGAGTTGTAAAGATACTTGAAAAAACAGATAATTTTTTAATTCCATATATAGCCCCTTTGTAAACGCTGTTCACCGAAGTCTATTTACCAACATAGATATTACACATAAAAAATACACGCAAACATTGGAAATCAGTTTTTGGCAGGCAATCACTTTTTGGCACAACACCTGTTGCATGACAGCCAGGGAAAAGAGATCGGTTGTTATCGGATTACGTCGTGGAAAGCCATGTTTCCGAAGTAACAAAGAGCCGATGGATGGCCTATAAGATTACTAAACAAGGGGGAGGGTGCATCCGACCTCCTCGGCTGTAATTGGTCCAGCCCAGAGTTGATCATGACCAATTGGCCAATCCAACACCTTTCATTATTTATACCCTTCCAAAAAAAAAAATAAAAATTCGATTGGCCCATAAAAACAAAAAATCGCCAGCGGTCCACCGGGCAAATGCCCGATGGCCAGTCCAGCTATGACTGTTCCTGAGCTAATCTGAAGGCCACATTAAGTTTGAAAGTCTGTAGCGAATGACAGGAAGTTGGCGACCTCTGCATCTCAGCATCTCCTGATGATTTATGTGGCCTACAGCTTCATGGCCGGGTTGCTGTTGTTCCCAGTCTCTTCCAATTTCCCACTAACAGCTGACTGTGGAATATTTAGTAGTGAGAAGATTTCCTGACTGAATGTGTTGTACAGGTGGTGTCCTATCATGGTACCACACTGGAATTCACTGAGCTCCTGACAGCGAGTCATTCTTTCACAATCGTTTGTAGAAGCAGTCTGCATCCTTAGCTGCTTGACTTTATACACATGGAGGTGAAGGGAACACCTGAATTTAATGAAAACAGTCTTTTTAGTTGGTTTAGCCTCTTGAGTGGCATCTTGTTAAGTCTCTCCAGTTTCTTGTTGATTGTGTCTATTTGGTCTGTAAGTCTGACGTCATTAGCCATTTCCGGATCCAAACTCCACTTCAGCTCCCAAAGCCGAACGAACACTGCGGCATCACTGCGAGTTACAAACTGTCTAAATTCTTTCATCTTTAATAAAATCAGCGTTGCTGCTTTACCAGGTGTAACTATGAAGTTTAACATCCAGGCATCCATGAAAACAGGATTTATGAAGTTTAGTTAGAAGTTAGCAGGAAGTTAGCTCGCTAGCTTCCATCTAAGCATGATGTAGCATGTTCTGACTGAGAGATTTCTGAAAAATTCAAACGTACAGCTCTGCTGTCACTTCCAACATGAATGAAGACAGAAAACTAAACAGCAGTGACGTTTGTAGGGTTACTGAAGTTGGGCTAGCTGGTGTATAATGATGTGCTACGTGATCGCTAGCTACACAGCTATGTTAGCATAACATTAGCACAGTGAAGCTGGAGGATGAACGCTAACTTTTTTCCACTTGATAAAAGTTAATGTGAAGGTTCCCAATGGTTTGGGCTTTTTTAAGGGGCTTGTTCAGATTAAATAGAACAAGATGAAAATCATATGTTAAAAACACAACAGCCTTAGTAAACACAGAGTAGTTCAGACCTGGCAGCAGGGTTCATATGTCACACTTAAAGAGCAGATGGGCTGCTGAGTGTTTCTTCTTCACTTACTATGTGTTTATACATCACTAATACAGATTGTGAATGAGATGTCATATATCTTATTGTTTGAACAGAGTGAGTAATTAGCAGACAGAGATGAGTTCAGTATGTCAGAATTTGGTAACTGCAGTGTGAGGAACAGAGAAATGCAACCATCTCCAGGCCTTAACTCAAGGTTAGAGATAAGAAATGGAAAACGAAGAGAAGAAAACGAAATGTCAGCTTGTAAATGGATAATTTAGCCTGACTGCAATCAGCTGTTCCCTCCAAACCTCACTGAGCTCAGCTGCTGAAGCTAATCAGTCACCTCAGAGGGCAACTCCAGGCACCAAACTTTGACTCTTGTTGCCTCAGCAGCTGGAAACAATTATGCGACCAATTACAGGAACTCTGAGCAACAAATCAACAACTGTTCAATAATTTCAGTCTGCATATGGAGAGCAGCCTGTACATAATCTATATTAGTGTATTGGGTGTGGGTTGATGGGGGCATTTGGTGTGTTTTTGCTCTCTCCTTTCCACAAACACTGATATTTTCTGGATTTATCAGCTGCCCTGCACCTGAGAGGGTGATCGGAGAAGTCGGCCAAGTGGAGATGCCAGCGATCAAAGGCGCTCCCGCTGTGAACGTTTGTTGGAATGTGTGTTTAATAAGATGATGGCGGATGCACAGCAGAGAAACTGTCTCAAACTGGGTAAAGACTTGGAAAGATGCTATGATCAGAAGAAGATCCAACATGGAAGGCTGCACGGAGCATCTTTTGGACAGACATGAATACAGGTGTACATTTTGCCCTCTGGTGTGCCTTGAAATTATGCAAATTGTTTCCCCTACACCTTGTGTACTACCATTGCAACATGGCTGAGAGAAATTGGAAGATATCCAGTGTTCACAGGTAGAGCTTAAAGGTCATCTGTCATCGTTATCTGACAAAATCAGCGAGTCATCCACAAGCCACAGGATCCTGTATTTCAAATCCCAGAGCATCTTTCTGGATTTACTTACCCTGACATTGGTGGTCAAGTTAAGCAGTCACACAAAGCCAGTTACAAACTCAGTTAACTCAGGCTTTCCCCACTTTCCTGGTGTTATACCTAAAACAACTATAAACTGCCACAGTCAGAAAACTCTTGCTCCACCTACCGAGTACCCACCTAACCTAATGTGACCGCATGGTGGCCCAACACAACCCAATTTACGACATCTACCAACACTTTACAACAATGCAGTAAATTAACAAAGCCGGAACATTTACGGAGCATAATATATTATATTACAACACAAAAAAACCCTTCAACACAGCCCGTCATGGTGAAGAGGGTGCTGAGAGTAAAAGCGAAGCTCTCAATTTAACGGTCGATCTACGTCCCTACCCTCAGCTATGGTCACGAGCTGTGGGTAGTGACCGAAAGAACGAGATCGCGGATACAAGCGGCAGAAATGAGCTTCCTCTGAAGGGTGGCTGGCCTCTCCCTTAGAGGATAAGGAGTTTGGCCATCCAGGAGGGGCTCAGAGTAGAGCGGCTGCTCCTCCACATTGAAAGGAGCCAGTTGAGGTGGTTTGATAAGGGCGTCTGACAAGGATGCCTCCTGGGTGAGGTGTTCTAGGCATGAACCAGGACACGCTGGAGAGATTATATCTCTCGGCTGGCCTGGGAACGCCTTGGTGTTCCTGCGGACAAGCTGGAGGAGGTGGCTGTGGAGAGGGAGGTCTGGGCCTCTCTGTCTCTGACCCCGGATATGCGGAAGAAGATGGATGGATTAAAAAGTCCAGATCAAAAGTTACAAACAACATGAATTAAAGATCATAACAATGCATGCACTCATTTACTCACAGCCAGGCAGACCTTCAGTACAGTAAAGAAAACTGTTACACAAAACAAGAAAAACAAAGTAAAACATGAAGTAACCAAAATGTCATGTTCCTGGGTCTGTTGACCCAGCGTTTTAAGTTTTAGTTTATTTGGATGTTGTTTATGTTTAAGTTCATTAGATTAGCGAAGTTCATTTGGTTATTAGACTCCTTGTGTTTTCATGTTTCCTCACCCTTTGTGTTTCATGCTGCGTGTCTTATGTTATCAAGTTTGTATTATCATGTCTGTCTCATGTTTCCTGTTTTATTTTGAAGGAGTCGTGTGTTCTTTGTATTTAGTTTCACTTCCCTTGTCCTGTCATTAGGCTCATGTCAGTCAGCTGTTCCTCCATGAGTTCCCACTTCCCCTAATCACCTCCTGTGTATTTAAGTCCTCTGTTTTCAGTGTGTCGTTGTCAGGTCGTCTGTTGTCCACACCATGTTTCCCATGCCATGCTTCCAAGTTTCTTGTCTAGGTTTTTCTTATTGCTTTGTTTAGATTTCCCAGTTTAGGTTTGTGTTAATTTTGCTTCACTTTGCCCTTTGTTTGTACCTTTTTTACCAGCCATATTAAACTGCTCGCTTTTTGTTAACATTTCAAGTTCTGTTCCCTGTTCCTTGGGGTCTGCGTTTTGGGTCCTTTTGTCAACCCCTACAGTCTGCCCTCACCAGACTGTGACAGAACGACCTGACAACGACACACTGAAAACAGAGGACTTAAATACACAGGAGGTGATTAGGGGAAGTGGGAACACATGGAGGAACAGCTGACTGACATGAGCCTAATGACAGGACAAGGGAAGTGAAACTAAATACAATGAACAAAGAACACACGACTCCTTCAAAATAAAACAGGAAACATGAGACAGACATGATAATACAAACTTGATAACATAAGACATGCAGCATGAAACACAAAGGGTGAGGGAAACTTAAACACAGGGGAAGAAAACACAAGGAGTCTAATAACCAAATGAACTTAAACAACATCCAAATAAACTAAAACTTAAAACGCTGGGTCAACAGACCCAGGAACATGACACAAAAGAAAAATAACAATTTTCTGAGACCAGAAAAGTGACGTGAAATGTAGCAAAAAGACAGACAGCAGAAAAACACCTACAAATACAGAAAAACTACAAATGCATGACACACACCCACATCTGGTGTGATTTCCCGAGCTGTTCTGACATAGATGCAGTCATGCAGATGTTGTTCTGATGACATCACTGTCACAGGTGTAGGTGGTCACCTGCAGATGTTTAGGAAACATGTTACACACAGTTCTGTGGTGTGAGTGTGTGTGTGTGTGAGCTGGATAAAGAGCAGAGGAAGAAGAGCCCTTGTGGCTGTTGTGACTCTGATCCGTGTGGGTGACTCAGCTCGCATCATGACGTCTTCTGAGGTTCTCGGGCTCCAAACACGAGGAACGGTGTAGGTGCCGAGCAGGCGGTTGCTATGCAACAATTCATCGCCAGCAGCATCCAGGTTGGACCCGAGTGGAGAGCAGCAGTCAGGCGGAGGGGGTGGTGTGTTCTTTGAAAAGCCGGAGGAAAGCAGCGTTTCTGCAGCGAGCTGTCAGTAGATTTGATTATGTGGAAGCTTAATGGAGAGGATCGGACCAGAGCAGCTGCAAACGGAGATACGGGGCAGATAAATCTCGAAGACCGGCATGGAGGATGTGTAAAAACAGGCAAAATGGGGCCTGGATGAACAGAGTGACACTAATTTGAAGCTTGCAACAGGCTGATGTAAGACAGGTACAGTGAGAGGCAGCGCAGTGTTTGCGCTTTACAGTGAAGGGATGAAGATGCAGAGTCTGTAAATATTTACCGATCAGCTCTTCTCGATATGAAGCCGACCTCACATCAGCTGTGACAGTCGGACCAATTAAACACAAGTGTTTTATGGTTACATCTTTTAAAAATCACCTTGTTCATTTAAACTCCTGTCACAGAACAAAAAGGAATTGCATCATGGGTAATGTAGGTAATGAATAAATAAAGTACTTCCTGTTCTGCTGCACTGATTGTGATCATCTTTGTCGAATCGTCACAGGAGAATTATTTTAGCAGAAAGTTCAAAGATTCGGGCAGTCGGGAGTTTTTCTACATTCACAGTTTCCAGTTCTGGTGAGTAGAAATCTTCAAATTTCACTCAGTAAAACTGAAGCTCGGACTTCTTGGATGTTCTGTTGGTGCAGTAACTTTACAGCAGTCTTACTATTGATCACATGATGTCATTAAAAATGCTCCAGAAGACTCGAAGCATAAACATGGTCCTGAGGTCCAGGTCAGGTGAAGCTGAGCAGACAGCTCTCGCCTGTGTCACCATCCACCTGTCATTCAAATAGGCCACGCCCCTAGTAATGCAAAATTTAATCCTTAATACAATTCAAACAGGCGACCAGTGTTAGTCAAGTTACTTGAAAAAAGTAATCAGTAACTAATTACTGATTACTTCCCCAAAAAAGTAATCCCATTACTTTATTGATTACTTATTTTCAAAAGTAATCGATTACTTAGTTACTTAGTTACTTTTTAAAAACACGATTTACAACCTGAATAGGTGATAAAGTGATAGATCTTTCAGCCCAATTCTACTTTTTCTACATAATCATCATACAAAATGTAATCAAATGGAAAAGTCTCTTTTTAAAACTTGTTTTATTAGTTTTAATCTTTTAACTTTATGCATCAAGCAAAAATTTAATTATATGCAACATTCTCTGACTGGAAGAAATTAGTTTAATATTTAAATCTATTTTCTGCACATTCCAGCACATAAAATAAAATATTTTGTGTGTTTACACTCAGTCTTTCAAATAGATGCAAGTAAAACACAGCAGAAAATAAATAAAGTCAAAGACTAGCGGTCCTGTTGCTCTATTTTCACCTGTAAAGCAGGAGTGGGGTAGGTGGAGGGTTACCCTGGTGCAGGTGTGCAGCGGTCAGTGGAAGAATCCGCGAGTTTCTCTGTGAGTTTCCCATTACGTCGTAGCTACTCGGTGCTTGTTTGGAAGTTTAGGGGTTTTTTCGCTGTAAAAAGAAGTTTTCTTCCCACGCACAACGGACACTAATGTTTTTGTCACTTTTTATGGAATCAAACTCAAAGTAAGGTCAGTACTTCCACGCTTTAAACGCTGCACGCTCATACTCTCTCTGCACTCGATATATGATCCATTGTTGATCTGCACACAGCTGTTGTCACGAACGTCGCACTCGCTTACGTCACTGTCATGAGACATTCTCGCAAAAAATCACGGTTTTAGTAACGCAGTAACGCAGCGTTCCTACGGTAAGTAACGGTAATCTAATTACCGTTTTTGCAATAGTAATTCCTTACTTTACTTGTTACTTGAAAAGAGTAATCAGATTACAGTAACGCGTTGCAAGTAACACGTTACTGCCCATCTCTGCGGGCGACTTATAAAAACATTGTCGTTGCTACAGTTGCTATGAAGGACGAAAGGATCCATTAAAGGCAGACATTTTAACATTTTAACATGGGAGTCTGTGGGGACTGCCTCACCGCTGGAGCCTCTGGTGGACGTTGGAGGAACTGCAGCTTGTAAATACTGTGTTTGATAAATATTTTATTGTTTTACAGATATTCTCAGGCAGTCCTAACACTCCAGCTGCATTATGTCACGCTAAACTTAAAATAAGACGGCAATCTCCTGACAACAGAAGAGGTTTGTCACAGTGAACTACGACACTGGGATGCAGTGATTCAGTTTAGAAGCAGTCAGGCACACTTGGTTTGCTGCTGTGTGGATATTTTAGCACTCTGAGCTTCGGCGTGGATGTCCAGGCCTCCAAACGTGCTTTTGCTCCACCTGAAGCATCAGGAACCCTGCGCTCTTTGAGTTACAGTGTTCAGGCTTGGAGGGAGAAAAAAAAGAAGATTGATGCGGCTCGTGTTGAAGTCACGGTCTAAATCAGAAATCCTCATCATATCCAGGCTGACCGAGGCCGCCTCGCCTCGCTTCTCTCCAGGGTTTAATTAGAGCCCCTGGGCTCGGTGTGAATAATGCAGCACCTGAACGCACCTGAGCGGCCTGCTCGAGCAGAACGAGGAGCCGCAGGGAGGCCGAGAGAGCACCACCTCCAGAGGGAGAGAGAGGGCGGCGAAAGGGTTTGAAAGAGTAACATCATAACATCTGAAGGTTTTCATGTCGCTCTAATGATGTCCTGATAGAACCACGAGGGGCATCAGAAACATCTGTGTCACACCTGTCCATCACTACATGTTAGTGACGCTGCTGGAAGAATCCAGATCGCTTTGATTATTGTTTGCACTAACACTGCAAGCATCAGACTAAATCATACTTATAATTTATGACCTTGTAGTACCATATCACCCTATTAGAGCACTTCGCTCTCGCTCTGCAGGCCTACTTGTTGTTCCTAGAGTATTTAAAAGTAGAATGGGAGGCAGAGCCTTCAGTTTTCAGGCCCCTCTTCTGTGGAACCAGCTTCCAGTTTGGATTCAGGAGACAGACACTATCTCTACTTTCAAGATTAGGCTTCAAACTTTCCTTTTTGCTAAAGCATATAGTTAGGGCTGGACCAGGTGACCCTGAATCCTCCCTCAGTTATGCTGCAATAGACGTAGGCTGCCGGGGATTCCCATGATGCATTGAGTTTTTCTTCTTCACTCACTATGTATTAATAGACCTCTCTGCATTGAATCATATCTGTTATTAACCTCTGTCTCTCTTCCACAGCATGTCTTTTATCCTGTCTTCCTTCTCTCACACCAACCAATCACAGCAGATGGCCCCGCCCCTCCCTGAGCCTGGTTCTGCTGGAGGTTTCTTCCTGTTAAAAGGGAGTTTTTCCTTCCCACTGTCACCAAAGTGCTGCTCACATGTTGTTGGAGTTTCTCTTTGTTCTCGTTATGATCATAAGGTTCTTACTCTCCAATATAAAGTACCTGGAGGCAACTGTTGGGAGTTTTTGCTGTATAAATAAAAGTGAACTGAGTTGAATGTAATTTGGTTGAACAGGAAATTCACAGCATGGATCTGCAGCGGCCGTGTGATGACGTCATGTCAACATGGACCAAAACCTCTGAGTTTCCAGAAACTTTTTAAATTTGTGCCACAAATAATTAAAGCAGAAGAGACTCAGCTTCACTGTCATTCAGCCATTTGACATGATATCAATGAAACACAGATTCAGGGTCCACGAGCATTTATGACTCTTATATGATATGTGTTTGCTTCTGCTGCTGTTCCTGTGTCTATGATGTTGGAGACCTCACCTGCTCAACCGCCTGCCATAACCACGCCACCATCACTTTACCTACCTGTTGCTGCTGCATCACCGTCCATCTACCCCCAGTGGCTGCTACACCACCATCATTTCCACTGCCTGCCGCTGCCACACCATCTTCACCATCAGTTCAACTGTTGGCAGCTGTGCTGCTGCCGGAGGGACCAGCACGGCCTGCGTGTCACAAACCACCTGCAGTGCTTCGCCATGGGCCATCGGAGCTCTTACGTGGCTGGACCTACTACAAGGCTGTCATCAGATCACTGGCCGGCCACCAGAACTGCTATGCCACAGCTGCCAGACCTGTGGCAGGCCGCTCGAGCTGTTTTCCTGCCGTCACCGTCCATCGGGCCAAAACTGTGGGACGCCACTGTCAGAACTGCAGTTGGTTTTTTCAGTTTTTTGGGGACTGTTTTGACACCGCTGCTGGACGTGCGGTCGGACTTTGAAACTGTCGGGATTAGGGGCTCTGTTTGCTCGAGGATTTTGTTTTTGCACGGAGAGTGCGGAGACTCGGGAGAAGGCACGACACGGGAGTCGAGGGAGCGCACTGGAGATTTATTGTGTGTTACGTTTACTTCACTATAAATCAACGCACTGTTTACTGCAGAGTCCAGCATTTAGGTCCTTTCTCCCGCATCCCCACAGTCGGCCACACAGACCGCGACATTCTCAGGTCTCAGTGTTGCAGCATGCTGCCAACAACGAGTAAAACATTACAAATAACTACAATTAATAGAACAAGAAATTCTCAGAAATAAGTACTAAAATATGCAAAAGCATAAATAACAATCACAAATATATAATATTTATATAAATATAATGGTTCTTCTTTATTTTAATGACTATTTACAGATTTTCACTGGAGGCATCAAAACTATGGATGGAATTAAACTGTCGGCCTTCTCTCAGCGAGCTTCATGGTCACCTGACATGCTTTCACTTCACAGGTGTGTTAACTCCAAAGCTGGAATCCTGGAATTTCTTGCCTTCCGAATCTGGTTGGGACTTTATCAAAGGTGTGAGCATCACAGCAGAGGCCTTTGTGTCAAAGTAGCTGAAGATAAAACAGAAACACATGAAGGTGATTTTCCTGGCCTGGATTTTATAAAAATATTCTGCAGTAGATCAAAAACGAAAGAAAACCATTAATCAACACATGAACATCACCTCTGAAGTTACAGCGGTTTTATTAGAGACACAGTGTTTTGCATAATTTTAAAAAGTTTAAATTTGTTCAGAAGCCTGTTGAACGGCAGAAATGAGGTTTTCTTTTCAGAAGTAAGTAGAAGGAAAAAAAACATCAGCCGACAGCCTGTAAATAACGGTAGACTTGTGCGTAACAAGCAAGCGAATAATGAAGAAAACTGGTTTTAGACAGGAAACTGTTTTTGGAGGGAGGGAGAGAGAGCTGTGCATGAAGTGTGATTTTTATCGTGGTCGAAGCAAAACAGTAAAAGTCAGAGTGAATCCATGACGATGTTTATGTGAAGCGTAGTTTTATTTTCTTTTGCTGCTGGTTCGCTCAATATTGTTTGGAGAGACATCAAACTAACAGCTTCAGAATCAGCGCATAAAGGGCGTAAACACAAAGTGCGGACCCGCCGAAACATCAGAATCAGCGAGCTGTCGGCTTTCAGCCCCGACTGTGAGAAAGTCACATCTAACCGATTCTGATCCGCGGGTCGCGCTGTGTGTTTAAGTGTTTGTGCAGAATCCGTGTTCCTGCTCTAAGTTACTGTCTTAGCTGTTTGGTGGTTGTTGAAATTTTGTGACGCTTCACCAGAGATTCTGGAATTTCGGGCAAAATACATTTATATTAAAAAATTGATTCAGGATTTTAATGAATCGATTTCACCTTATCCAAGCCAGAATCGATTTTAATCGATGAATCGATTATTAAAAGCCACCCCTAGTCTTGCGGCATGTTTCGTACGTTTGTGGAATGGCGACATGGGAAAAGTAGTTTCGTGAGGGGATGCGGTATCTCCGGTCCACTTTATGTATCAGACTGGTGAAGCCGTCTCTGCTAACTGTATTTATAGGCATCATGTCTTTGTCAAAAAATGTGTAACGGCCTCTGTTATTTCTTTGTAGCGCTTCGACGTTTTCTCATAAGGAGTTCCACTTGAAAAACTCGGATACAGAGACGGCTGTTGGACTGCGGCGCTCTTTGTCTTAACATTAGCAACATTAGCTAGCCCTGTCTTTCTGGAACTCTTCAAACTGTTCTCTGTGGTTGTTGAAGATGATGGTGGAGATTACTCGTGTTTCCTCTGGTGGTTGCCACGAGTGTTCGGCAAGTGTTGCAGAGCACCTGTGTTTGGAGAAGGTCGTCTTTACCAAATCCAAAGTACCTCCAAATAAGCGAGGTACTATTTTTTTAGCCACGAGTTCATAGTCAGTAGCGTTCTCGTCATGCGTCTCGCTCTCAGCCATTACAACTCCGACTCGTTGCTGCAGCGTTGTTCGCTCCCCACCTACATAGGAGGCGGGCCTCTAATCCATTTGATTGGTTAATGCCGTGAAGGGCTCTATTCGACTGGTCAAATGTGTAAAGGGGTTTCTTTGATTGGCAAATTCTTTAAAGCACATGTGTAAACATTTTAAGGTACCAAATTATCGCGGTTTACGCCGTCTTTTGCAACGGGCCCATTGCACAGGCTGATGTTGCGATGACAATAAATTTTAAATTTATTGTGCAGGCCTAGCACACAGCTGACAGCTCTATTTGACAAGAACCAATCAGCGAAGGAAACAACAGTCTGTCAATCCAGGAAATTGCAAAAACTTCACAAAAACCATAAAGCGCTACAATGAAATGGGCTCACACGAGGACCGCCCCAGGAAAGCAAGACCCAGAGTCCCCTCTGCTGCTGAGGATACATTCATCCACCAGCCAAGTTAACAGCTACTCAGATCAGAGCGCAGATAAATGCAACATAGAGCTCCGGTAACAGACACACTCGACATCAGCTGTTCAGAGGAGACTGTGTGAATCAGGCCTTTATGGTCAAATAGCAAGCAGAGGAGATTCGTTTGGGCCAAGAAACACAAGGAATGGACATTAGACCATCTGTGCTTTGGTGTGATGAGTCCAAATTTGAGATCTTTGGTTCCACAAAAGTGAACGATGGTCTCTACATGCATGGTTCCCACCATGAAGCATGGAGAAGGAGTGTCTGGTAGTGTGTGCGCCAGTGAACATGAACTTTTAAAACTCAAAAGATTTTTTTATATACTGGTTAAAAGTGTTTGTGAAATACTTTGTTTTTTATGCTGGACTAAAAAACAAAGACTGACTCTGAGCACTTTTCGGTGATTACAGAGTCATAATAACGTGTCATATATGAGATTATCACCATGGCATGACATCACATCATGTATGTATTTGCAATATTAAAAAAAACAGCTGACAGTGTGTTTTCATATTTTCATTCTGTGCTTGAAGGGAGAAAGGTTCATTATTTATGCAGTATTGCTGTCATTGCTTTTATCTATAGTTTTTTTTTGTTTTTTTGAGAATAACAGCACCAAACCTGAGAGTGAGTCAGACTGCAGGATGAACACCGAGCTGTTTGTGCCCCCCAGTGGTCTTTGACTAAACGTACTTCCAGTGAATTCCCGAATCCAAGCTGGATGATGAGCTGTGTGTCATCAGCAGCCACTCCACCTTAAAACTGACTTCACGTATAAAACTTGGGTCATTTATTTAAGGATTTGCACCATATCCAGCCTTCTTGTGCCCCCCCTGTACAGAAACTCAAACGTTATTTTCAGACTTTTATTTTAGGGAACCTTACACCTGTACACATGGTACACATTCACAAATAACGTTTCATTTAAAAATTTGTAATAGAGGGGAGGACACATATGCTAATGTGATGTTAATAAATGGAGATTTATGAACACTAAACTTTCATGTTCAGAGAACACTCTCAGGTTTATCTTGAGGATCTGAGTGTTCATGTGATTTATATTATTTGCTATATATATGCAACAACGTCCAATGTTACATGTTAGTCAACTTCATTCACATTTATTAACCTTCAGCTTTCGAAACTTAAGTTTTTATATTTCCTTGAACCACTTGAATGCACCTTTTCTAATTCGTGTTTTACCGGGGGTCCGTGAAGGCGCTTCGTTGGCATTTTACGGCCTCCGATTGGTTCGATTTGTGTTATTTGTACCACGTGACCCCAGACATGGCCGCCAGCGAGCCGAGTAAAGACGGTAAGTGTGACTTTTTAAACGTGTCTGCGGCTTTAATGCTGATATCTGGTGGTCTGCGTGCAAAGGTTTGGGTGTCGGTGACTCTCCGAGTCTGTGGGAATTCACAATCAGCAGAAAAAAGGCTAAAAAAATCAGAAAAGCAGGCGGGAACCCGCCCGGCTAAGCTAGCAGGCTAGGAAATAGCTGGGCTGCTAACTCTGATTATACAGCAATCTCTATATTCAGTCAGTACACTCAGTCTGACAGCTGTGAAGTTTATTCAGGATTTAACAGCGTGTAAAGTCTGAGCTCGATTAATGAGTTATTTAATTTATTAATTTTTTTTTAACTTTTAGATCATAGTTTTGTCCCCACGGGTGATGAAAATAATTGTATACAGACAGATTTTTGTAAATCAGACGGAAATGCTTCTTCATGCCAGGCTGTACATTCTCGCTTCCACTTGGTTTGGACTCACCTGGTCTGGAGTAGAGTGTGTGTGGTATATAAGGTGTAGTCTCTCTTCTGCTTTCTCAGCTAAGGACAGCATTCTGGAGCCGCTGTGTTTCCCCGATCAGCCGGCGGACACCTCCAGCCCTCCCGGTGTTCAATGTCCCGGCTCCGAGCCGCTGGTCTGCCTGTTCTGCTCTGAGTCCGTCCCACCGCCGCGGAAAGACGTCCTCCTCAGACACCTGCTGATGGAGCACAAGCTTGTCATCGCCGACGTCAAACTCATCGCAGACGTCCCAAAGTACGAACCACACATGCTCCGGCTCACTCGTTTAACTCTCGGGAACACGTTTGGATGTTTTTAGCATTTGGAACTCAATCATTTCACCAAAGACTTACTGTGATTATTTGGGGTGACGGGGGGAAACCCTTACCTTACAAGTATAAATATATACAACAAGTCCAGCATGTCCACGCCTGTTAGTGTGCTGCTTTTATGAACCGTGATGAAGTGTTTCTGTGCGCCTGGATACCTGGCTGCGGTTTTTACTGACGAGTTTCCTCCATCAGGTACTTGCTGTACTGGAAGGGCAGATTCCTCGAGCAGCCTGTCACAGATTTCTGCAGCGTCATCAAAACCAACTCCACGGGCCCAGTCGGTGAGTTCACTCAAGCCCACAGAGGACCTGACCTTTCAAAGTGAACCACGCACGCTTCCTCCAGCTCTGATTAATGACTCATTAAAAACTCGTCTTCCTCGCTGACCTGACAGAGAAGCAGGAGGACTACTTCCTGCTGTGTGACGTCCTTCCAGAAGACAGAGTCCTCCGAGAGAAGCTGCAGCAGAAACGACTGGTGAGGAGACGTGACACTCGGAGCGTCCTGAGTGAATCTTGTGCTGCTGGAAGTTTCGTTTCTTTTAAACTTTATTTTGAGGCAAAGTCTGAAAATCAGGAAAAATCAGAAAAATTGCAGATTTGAGTGATGATTTTACACGCTTTGTGTCGTTGTAACCTCTGCACTTTAAATATCTGAGCACTCTGAGGTAGTTTTCTGAAGAATTCCTCTGAGCTCTTCTTCTGTGCTCCCACAGGAGGAGGTCCTGGAGCAGCAGCAGAAGGAGCGAGACGACAGCAGCTTCCATCGTCTCTGCATGTTCTGCAGCGACGAGTTCACGGGAAACAGGTAAAGCGCCGCAGGATTCCCATCAGTCCTGGAAACCTCACGTGTGTTAGATTAAAGCTTCCTGTAGTCATCCTCTTATGATCCAACCCCCAAAAAGCTGCTTTGACGCATAATTCCATAAACATCATTCAGTGACATGTCTGAGCCTGAACCAAGAAGCTGATCTGAGACCAGTGCAGCTCCTCATCCTTCTTCCTCTTCTGCTAAGGGTCAGGTCTCAGACCTGTGCAGGTGTGCGCTGGTTCATGAAAGGCATGAAGGTGTGACTGGCTCCTCAATTTCAATTTTCAATTTTCAATTTTATTTATATAGCGCCAAATCACAACAAAAGTTGCCTCAAGGCGCTTCATAGATACAGAGAAAAGCCCAACAATCATATGACCCCCTATGAGCAGCACTTTGGTGACAGTGGGAAGGAAAAACTCCCTTTTAACAGGAAGAAACCTCCAGCAGAACCAGGCTTAGGGAGGGGCGGGGCCATCTGCTGTGATTGGTTGGGGTGAGAGAAGGAAGACAGGATAAAGACATGCTGTGGAAGAGAGACAGAGATTAATAACAGATATGATTCAATACAGAGAGGTCTGTTAACACATAGTGAGTGAGAAAGGTGACTGGAAAGGAAAAACTCAATGCATCATGGGAATCCCCCGGCAGCCTACATCTATTGCAGCATAACTAAGGGAGGATTCAGGGTCACCTGGTCCAGCCCTAACTATATGCTTTAGCAAAAAGGAAAGTTTGAAGCCTAATCTTAAAAGTAGAGATAGTGTCTGTCTCCTGAATCCAAACTGGAAGCTGGTTCCACAGAAGAGGGGCCTGAAAACTGAAGGCTCTGCCTCCCATTCTACTTTTAAATACTCTAGGAACAACAAGTAGGCCTGCAGAGCGAGAGCGAAGTGCTCTAATAGGGTGATATGGTACTACAAGGTCATTAAGATAAGATGGGGCCTGATTATTTAAGACCTTGTATGTGAGGAGCAGGATTTTGAATTCTGGATTTAACAGGAAGCCAAAACAGGAGAAATCTGCTCTCTCTTTCTAGTCCCTGTCAGGACTCTTGCTGCAGCATTTTGGATTAGCTGAAGACTTTTCAGGGAGTTTTTAGGACATCCTGATAATAATGAATCACAGTCGTCCAGCCTGGAAGTAATAAATGCATGAACTAGTTTTTCAGCGTCACTCTGAGACAGGATATTTCTAACTTTAGAGATGTTGCGCAAATGGAAGAACGCAGTCTTACATATTTGTTTAATATGTGCGTTGAAGGACATGTCCTGGTCAAAAATGACTCCAAGGTTCCTCACAGCGTTACTGGAGGCCAAGGTAATGCCATCCAGAGTAAGAATCTGGTTAGATACCATATTTCTAAGATTTTCAGTGCCGAGTACAATGACCTCAGTTTGATCTGAGTTAAGAAGCAGAAAGTTAGCGGCCATCCAAGTCTTTATGTCTTTAACACATTCCTGCAGTTTAACTCATTGGTGTGTGTTATCTGGCTTCATGGCTCCTCACTGGTGTTTACCACAGTTCTTGTGTGGATCTGTGTCTTTACCTCCAGTTAAGCTTCCATGCAACTTGTGGACGAAGCCCAAAGGACTGCAGCGCAGTGCTAACAGTGATGATGTCAGCTGATGTTTTCTTTTGTTTATAAAAATGGCTCCACGTGCTGTTTCCAGGTCGTCTCTGCTGAACCACATGGCCAGAGAGCATTCCTTCAGCATCGGACTGCCGGACAACATCGTCTACTGCAGCGAGTTCCTCGACACGCTGCAGGACAAACTGGACAGGTACGCTAATCGTTGCTTTTTACTCACAGCGTTAAGTTTTGTTTCGCGCGCCTTTTCATTTTGCTCCCCTCGCTTCAGTCTGCAGTGTCTGTACTGCGAGAAAACTTTTCGAGATAAAACCACGCTGAAGGATCACATGAGGAAAAAAGCTCACCGCCGCATCAGCGCCAAAAACCACGAGTACGACCGCTTCTACGTCATCAACTACCTGGTAAAAGCCAGCGACGCACTTGCCACACGCTTCCACGTCAGGATAAACGAAGCAGTTCTGTAGAAGCAAACGCAAACCTGAATGTATTGTTCTGATTTTAAAGCGTCCTTCCTGTCCTGTCAGGAACTGGGAAAAACGTGGGAGGAGGTGCAAAGTGAAGATGACCGTGAGCTGGTGGATGATGAGGATGAGTAAGTATCCTCGTGTAGCTCTGTGAGGACGACATTAACTAAAGTGTCCTGATTCGTATCATACAGACTGCTGTGTGTCGTGTTAAAGGCAAAAACCGGGCCGGGCTGCACGTGCATGTAATACCAGTTTCTACCACCAGATGGTGCAGTTAGTGCATGGATGCAAAAGTTTAAATCAAGTCCATTTCCTCCTCCTCCTCTGATCCTGTGTGAACGTCTGCTCGTGTCATCTCCGTATCGTCCGCAGTGATTGGTCGGACTGGCAGGCTCATCCGGTCTCTGCAGTGTGTCTGTTCTGTGATCACCAATCGGAGACGTTGGAGCAGATCTACGCGCATATGAAGGTACGGGAACGTAGAAGTTTCAGAGAAGGAAAATATTGTTTTCTGCTTTTCTTCCCTGAAACGATTCTGCAAAGGATTCTGGGAGAACGGAGACGGTGCACGCCAACAGGAAACGATCTGCTTCCTGAGGTCTCTGCAAACATGTGAATCCATCGTTAGCACAAAACATGGATTTTACTCAAAAAGTGCCCTCACACACAGATGGACCGAAGCTGAAGAGCTTTTAAAATGAAGCGCCTTTTATTTTGAAAAGTTTCCAAATAAATACATGATTGTCAAAACTTTAACAAGCAAATAAAATGTTTCCTCGTCGTTGGGTCTGTGTTTCCACATGCCCCGCTAGTTTAGAGACTTATTCATCATGAAGAAAACAAGACATAACGGAACATCTTCAGCCGGTTTTTCACTCGCTAACGAGGGAAGTTTTTGGTCAAGAAGCAGCTCTTGGAGCCCACGCTCCTGTCTCAGGCCCAAATCCTTCAAAGAGCAGCTTCCCCGTAGCTATTTATTAACATCACAGTTACAATACAACACAAGCACCTCCCACCATAAAACCCCCCAATGGTTCTAAGACAAGGCACTGTGTGTGTGTGTGTGTGTGTGTGTGTGTGTATATGCATGTGTAAGAACGTGTGTGTGTGTGTGTGTGTGTGTGTGTGTGTGTGTGTGTGTGTGTAAGAGTGTGTGTGTGTGTGTGTGTGTGCATGTGAGAATGTGTGTGTGTGTGTGTGTGATCATAAAAGCAGGAAGCAACAACAGAAGAAGCAGATCTGTCAGGATGTATCTGCAATAAAAACTCCTCCAGCACAGAGAGGCTGGAGAGGTCAGAGACAAAGTCTCGATCCTATAGACTGAACTCAGACCTTACAAATTTAAGAAACACAATGACAACATTCAACAATTAGACTGAACACTCGTGAACAATAAATCAAATCTAAGATCCGACGTCGACTGCAGTCAGATTTTTGTCACTGATTAAACGTTCTGGTTTAAAGTTGGAACCAGTTTCCCAAACGTGACTTTCTGCTCACGAGTGACGAGTTCACCTGAGAGGCAGAAACGTTTCTCTCTGGTTTTGTTATTTATCAAGTCTGTAACGAGCGTCGCGGCGTTGCGTGACCCTGACATCTCTCTGTTTTGTGATTATCTTGCAGGAGGCTCACGGCTTCGACCTCCACCTCCTTAAGACCGAGCTCAGTGAGTGACATCTCCGTGGTAACCGAGCGCAGTCTTCTTCTATTTCTTCCTTCTGAGTGTTTCTAATGTTCTGTCCTCCCTCAGACCTCAAGTTCTACCAGCAGGTCAAACTGGTGAACTTCATCCGGCGGCAGATCCATCAGAGCCGCTGCTACGGCTGCACGCGGACGTTCGACTGCCGGGCGGACGCCCTGCGTCACATCGCGGCTGAAGGTCACGTGATGAAACTGCCAGAGATGTCCGCCTGGGACCAGCCGCAGTAGGTTTAACGAAGCGCCTGTGATCCGCAATTAACCAACGAGAGCGCGGGCTTTAAAGCTGGCGCACAGCTGCTGATGAACGTGGTCAACGCCACAGATGTTTACAGTATTTTTATCAGCTGATGAAAACGGCGTCCTTTTTTAAGTTGGGACTAATTTGAGCGCTAAACTTCGTCTCGCTCCGCAGGTATTACTTCCCCACGTACGAGAACGACGCTCTCCTGTGCACGCTCTCTGACAGCGAGGAAGGCGAGGGTGACGAGGAGCATCGCGGCGAGGAGATCCCGGTCATCGCAGAGGACATCTCTAACCTGAGAGCGCTGAAACAGTCCAGCGTCCTCAAGCAGCTGCTGAAGGAGCGAGGAGGCAGCAGCTAGGACCACAGACGCACACGCGTCGTACGTTTGACTCCAAGTCGTCTCTGACGTCGGCTGAGCTCAGCGACCACATCCCACATGGCTGGAACGCAGCCGGGCTTGAGTCCGGCCCGTGGTCTTTCCCTCTCAACTATTTCCTGTACGTCTCTACTTAGTAAAGATAAGAAAGTCGTCTCCACAGCTGGACACGCGGACGCCATGATGTCCGCTGAAACGTGATTGCTCTGCCTCGTGCAGTGAAGCTGAAAAATGCGTTTATTACTCGAGTAAAAATGATTTTCCTTTGTAACTTGTAATTGTTGTTGTTGTCCCCTCAAAAAGGCGTCTCGTGCCTGAAACATCTGTCCTATTTGGCGTTTCTGTTGTTTTTCTGCATCGCTTTGCTGAGCGACACCTGCCGTGTGGTGGAGCCGAACTGCAGCGCGCTCAGAGTTTTCACCGCGTCCTTCGCGTCCAGGCTCACGTTCACGAACATGCAGCACTGAGGAGAGAAACGAGAGGTCGCTGCAGGAACTCACTGCTGCCAAACTTCCTGTTTTATCCTCATTTCGGACTCTGGCAGGCTGTAGGATATTTTGGACAATCTATAATCTTCTAACACAAAAACATACAAGTGTTCACTGAAGTAAACACACAGAGCAGTAGCAGATTTTTTTAAATGTGTTTTATTTATTTTCATTTGCTGCTAACTGCCTTGTTTTCATTTGTAGTTTTTGTAGTAGGAAGAACTACAAAATCTACAAATAAAAAAAGTGCAGTTAACAAATGTAGTGCTCTCCAGTATGTGAACCCCTCAGCTGAACTTTTAGGTTTTTCAGTTCAAGCCAATGAAATGAAATCCAAAAATTTAGCCCCAACAATCAAATGATCCCCTATGAGCAAGCACTCTGGCAACGGTGGAGAGGAAAAACTCCCTTTTAACAGGAAGAAACCTCTGGCAGAACCAGGCTCAGGGAGGGGCGGTCTTCTGCCATGACTGGTTGAGAGATGAGGGGCAAAATTAAATCAAACAAAGGAGAGCACAGCGTATTTATGACAGGTCGGTGGACTGTGGCTGGAAAACATCATTACTGTTTTTAAAGGGTAACTGGTCCACATCCACAATTACAGCTCTGCTGTAATTGTGGAGGTCATAATAATCATGACCTCACAGAGCGGGACATTCGCTTCAGCCGAAAATCTTACAGGCGCAACCAGAAAGCAACTTCAGGAAGACCAAAGACAAATGCGACAACAGTTAAACCTTCAAGACACCACGAACCAAAAGATTGTCTTTCTGTTGTCTGCTGTACATGTACCGCAGTTTGTGTGAGTTCTTCCATCTCTTGCCTCAATTGTGTGTTTTCTCGACTGAGTTGTCTGTTGCTTTGAATGAGTTCTATGCCGTTTTGAATGAGTTGTGCGTTTCTTACCCTGAGTCGTGCGATTTCATGCCTGAGTTCATCTGTCGTACGCTGCAGTGGGTCTGCGTGATCTCCGCTTTCCTGTGACATTTCTTTAAAGGTTTAAAGCTCAAAAGTGTCAAAAAGTTAAATCTCTGAACGATTTAAATGCAAAGGTTAGCTTTGTCTAAAACAACTGGCTCTTTCTGATTAAACTGTTAAACGTGCTCCTCTATTTAAGGTCTTGGTGGGTGTGGCAGAGAATGTGATGTCGACCGTGACGTCACGACGATCGTTTGAGAAGATCAAAGGATCAAAGGAGCGCTGTGGCTCATTCTGCGCATGCTCAGATCAATGAACGGGAGAATTATTTGTAAATACTTTGCTATCTAACAAAGGTGCTTTTAGCAACAGCTGCTGGTGATTCATCGTTATCAACCCTTAAACTCGACAACAAGGCGCTCTCTCTCACCCAGGAAACAGAGAGAGAGCGTCACCCTGTAACCATGGCAACCGTAACGCTGCCTGGAACAACAGAACGTAGCTGTCAAACAAAACCCAAACAGTCCTGACCCGCGACAATATGAAACAGGGAAGTACCGCCGTGTAATCCATTTATTTCAACAAAGTAACTGTATTCTAAATACCACCTTTTTAAACGGTAACTGTAACGGAATACAGTTACTCATATTTTGTATTTTAAATACGTAACGGCGGTACATGTATTCCGTTACTCCCCAACACTGCATATGTATTATTTGGAACCCAGCTTACCTGTAAAAACAGACAAACAGCAGGTAACAGGAACTACTCGGTGCACCAGCTCGGCACCACTCTTCTTCTAGCGAGGTGTCGGCTACTGATGCGTAAGACACCGAGCGCCTTCTGCTGGCGGAACCTATATTACAGACATTAACAGTAGTTTTCCCCAAAAGAGACTTGAAGCATAAAAATAAAATGGGAGGCTGCAATTTTCATGTATTCATCTATATCATAGTGCCACACATGCCCAAAACTTAATTTATCACATTAAGTAAATGTGAATGGCTAGAAAAATCAAAATCAAAATATGAAACTCCAAAATAAAGTTTATTAAAAGCCACTGAGGTTACAGTGATCCTGAATTATATGTGCATGTGCTTTGCAGTACATTAGGCAGGTCAGTTCTTTATTAACGAGGCCACATATTACTGAATAAAGTGAATAATATATGGATCCACATCCATAAGCACATTTCTCCATTTGTTTTATGTTTTTAAACCAGGAAATATTTTATTCTACACAATGAAACCAGAGTCTGCCAGCTTTTTGCTTTGAAAGAAGAACCCTTTTTAATCTGAGCGACTCCCTCCTGCCTCCCATCATCCCAGGACCTGAAGACGTTTCACAACATCAGCTTCTCTCTGGTGTTTTCAGGGAATAAATGAGGACACTGAGCTCGAGCGCTGCTCCACCAGCTACAGGTTTAATATCAGATCAACAACAGTAGAAAAACAGAGGCAGAGACTACCAGACAAAAAGAAGAGTAGGAAATCCAACATCATCCAACAGCTCTTTAAAATAATTCCTCTGTACAGTATTTACACACACACGCACACACACACACACATGCACACACAGAGCATGTTTACAGCTACACACTGAGGAGGAGGAGCCTGTCACTCAGTCAGTACAAGGAAGCAGTCTGAATACTGCCCTCTGATTGGCCGGCCCTCCTTCATCCAGTGTTCTCTTTATTTCACGTGAAGCTGAGACGCATCCAGGTAACGGTGTGATGTCATCCGGAGCTGAGCCCGTCCTTCTGAAAGAGGTCAGAGGTCACCCAGTCGTCCCTGCAGGTACGTCACTGTGAGCTCTGCATCCCAGCAGCACCTGTTGGCCAACGGGACCGCCCAGAACCAGCAGAACCCAAAGGGACCAGGATCCGGTCCAGCGAGGGTCGGAGCAGTTGGCTGGACGTCCAGGCAGAGATATCAAACATACACAGAACACCACTGAACTGATGTCACAGGAACAGAAACGCTTCTTCACGTGATCCAGTCACATGACTCGGAGAGGCGGAGAGGCTGGCCAATCAGGTGTGCCTGTGGAAAGTGAGAGGAGATCACGGGTCAGAAGATTTTACCAGGGAATGGTTTGAAATTAAAACAAAGAAGAAGAAGGTGATGATGATGAGGAGGCTGATGTCCTGTTCAGTAACTCTGGTTTTTTTACACTGAGATTCACTGATCTGACCAGTAGGTGGAGCTGCTGCACTGAGACGCCTGAAGCAGGTCCAAGCATGTTCATGGATGTGATGAGCACCTGCGCAGTCCTCACACATAACTGCTGTGTGTGTGTGTGTGTGTGTGTGTGTGTGTGTGTGTGTGTGTGTGTGTGTGTGTGTGTGTGTGTGTGTGTGTGTGTCTTACCGTTCTCACCTCCGTGCGGGCGGGTACATGGACGGGGCGGACGCTTGCTGACTGGCGACGATGGCGGAGGACGAGAGGCCTGAAACAAAGACAGGATGTCAGAACTGAAACAGACTCGCACGCGCCGCTCATTAAAAGCAGCTGCAGGCTCAGTGGGGTGAGGTGGGCGGGCTCAGAGGATCCCTTTCCAGCTATGAATCATGGGAGGTCAGCATCACCACGGCTGTGTGGCTGGTCACTAAACTGAGCAGGTTGTCCTCCAGTCCGAGAACACCTGAGCTAAACAGGCAGCAGGCGAGGCTCACCTGAGGGGTAGGACAGGTCGTACAGAGGGTATCCCAGGTGGTGATGGGACTGCATGATGCGCTGCGAGGGCGAGGAGCGTGGCCGGTCGCCCTCCCTTTCTCTCTCCCGCTCTCGGTCATGTGGCGTCTTGCTGTCCTGGATGGACGGCGACTTGCTTTTGTACTGGCTGGCGTGCAGCTGCAGCAGGTCCAGAGCTTTGGCCTCGCTGGACGGCTTCACAGACGGACTTGACCTGGAGGGCTTCTCGCCGTCCTCGCCCGCCCCCACCTTCCCGCCGTACGAGGAGGCGTAGTAACTGGCTGGCAGGTACGAGCCTGGAAAGACAAACATAAACAAACAACATGATGTTTGTGTTTGAACATAAAGGTTCAAACACAGGTTCGACGTGATGACGTGGCGGCAGCTTGAGGCAGTGACGTTTCAGGCAGCAGCTCTAAAGGTCAGCACGCCATTTCTCAGGTGATTAGTGTGTAACTGTTCTCCAACAAACTCAGAATGAATCCACTACAAATACTGCAGCAGCTCCGTGTCACCAGCTGTGAACACAACAGCTGAGACGGATCCAAACATCACATTTTATGCATGTGGCTAGAGACCGCCCACAAATGCATGACGCCAAAGGCAGAGGAGAGAAATCGTAGGCGTTTAAATTCATGCCTGCATCTTCAGACTGGAGATATGAAACACGAGTTTTATCCTTCACCAAACACACAACAGGAAGGAAAGAGACAACGCCACCTTAACTAAACGCCATCCTATTCCTTCTCTCAGTCTATAGCGCCGGATCACAGCAACAGTTTCCACTTACAGTGTGAGTAAAGACTACAACAACAGAGACTTTGATGCGTCTTTGTTGACCAGCATGTTTGTCCCACAGTGGCCACCGTAGCCAGGATTACACATGCAGTGGTGCTTAAAGATCTTTAAACCTGTCAGAGTTCGGCTGAGCTCTCAGCATCGACTCCTCTACAGCGCTTTGAAAGCGTCGCGCTTCTTTCGGGGGCCGGTGAAAGTCTGATCATCCGGGTGCGTCGCATTCGTCTAATTTTATATTAACCCTTTAAGACCTACCATAGAACCAAGTCCGCCAGAGCTTATATTATATGTTTACATGCTGTGGAGCCATTTTTGGGAGCATTTCAAGTTGCTATACATCAATACAACCATTACAGCCTAGATTTTAATAATATGTCTGCATTAAGTGCATAGTAATTACATAAATTGCAAAAAAGTGCAATAAACTACAAAAAAATTGAAAATCGTTTTTGTTTTTTTAACATATATTTCTAGTTAGAGAAATTTAAGAGGCTTATCCCTCAAAACTGTAAATACAAAAAAGTTGCACAAAATAGTTTCCCACCACAGGGAATTTATTTTGAGTGTCTTCATAGTTTTATTTTTGAAATACACCAATTTTTATACACTGCAGGAAAAACGAAAATAAATATTATAATGCAAATTTCCGCTTCGGCTCTTAAAGCCGAAGTGTCGTCATTAAAAAGACGTAGACTCTACTTTAAGCGCTCCCACAGAGACCTTTGGCACACTCGAAACAACTTTTTTCCTGAAGTGTTCGTGGCTGCTCGGTGAAACTCGGCTGCCGTACCTTCAGAGTGTAGGACACCTTCTCCTTCTTGGAGCAGATGCGCAGCAGCTCTCGCACCGACCTGAGAGAAACAAACTCGTGTTAGTGCCGGCTCGTAGCGCTCAGCAGGTAATGAGAGAGTGTGAGGAGGCTGGGACGGGTTTGTCCTGCTGGTCTCTGACGGGAAACTCGACCTCTGTAAATGAAACGTCTCCTGTCCACACTGAGCTGCAGCTTCTCCTCATCAAACATGGATGCACGGCTGTCAGGAGGCGCAGGTTTGTCTCAATGGGCTCAAACAGCAGATCATGCTCCAGGGAGGTCGACGAGGGTATTCACAAGGTTTATTCCCAGCTATGTAGACAACCCTGCATTAAATTCAGCTTTGAGTCTTTGTACAACATTCACACTCAAGAGCAACTTGGGGTCAGTATCTCGCCCAAGGATATTTGGCATGCACGCTGGGGGAGCCATCGATCGAACTCCCAACCTCCCGATCCGTAGAAGACCTCTGGTTCTACCCCCTGAGCTACAGCCACTAGGTAGCATGTCAGAGTCTCCTCCGTTATCAAAATTAACCAAACAAATCGCACCACCAGTTAAGAACGGCCATGCACCACCACCCACTATTAAGTCAGCTGTAAGCTGGTGGTGAATGCAGTGTTTTGGGGGGTTTACGCCTCAGGATACTCCAGCACACAGGCTGGAGGAACCTGGGGTTGAACCACCGACCTTCTGATTCGGTTTTAGTTTTGGTGACTGTAAATGGCTTCAGAGAAGAGTCGATTGGAACGTGTCTGATAATAAGCGTTCAAGAGAAGATGAGTTAAACTCCACGGTGTTGCACGGCCTTACGCGACGAAGGAAACGTTGATGAAGCCTCTGTTCAGCATGAGCCTGTGTCTGTATGCCAGCATGTGCAGAGGAGGCTGAAACACTTCCTCATCTATTATATATCAGCGCAGGCTTTCCCCAAACAGGTAACCCTCCTGCAGCCTGAAGCAGCTGAAACAATAGACCTATTAATTATGCAATATATTCTCTATGCTCTGTGAAATATTGATATAAATATTTGATTCAGTACAGGTGTATTGATTTGATGATGGCAAGGGAGATAACACCAGCAGCTTACAGTGTGGACCATAAATATTTGGACACGCAGACATTTCAGGGTTTGTTTAATATCAAACACTTTCTGTCTGAAACATCTTTGCACCGATACCAACGCTGACTGTATCAATTCTGCAAAAAGCACCGTTAACTTGAGCAGGTCTGCATGAATGTTAAGCACGTCATGCCTCAGACGGTTAGCAGCCACCCAAAGTCGTTCACCGTCTTTGTCCTCTCTGGTGCAGCTTCAGTGCGGACATCTCAGCCTTTGTTGGGTCTTTTTGTCACCATGAGGTTTCGGACTGTTCTCCAGCGAGTTCTCATGAATTTATCTGACTGACCACGCAGAACAGTCCTGTTTTATGCTGCTTTTATCGAATCCTCTGAGGTTCTGTTCAAACTCTTAAACACGGCCGTTTACATCTTGTTCGGCAGATTGTTTTTGAACCTTAGGTTCTAACGGCCGTGCTTCACATGCAGATCTGTAAATAAACCTTCTCAGGTTACAGCTGCGTTTTGGTGCTTTGTTCTAAGATCTTATAGAGAACCTGAAGCACTAAACTGAATGTTTGTACCTAATGTTCCTACTGAGAACGGATGACCTGATGTTGCCCATCATGGTGTACGTCTTCCCTGAGTCCATACTAGAGATGGACCGATCTGATATTACGTATCGGTATCGGTCCGATACTGACCCAAATTACTGGATCGGATATCGTAGAGAAATAAAAAATGTAATCCGATCCATTAAATACCAAAAAAGCACCTCACAAAACTTGCAACACGGCGTAACTCGGCTCATAACTGTAGCACGTCGCAGCAGTGTGGTCACGTGATAGAGCGGCTGTGTGTATTTGTAGCCTCAAACCAGCATTTCATCTCCGAGGAAGTTTTCCCAGAGAGAAGTAAAGCAAGTGTGTAAGTTCATCTCTGAATGTTTGTAAAGCATTCCCACCTTAAGCTTAACAACCGATATATGGAGCGACTGCCTCTTCTTGCTGCTACTTCAATCATAAACTGATCAATGATCAGCTGATCGTCTCTCTTCTTTGTTTTTGGCCCACTTCTCACCAGAAAGAGGAAACCAGCGGCTGAACAACAGCAGCACGTTTAAGCTTGATCAGCTGTTGTTAGAATTTATTTAATATTATTTCTACACCAGGATCTTTTTCTACAGCTGACGTAACTGTGCAGGGGCGGATCTAGCAAAGTGTAGCCAGGGGGGCCGATAGGGCATGAACAGGGAAAAGGGGGCACAAAGACATACTTTTCTTTCTTATTCTCATTTAAAATGTCGAGCTTTTAATAAATAATTATCTGAATCTTACACCCAAAGTTTTAATCTGATGTAAATGTATAGAAGTCCATTACTGTATATAGTAACTGTTAAGTCTAATATACCCTAGTAAGCTGTAGTACTTTTTCCTTTGGGAAGGTACCATCTGTGCAGTCTGCAGTTCTGTTGAAGAAAGATGTTGAATCTATTTAATTATTCTTGAAAAATAATTTATTTCTGTGCATTTTTCACACTGCATCAAATTAAATTTGATTACGTCGATTAAGCATCATGAGGTGGAGGGGGGTTCCCTATTTTTTTTTTTGCTGGGAGTTTGCAACCCTATTAGTCAGGTTGCTTAATATTTCTGCTAAGTACTCTTTAAAATACCAGAATAGGAAGGATGGAGCAGGTTTAAGTTTGATCAGTTTTGCTGATCTATGAAATATTTTGTTGTATTTTTTTACACACAGGTATAACAGAATAGCTTTAGTGTTGTTGTTTATTTAAACTTGAGTATAAACTTATACAAAATGCAGCAAGATATTGTAAAAACGTTTTATTGATTAAAAAACACTATATCGGATTCATATCGGTATCGGCAGATATCCAAATTTATGATATCGGTATCGGACATAAAAAAGTGGTATTGTGCCATCTCTAGTCTATACGCCAAAATACAGATGTTATATCCATCCACACAGGAAGTTATCACAGGCAGAGTTCCTGCAAACACGACTTCCTGCAGAGAGCTGGGACAAAATCTGCAGATAATCAGTGCTGGCTAGAAAAAAAAACAGCATGACGGGCATTCGACCATCCGAGGTTTGCTGCTTGGATTTTTTGGGTACGTTCTGGTTTTCTGGATGCAGATCCACGCTCCCCACAGGATCGTCAAACGAAGCCTCATGCCAATTTGTTTATGAGGCATTAAACAAAAATTACAAACCAATCAACGTTAATAAGCTGAGTGCTGCGAAGGCCAAGCGCTCGTTAGTGCCCGGGCTTCATTAAAATCTCGAGCACATTAACGATCAAAAACAAACCTTCCCGGTGGGAAAATTAATGACAGAGCTGTGGTATTTAATAATATGCAGGATTGCTTTTAACTGCTAAGTTTTCTGTTAATTAACACAGACACTGTGATCTAATCTAACCTCTTAACCTCCCCCAGATCACCAGCAAGCAATCTAAAGTAAGAGTTTGTGTTCAGAGAACATCCGTCTCTTTGCATCGAATGTTCAGCTACCTGCAAACAGAAAAGCTCGTAAAGAAACGGCTTCATCTGAAAGGTTTCATCTTCTACTTTTTGAGCATTTATCTTTAAGATGTGGTTAAAATGGGTTTCCAGTTGAGTGTTGGTAGGCCAACCACTGGCTGCTTCTGTAATGTTTAAAAATAGGCATGACTGAGGGAGGAGCTCCTGTCTGAAATCGTAAGTTTGTGTGTTCAGAATTGTGGAAGACGTCTAAGCCTTTACCTGTGTGCTGCTGGGAGAGTAGACTTTGTCAAACTGGAACTTCTTTCTACTTCCTTTCTGGATGTCGACCACCTCCTGGTCATCCAAGCAGCTGGAGGCCGAGCTTTTCCTGCAGCGGCAGAACACCCGGGTGTTCCCCTGCAGCTCGAGCAGCTCGTTGTACAGGCTCTTCCTCTCCACCGCCTCCTTCCTGTCGAGGGATCGTAGCTTCTCCACCTCACTGGTTGCCTCCTGTTCCACTTGAGCCAACTTCCCCAGAGGACAATCGAACTGCCCCAGGTGGTTCTTAATGTCAGCGAGTGCCAGGTCAACTATGGAGCAAAGGTGCTTGTTTGAGACGTTCAGCTCCCGGGTCAGCCGGGTCAGCCGGCTCATGTGGCCGATGTCCACAGCAGGCTTGATGACGGGTTTGGCAGGTGGGACGGGAGAAGCTCGGCGGTTCAGGAGGGATCAGATCTTCTCCCGGAGCTCCTGCTTGTCAGCCTCGAGCTCGGCGAGCTTCTGATTCGGGTGCTGATCAACATCAGTCAGATAGCGGACTTCCCTCACTCTCTCTCTCCTGTAGGGTTAAAGCAGCATGTTTGATCACATGGTGCTCAGATATCTGATAAAAATAAAGATAATATAACGTCTTCTGACTCAAATGTTCCCAAAAAAGCACCACTATAGCTTTGGGTGCAAAACAAAGACGACTAAATTCAAACAACGTTTGGAGAGTTAGTAGAGTTGGACTGTTCTGTGTGCAGTGCTAGCTGGGGGCTAGCCCCAGAGCTAGCATCAGGGTTGTTCCAAAGATTTAGGCGATTACTGACTGGCTGAAAAACCAGCCGATGCAAGCGTTGTAGGTCAGAGCACGAATGGAGTCATCTTGTGATCTTTCCACTCTCCAAAAGCCGTGATCTCCTTCTGGTCCACCGGGCCTCGAACACAAAATCCAAAACTTATTTCAATGACAGGCAGAGGTGGGAAGTAACAAAGTACAAATACTTCATTTCTGTACTTCAGTAGAGCTTTCAGGTATCTGTACTTTACTTGAGTACTTATTTTTCTGACAACTTTTTACTTTTACTCCCTACATTAAATATCTGTACTTTCTCCTCACAACTTTAAAACAGGCTCATTACTTTGGATTAAGGTGTTTGAGAGGAAATATTTCATGTCACTGCGAGCCTCCGAACATCAAACTGATTTGAGCCTAAACAGAAACACATGAGAGGAAATCCTGTTTCTGTATTGATCACCAGGAGATGCCACGTGAAAAGAGATGAAAGAGGCAAAACCAGGTGCCACGGTCGGGGGTTAAGTGGACCCCCGTGCCTTTTGTTTTGGCACAACGAGAGCAGGTGTCCATAAGTTGCGGTACTTTAGCATCTACAGTGAACTTTCCCACATTTTGTCACATTACAGCCACAAACATGAATCAATGTTATTGGAATTCCAGGTGAGAGACCAACACAAAGTGGTGAACACGTGAGAAGTGGAACGAAAATCAGACATGATTCCAAACATTTTTTACAAATAAATAACTGCAAAGTGGGGTGTGCGTAATTATTCAGCCCCTGAGTCAATACTTTGTAGAACCACGTTTTAGCAGTTTTCAGATCTTGCCACAGATTCTCGATTGGATTTAGATCTGGACTTTGACTGGGCCGTTCTAACACATGGATATGTTTTGTTTTAAACCATCCCATTGTTGCCCTGGCTTCATGTTCAGGGTCGTTGTCCTGCTGGAAGCTGAACCTCCGCCCCAGTCTCAAGTCTTTTGCAGACTCCAAGAGGTTTTCTTCCAAGACTGTCCTGTATTTGGCTCCGTCCATCTTCCCATCAACTCTGACCAGCTTCCCTGTCCCTGCTGAAGAGAAGCCCCCCCAGAGCATGATGCTGCCACCACCATATCTGACAGTGGGGATGGTGTGTTCAGAGTGATGTGCAGTGTTAGTTTTCCACACAGAGCGTTTTGCATTTTGGTCTCATGTGACCAGAGCAGCTTCTTCCACATGTTTGCTGCGTCCCCCACATGTTTGCTGCGTCCCCCACATGTTTGCTGTGTCCCCCACATGTTTGCTGCATCCCCCACATGTTTGCTGTGTCCCCCACATGTTTGCTGCGTCCCCCACATGTTTGCTGCGTCCCCCACATGTTTGCTGCGTCCCCCACATGTTTGCTGCGTCCCCCACATGTTTGCTGCGTCCCCCACATGTTTGCTGTGTCCCCCACATGGCTTGTGGCAAACTGCAAACAGGACTTCTTATGGTTTCTGTTAACAATGGCTTTCTTCTTGCCGCTCTTCCATAAAGGCCAACTTTGTGCAGTGCACCACTAATAGTTGTCCTATGGACAGATTCCCCCACCTGAGCTGTAGATCTCTGCAGCTCGTCCAGAGTCACCATGGGCCTCTTGGCTGCATTTCTGATCAGCTCCTTGTTCGGCCTGTGAGTTTAGGTGGACGGCCTTGTCTTGGTAGGTTTACAGTTGTGCCATACTCCTTCCATTTCTGAATGATGGCTTGAACAGTGCTCCGTGGGATGTTCAAGGCTTGGGAAATCTTTTTGTAGCCTAAGCCTGCTTTAAATGTCTCAATAACTTTATCCCTGACCTGTCTGCTGTGTTCTTTGGACTTCATGGTGTTGTTGCTCCCAATATTCTCTTAGACAACCTCTGAGGCGTCACAGAGCAGCTGTATTTGTACTGACATTAGATTACACACAGGTGCTCTCTATTTAGTCATTAGCACTCATCAGGCAACATCTATGTGCAACTGACTGCACTCAGACCAAAGGGGGCTGAATACTTACACACACCCCACTTTGCAGTTACTTATTTGTAAAAAATGTTTTGAATCATGTCTGATTTTCGTTCCACTTCTCACGTGTGCACCACTTTGTGTTGGTCTTTCATGTGGAATTCCAATAAAATTGATTCATGTTTGTGGCTGTAATGTGACAAAATGTGGGAAAGTTCAAAGGGGGCCGAATACTTTTGCAAGCCACTGTAGTTTAGCTCTACAGAAGTAGCATAAAGAAAGTAATGTTTATTAAGTGTCAGCTCATCTGAAATGCAGCGTTTCTATCAGCTCGACAAACATCAGCAAACACACAAACTGTGTGTGTCACAGTGTGTTGCAGCTACAGGCCCAGCTGGTGTATCTGACAGGGAGAATAACACTAACTGTGTTATTTAAAGGCTGCAGGTTGGTGCAGGATAAAGAGATGAGTTTGCTGTTGCTGTACTCAAAGTCCATCTCTACAAGCAACAGAAAATAGTTATTAAAATTTAGACAGAAATAAAGTTTGTATTCATTAGCTTTGCATATTTATAGGCGATAATAATGTTCTTTAAGGAGCTACTTTTACTTTCTTACTTTAAATACATTTCAGAGTCGGTACTTTTTCACTTTTACTGGAGTAAAAGAGTACTTTAACTTTTACTGGAGTATTTTTCTACACTAGTATCTCCTCCTTTTCTTTTACACGGCAAGGATTTTCTCTACACAGTTCATCACACAGAAGCACCACCTTTCTCCAAAGGAACATGAGCATCATTTGGTGTCCAAGTGGGATTGCTCCACAAACTGAGCACAGCATGTGTTTGCAGGCCAAGAAGCCAAACTCGGCCATGGCCCGGTAGATTAGCCGATCTCAGTGAACCCGAAGGCTGATGATAAGCTCATATAAGACGTGCTTTGTGAGCTTCTTTGGCTCACAGACGAGATTATCAACAATCCAGATTATTCTTTCATAATATATCTGACAGCCAGTCAATGTCATCTATGTTGTCACTGATGCCTGCTTTGGGATATGAACATCCATCTTCCAGCTCGGTGACACTGGCCGGTTGGGCTACACCTTGGGCAGGTCAGCAGTCCATCACAGGCAGACTGACAATGCTCACAACCAGTTTAGATTATTTAACCCAACATGCACGTCTTTGGACTGCGTGAAGAAACCGGCCAGTGGAGAACAAGGAAAGTCCAGATAGAAAAGAAGACTGCTCCACCATGTCATCATTTACAAACACAATCTGATGTTAGGGTAACTCTAATAAGCAGCCGCCCACATGGTTACATCTCCATGCACCATGTTCCTCACCGTGACTCGTTGGACTCGAGCTTTGCCGAACTCGGCGTTCTTCTCCCACTGAAGCGGCAGCAGCAGCCAGAGGCCGACTCGGGATCCCAACCTGCAGATATTCCCCCTCTCCTGCACGGAAACAGCAGATCGAGATGGAAGAACCAAACTCACATGCTTCTGAAACGGCAGAGCTAATGATAAGTGAATGCAGCAGTCGAGGGCAGGCTGGTGCACAGTTTACACAGCATCGCACAGTAAGTGGCTACTCCTGCAGTGCAGACTGGACTGTCTCAGCAGCAGCTTCACTCACAGACTTTAATCTGTCATCATGACTTTTCTGCATCAACATTTGTAAAGGCTTTCCTTTTCCTTTCCGTCGGCCGGCTGCTGCCGTGAGTCTGCAGCCGACCAGAGCCCTGGAGGAAAGAGTGTCCTGTCATCACTCCCGTTTTCATGGAGGAAACTCTCGAAGTGCAGAGACACTTCTTCCCCCTCTGCCGCAGTTTCCTGGTATTAACACAAAAGCCACTCAGCTGGAGTGCTGGATGTGTGCGTGCTGTTCTGGTCAATCACAGAATATTATCAGCACTGTTACCGTTTACATGCTTTATGCCTCATTTCCAGAAGAGAAAGACTCTAATCCGGCTCAAAGGATGGAAAATGTGAAGGAGGGCATCGATTTTCAGCTCGTCCTGCTGGTACAGACCTCCCACATCGTCATTCCTACTACACCGAAGTAATTCAGTAATAGGCGAACAGCTAAACAACAGAGAAGTTCCTGTTTCTCACCATGCACGACAAAAATTCTTCCCTGTTTTGTTTTGTTGGTAGTATTTTGTTGTTTTTTCCCCACATTTTAAATTAAGAACATTTCTATGAATTAACATCAACTTTCTGTAACTGCAGGACAGTCTGAGCAAAACCTTATTTTATTTTACACATTCATTTCTTATCATTTTCTCATTTGCACTGACAGAAAGAGCAGTTTGGTCTGGTCGCACCTTAAATGCTGGCAGTGAATAATTAGTAAGTAATTAGGGAGCATTGCAGGCCCCTGATTACTCCTGCAGAGGTCACACCCACTCACAGATACTGGAGGACCAGCGAGTCCTGCCATGAATAGTATAACAGAGCCCTGACCTTCATCTGTCAGTGTGTCTCAGGTAACTGTGACAGTTGTGTTTTGTGTCAGCTGAGGCTGGGAGAGGACCATCAGACATTACATCACAGAGGATCAGTGATGACATCATCAAATGATCGGGACAGATGTTTAATGTTAAAAAGCTGCTCACGGTCACAGCTGGATCCACCACCGGCTGGGATGCGTCCTCCTCTTTGCTGGTTCCTCCATTACTCTTTACACACTGGACGTCCACAGTGTGACTCTCAGCTTTGCCTTCCCTCAAATCTGCCTGCTAACACACATGCACGCACGCACACACACACACTCCTTCCCAGTGGATACAAACAGTGTGGAGGAAACGTTACCTGCAGGGTGTCGTTGCTCCCTCCTGCAGGTGTGGAGGCCTCCTGGCTCCGCCTCTCGGACTTCTAGCGTGCCCAGCCGAGGCTCCTCACTGACAGACGCTCCGCTGCCCATCACAACATCCACACACTCAGAAGCATCCAGAGAGAAAAGGCAACAGAGAGGGAGCTGGCAGTGATGTCAGCCTGACAGGTGAGAACAGGTAATCCGACACACGGGAGTGTCTCCTGTCACCTCTGAGGACGACTTAAAGGGGTTTCCCTTCTCATGAGGTCTTGTTAATGTTTTTTTATGAATGATTTAAATGTGATTTCAGTATTTATCATGTGACAAACTGCTGGTTTATCAACCTGCTGTCGGTCATTTCTCCAAGAAGCTGCTGTGAAGAGAAGATCTCCAAAGTTTTACCCTCAGTGTTCCTGCTCTGCACTGATGAAGATCAACACTAGAGGGCAGCATCTACACACTAAGACACTGCAGGGAACACGACTCCTGTTACTCATCCTGGAGAAGGTCGATGGCGTTGATACAGGAACATTTTAGACTCACCTGTTCAGCCTTTCATGACCTGCCCACAGCTCTGCTTTCTTCTGCTTTGTTCAACACCAGCATCGGTCATTTAACCTTGCTTTAGGGTTAATCTCACTGTCGTGACCTCAGTCAGCAGTTTGCATCCTTCACTGTTGCCCAGGGGCGTGTCTAGAAGTGGGCGTGAGATGGCACCTGCCCTCCCTGAAATCTGGAACACTGCTCCTCTTTTAGCCCCCACCATGTTGGATGAGACAGGAACATTTACTCAGGTTTTATGTACTTTTTCTTCATTGAAGTATTTCCACACACTTAATATTTTGAGTGAAATCACTGCATGATCGATCTGCTAAACAATATATTAGTGATTAAAACCATCATCAGCTGGAACATTAAAGATATACACATCAGTAAATCTATAATTATAGCCCAGCAACATCATCATATATTTGAATACACAACCACTCAGCTACTAGGCTACTTAAAAAGATTATAACTTTTAATTAAGTGAAATATTTTAATACTTTTTTGCACTTTGCAGAACACAAAAAAACACAAAAGCAAACACAAAAGAGTAGAACGTGTCTGCATGCTGATTCAGCAGGGATAACATTAGAGAAGGAAAGCAGAGAATAATTATTTGAAAGTGAAAGAGGATTCCCGAGAGCCTGACGACAGGAAGTTACTGATGCTCAGACTGTCGTGGAGGAAGAACCCCTGACTGCCTGCTTACCATGTCCCCACAATACTAGAGCCAAAGCCACACTTATCAGAGGGCGAACAGGCACGTCCACGCCAGTTCACCCCAAATCACACTCGTGCAGAGCATCAAGCTGTGAAGACGGTTTGAAATCCGCTCGTGTGCAGCAGATTTACCACAGTGCAGAGGTGGGAGTGCTCAAAATGTGTGAGTGGAACGAGCGTGCTGGAGTAGTGCTGCAGGGCTGACAGTCTAAGATGTTTTAGCCCCGCCTCCTGCTACACCTGAATGAAGCCTGAGCTTCTGGCTCACATGGATTATGTGCACAGGTGACCTCGTTATCATGTGGCCATGTTTAATGCGAACATCCACCACGGCAGCAGGATGCAGAGGAATAAATATGTGAAAGGTTTACCCTCTTATATGAACTCTGATGCACTTTCTCTTCTTCAGCGTTCGGCTGTTTTGGATGTGTCATGAAACGTGCTCCCAGAACTCGCTCCAGGCCAGACAAAGTGAGAGCAGCTGGTGATCCCAGCAGATATATTGTATCCCAGTCTGTGAGCCATGGAGCAGTAAAATCCTCGCTGATTGCTCCTTTGAAAAGAGGTGGACGCGTTTCTGCTCCCGGAGGAGCTGCCGGCTGTTCTGGCAGCAGAGCGGCGGGTCGAGCGGCGGGTGAATAACAGCAGGACTCATTGTGCCTCGGCCCGGGCTCCACACCACAGGCCAAATTAAAAATGACACGCAATGAAAGAGCGAAGGAAACGAGTTTCCCCCAGAGAACAATCTGGAAAATTACCCTCCATTCACACAGACAGGGAGAGTATTGACAGAGTGTCACACTCGCTCACAGCCAATCAGCTTTGGTTGCTTTCTATCAGAGCGGACTCAGAACATCTGCTGCTCCTCAAACGCAGCGCCTGTGTCTGCGTGGAGCTCAGAGACGCCTTACTGGAACAGGTGCTGAAGCGCGTCAGGTGACCTAAAGCAGCACTGCAGGACAGGAAGAGCAAACCCACAGCATGTTTGTCCTCGTCTACACAGGTAATGAAGTCACAGCAGCCATATTATTGTTCAGGTAATCGCGTTAAAAATGATCCAACAGGCTCCAACAGCACAAACACAGTCCAGATGTGCAGACAGCTAGCAGCTACAACCGCCTGTGTCGCCATCCACCTGTCAGTCAAAGAGGCCACGCCTCTAATAATGCAGAGTTTATCAGGCTGTAAACATGTTTATTTCTGCTGTAAAGTTTTCATTTGGGAGTCTGTGGGGACCGACCGTAGAAAATGCGGAAAACGTCTCTATCGCCCCCTGGTGCCTGGCTGCAGTATAGGTCATAAACCCCGCCCCCTACATGTTAGCGGATGGGGCTGGGGTCAGACAAAAAAATAATAATAAACGCTGATTTATGTCCAATGAGTCTCCTCTCCCATAAGTTTGATTGTAATTCCTACCGCGGTGATGTTAAATTGGGGTGAAACGTCATCATAAGAGCTTTGACTGACAGCTGCAGTCATGGAGAAACTTGCGTATCTCTGTTCAGGAATAGCAGATAGAGCGTAGGCTCTGATAGGACGCCCGGCGTTTACGCTACGAAGACACGACCGAGCGTTTTAACCTGACAGCCTGAGGTGTTCTTCAGTAAACTGGACTACCCGACAGGAGGACTGGACTACCCGACAGAAGAACTGGACTACCCGACAGGAGAACTGGACTACCCGACAGGAGAACTGGACTACCTGAGGCTGTTGGGGAAACTCATTTTGTAAAGTTTGTTTAGCTTCTTTTCTACAGTCACTGGGACCGACCTGCTGGAGCCTCTGCTGGACGTTAGAGGAACTTCAGTTTTTTGTCATTTCCTGCACGTTTTCCCTGAAGCGCTGACGTTTGGATCCGCTCAGAGTTCTAAAATCCCGCACAGGCTTCTTTCTGCATGAGGCCTTTTTCCAAACAGCTGCTTGTTGCTTGAAGAAAACATTTTCTTACTTACTGAATATTTTGCAGAAAGATCTAAACGTGAACACACCTTTTTTTTTAGAATGTGGTGAAAGAAGCATGCAGTGCTTTTTCTTTGGAGGAAACTGGCGCTTTATTGTTGTGGGTATACACACATCATGTGTTTCACATTCTTTAAAATGCTGTGAGTTTAAATGGCTGCTACCTTGGTCAAGCCTCTATTCTAAGAGAGACGTGATATATAAAAATAAATAATGGGAAGCACAGTTTGAAAAGATCACTATAAAAAGGGAAGAACCTGGCAGCATGTATTCACGCCGTTGTATACAAGGAGCATCATTTCTACATATTTTAAGCTTTTCTCACGTCTCTCTGGGACTGAGGAAGCAGAGATGGGGAGATGCAGAGTTCCTTCTGATACAAATGATTTACTGAAGGAAGAAACTGTCCTTCGTACCAGCACTAAAATAGGTGAACTGGAAAGAATTGGAAAGGTTTGCAATTCATATATATCTACATGTTTGTTGTTGCATGCTGTTTTCCTTCCTGAAACTTAGAGGAAACGATGATGCGTTCAAGGACACTGTCCATTTAATGCCTCTGTGTATATCTATGATGGCACAAAAGACAAAAACTGCAGACGAACATCGTGTTTGGAGTAAAGACGGAAAGGCAGACGCAGTAAAACAATGGTGTCCACTGGTGTACAGAAACGTTATCGCTGTAGGATCATTTTAATGCTTAATGGACTGAAAGAGCACAGATGATACAAGCACAACAGACTGCACATCACAGCATCCACCAGGTCACTGGTCAACCATCCAGGGTTGGTTTGTGTTTAATGTTGCGGAGAGGGATAGCTCAGTAGGTGGAGTGGTTGCCCCATGATGGGAAGGTCGGGGGTTTGACTCCACTGAACGGCTACCCTGAGGTACCCCTGAGCAAGGTACCGTCCCTACACACATTGGTGGCTGCCCACTGCTTCACTGGGTGAATGGGTTGAATGCAGAGAAAGTAATTTCCCTACGGGGAACACATTATTATTACGTCCATCACACTCAGATAAAGAAATCTCTGAGACTTCATTGGACGTCCAACCCTGCACCTGGTGACCTGGTGGATGTTGACAGGTTAAACTATGTTTGTGAGAAAGTATTTTCCCCATTCCACATTATTTTGCATATTTGTCATACTTACATGTTTCCAATCAACAAACTATTTTTAATATTGAACGAAGATAAACCAAGACAAGAGTTATCAAACCCACCTGCCCTGTGTGCGAAAGTAACTGCCCCCTAAATCTGATAACTGGCTGTTCAACCCTCGGCAGCAAGACCTGCAGTCTCATGTTTGTGATCCATTCAGGGAGTCTTTCACATCACTGTGGAGGAATTTTGTCTTCTTTTCAGGATTATTTGAATTCAGACACACTGGAGGTTTTCCAGCATGAACGCCTGCTGAAGGTCACGCGGACGCACCTCAGTCTGACTGAAGTCCAGGTTAGGGCTGGGCGATATGGCCTAAAATTCATATTGTGATATAATTTGAAGCATGTGCAGTAACGATATATATCACGATATATTATTTTCTTCTGTATAACGTATTTTCCACACTATAAGGACTTAAAATCCTTTAATTTCCTCAAAAATCGAGAGTGTGACTTATGTATGAATTCTGGTTGTGCTTACTGACCTCGAACCGATTTTGGCTGCAGAAATCTGTTAAAAACGTTTTAGTACAACTTTGGTAAGCTGCACTGCTTGATGGATTGTCAGAGCATTACGGCTGCCGTAGTGAGGAGCTTCACGGAGGAATCTGGGTCCAAAACTCCGTCCACTTCAGGTCCCAAAGTCAAACGAACACTAAGAGTTAAAAACGGTCTAAATTCTTTCATCTTTAATTAAATCATCAGCGTTGCTGCTTTATCGGGTGTAACAATTAAGTTTAACATCCATGAAAACAGAATTTATTAAAGTTAACAGAGTTAGAAGTTAACAGGAAGTTAGCTCGCTAGCTTCCACCTAAACATGTTGTGCTACGTGATTGCTAGCGACACAGCTATGTTAGCATAACATTAGCACAGTGAAGCTGGAGGATGAACGCTAACTTTTTTTCACTGGATAAAAGTTAACGTGAGGGATTCTGGTGGTCAGAGACAAATGCAATCATAGCAGGATGCTATACACGGGCCAAACTTCAGTCAGGAGAACAACTGAGATTATTCATCCACAATACGAGGTTAGTTATTAATATACTGCAACAACATGGGAACAGAGCAGCTGCGAGAGAATTCAACATTAATGAGTCAATGTTACGGAAGTGGAGGAAGCGCAGTTTTTGGCTTTCCCCATATTTCAAAATTGCTTCATCTCTTTGCTGTGACTGTTGCCCGGCATAATTTGCAGATGATAATGGTTGTAGCCGCGCTGCGATGCTTGATGCAGCTTGATGACATCATCAACATGCGCTATCGCGATAGAGCGATAATGGTCGTGTCCAAATTCATGGGCTGCATCCTCCTGAGGCCGCATTTGTAGACCGATTACGTCACAGCGACGCGCCGAAGGCTGTCCAAATTCGTAGACTCCTCCGACAAATGCGTCCTCCTTTTCCCCGAATTTGAAGGATGGGTCGGGTGTGTCCTTCGTGGCCTACCATATCCCAGAATTCATAGCGCGGCCCAGCCAAACTCCAGTTTCCAACAATGGCGGCCGCTACTAAGTTTTAAAATTACTCTTACTAATCTTTCTGGGTCACAAAATAAACGTTTAACATATTTTCAGGCGAGAAAGTAGCTGTGTAAACATCAAATATCTGCTCGGTTTATCAAGATATCGCATATTTGCAAAAGTACTTCGACGTTTTCAGAGACGTCTGTTACCCACCAGCTCGACAGCAAGCCGGGAGCTCGAGGGTCACTGATGCCGCCGAGAACGGCACAACTCCCGGCACATCATTTTCAGATCACCGCGGAGTTTCGCTGCTCGGGTTAAACGTAATATATAAGTCACTTAGACAACCTAAAATGTTATTGTTTGGCTTTTTTCAGTGTTTTGTTTGTTCGTGAGTAAATCGGTTTGGCTGAGATTAAAGTTATTAGATTAGATTAGATAAAATAAAACTTTATTAATCCCCCGGGTGGGTTCCTCTTTGGTTTTCACACAGCTGACTAAACGTCAAACAGAAAACTGATTAAACAGAAGTGTGAGACGGTCGAGAATTTACTCCAGTGTCCTGTTATATTTTAGACAGCAAGGAGCAGACGGCCGAGTTTATTAAACTCCACCGAGACAGCGGTGACGCTAATCAGAAGGCTAGACCGTCCAATTTCACAGCCGTTTACTTCCGGCCTACCCGACCTTCTGAGGACCCGGCCCACGTAGACTGCGAAGGCCGGGTCCTCAGGAGGATGCAGCCCATGAATTTGGACACAACCATAGTCAAAATCTCTATTGTTGGCCAAATTTATATAGTTTCTATCGTATATCGTTTATATCGCCCACGCCTACTCCAGACTTTGATTCGGATGCTCTTGGAGTAATTTTGGAAGGTCGGTCACTCCTGGCACGGCTCAGCTCTGTTCCAGGTTTTCTCCATGTGTGGATAACGGCTCTCACTGTGGTTCACTGAACTTCTTTGTAAGTGATTTCTGACTCAGCAGGTCTGGCTGAACCAGACCTGGGTGTGGCAGTGAAACTCAGCTTTACAGAAATGTGGTTAATCACAGTTACTTTTTCCACACAGGGAAGGTAGGTCGGGATAACCTTTTTTAAATAAAGTTATCTTAAAAAAAGTTGTTTGCTTCAAAGCACAGGCTGCTTGAAACCAAATCAGGAACATCTTTTCAAAAAGTCTTAATTCGGTTCTTCAATCGGGATCCTCAGTTAGTTCTAGAAAAATCCAGATTTCTGTTTCAGTTTGGAGCAAAAGAGACGTCCAAATTTGTGAGTGTGGTTGATTATTTTTCAACAGTTTCTGCTTCTCCAGCGCTGGGAGAACCGCCATCACGAACTAACCCGAAGAGTCTGAAACAACAATGAGGTCTGGAGCGGCTGAACAAGTGTTTGATATAAGTGAGTAAATGTCCAAAGGTCACAGTGGGAATCCACAGAGGTTCAGTCCTGAAAAGAAAAGTACAGCAATGACATATTTCTTATTTGAAGGATAATTGTTTCTACGAGGACACGATGAGGGTGAAGTCAAAGCGCTGAGACCAAGACGTTGGTTTTCGGTTTGAGATTTCTCCATAAATATAAAAATAGAGACACTCGTTCGTCCTGTCTTCCCTCCTTAGCTGAAGAAGTCTTTGGAAATGGCTTCCACAAAGTTGGGGGCGGACATGAGGATCCCGATGGTGCAGAGGATGGTGAAGAGCGAGAACGCCACCAGGCAGAGCCGGTCGATCACCGCCGCGGCGAACTTCCACTCGCTGCAGACCGTCTCCTCCTCGTCTTGGCCGCGGAAACGCCCGGCGATGTATCTCACCTCCTCCAGGATCTGGTTCAGCTCCGTCTCCAAGGCCGAACCCCCAGCTGCTCCGCCTGCTCTTCCTCCAGCTCCAACCCCTCCTCCTGCTCTCAGCACGTCTTCCTCAGCACCGATGCCGCCTCCAATGAGCCGCGAGCACAGGAGCTCAGGGTCAGCGGGGGATCCGTAGTGGAGTCCTTCCACACCCCTGAAGCCGACGTAGAGGAGGTTGCTGTTATTTACCTGCGGGTTGTGCCGCAGCGAGCCCTGGCTGACGCTGAGCTCCAGGCTGGACAGGCTGCCGCGCCGATGCTTGGTGGCGTTGTGACACGCTGGACGGACCTTCGCTTCGCCGGGGCGCCGCATCCTCAGGAACCAGGCACACCAGTTCAACAAAATCACACGAGTCTAAAGAAGAAAGAGAAGAAAGTCATTATTTCAAAGTAAATTTGATTTATTTTTCTGTTATCAGAGTTCTTGTAGCGGTAAAAAAAATTTTATGGGGTTGGGTTGCTAGCCGAACGCCCAACCCTCCTCCTTTCTCATCCGGGCTTGGGACCGGCCATGGTGGTATTTTTACCGCTACAGAAACGACAAGAGAGAAAAAAGATCAACCGCCATCTTGACGTTTTCCAACAACGTTGTCTTCGACGGCTGCTCAAGATCACATATCGGGATCGCGTTACCAATGAAGAAGTATATCGCCGTACGGGAGTACAGCCGCTCCATGTCCAAGTCACCAAGCGTCGGTTCAGATTTGCCGGTCACATCCTTCGGCTACCGGACCCGAGACCTGCCCGTGTCGTGGTTCTGTGGAACCCGAAGAATGGAAAGAGACGGCGAGGAAGACCTAAAATAACATGGAGGAGGACTTTCCTTGAAGATTTACGTTCAGTCGAACTGTCATGGGATGAAGCAACAACTGCCGCGATAGACCGAGTTCGATGGCGTTCTCTTGTCGCCCGATGCGCCGATCGGCGCGGGAGGATCTAAGTCTAAGTCTAAGTAAAAGTATCAGAGTTCCAGTTTTGCAATTCTGTGTTTTGGTTCCTGGGAACTTACGATTAAGATGTCGCTTTGTGCGTTTGGCTTCTCATACTCGTCTCCGTGTTTAGTATCCTTCAAGTTGCTTCCTGTTTTATCATTATTATATATTTCTTATATATTTTATCTCGCTTCTTGATTAGGGCTTCCTTCTTTATTCCTTTAGATAATATTTGGACTTTTTGTTCACCTTTTGGATGTTATGATTTTAAACTTATAAATAACCTCATTATTGGAAACTCCTTTCCTGTTTGCGTTCTCTCTGAGCTATCTGTTCCCACCTTAAAGATTAAAGGTCAGCATAACAAGACTCTCGGGTTTCTCAGTGCCTGAGGAAGTTGTGTTACTTGGTCTGTATCATTTAAATGTTAGCTTAAAAGCACTTTGGCACAGAAAAAAGTGCTTGTATGAAACATGTATGAATGGGTGAATGAGGCTTGTGGTACGAACGTGGTTCGAGTGCACAGACAGTTGAAAAGCACCATTTAGGTGCAAGTCCATTTACCAAGTAGGTGAAAAACATTTTCTTAGGATTTTCTGCAGCCCCGTAAAGAATGCATGTAGGTTGTAGAACTTCCTTCAGCCAGTCGGCGGTTGGAAGGAGCTCAAATCATCATCCCTCCACCACGCTGCCAGCTGCCAGGAGGTGTTTGGTTTCCTCCAAACGTGCTGCTGTGCTTTGTTCAGATGCAGCTTTGCAAACCTCAGCTGTTCTTTCTGTGTCTCAGGTTTAGTTTTTTAATTGAACCATTCACAGTATTTTATTGTTCTCTAATCACAGGCATGAGGACGCTCCCTTTGTGCGTCGTACTTAACCCTGTCTCCCTGTCTACAGAGCTTCCTGGATTTTCCCCCGTGTGATTCCCGTGTGGCAGTGTCGGAGTGTGAGCCTGTGATCGTGTGTGTGGATGATCTGAAGAACCCTGGACTTCCCTGGAGACCCCTTCTTCCCTCACTCAGCTGTATATAGCACCCCCCGCACCTTCTTGTATATACACCTGGTGAATTGTAAATAAATCCTTCTTGTGAGCATCAGAACCGGAGTCCTTCGCTTGAGTCCTCCTCCAAACCGTAACATAAGCGAAACAAAGCAGTCAGATAAATCAAACTTTATTCATTCTTCTTGCTTCCTCCACTTCTGTACCATTGATTCATGAATGCTGTATTCTATCACAGCTGCTCTATTCACATGTTGTTGCAGTATATTAATGACTAACCTCGTATTGTGGATGGATTATCTCAGTTGTTCTCCTGACTGAAGTTTGGCTCGTTTACAGCATCCTGCCATGCGATTGCATTTGTCTCTAACCATCAGGAACCTTCACGTTAACTTTTATCGAGTGTAAAAAAGTTAGCGTTCATCCTCCAGCTTCACTGTTTATGTTATGCTAGCATAGCTGTGTTGCTAGCAATCACATAGCACATCATTATATAGCCCAACTTCAGTAACCCTACAAACGTCACTGCTGTTTAGTTTTCTGTCTTCATTCATGTTGGAAGTGACAGCAGAGCTGTATGTTTTAATTTATTTCAGAAATCTCTCAGTCAGAACATGCTACATCATCTTTAGGTAACTAGCAAAACTAGCGAGCTAACTTCCGCTAGCTTCCTGCTAACTTCTAACTCCGTTAAATGTAATAATTTCTGTTTTCATGGATGCCTGGATGTTAAACTTCATAGTTACACCTGGTAAAGCAGCAACGCTGATGATTTTATTAAAGATGGAAGAATTTAGACAGTTTTTAACTCTCAGTGATGCTGCAGTGTTCGTTTGACTTTGGGAACTGAAGCGGACGGAGTTTAGGACCCAGATTACTCCCAGATTGAGGAGCACCTTAGTTCGACAGATACGGCAATAACGACGTCTGCTTGCATGTTCTACAAAAAAAATGTGCTTTGTTGTGTATCTGACAGACGAACACCAAACCAGTTCAGTTGCACCATTTTTACAAACCAATTCTGGTTAATTCGCTTCACTCAACTATCTGCTTTCTCATTCTCCGTTACCGCTGTGCTCTTTCGGCACTGCGCATGCGTGTTTTACCCATATTCTATCGCGATATTTCATTTTCTTATCGTTGCCTAGCAGAACGGTATAATATGGTCCAGCCCTATGGTGAAACGAGGAAATTTCTTCTTCAGAAGAAAAATGAACTCATTAACAAGCAGATCCTTTATACCAAAATGTTTTTCCTCATTTGTTAATTACTGATCGGGTATCAGTTTGGTTTTATTTGCTTACAGTGTAGAAGAGTTGCATAAATATCTGGGAAATCAGAAGCTCGTTAATATACAAATGCAAGCAGAGAGCAGCTCTGAAGTCTAATCAGATCACCTCCTCCATATGCATGTGTGAAGCTTCACATGTTCACACGGTCACGAGAAGTCAGAGAGTAAAAGAGTCACGCAGAGGCAGAGTAATTACAGCGTACTTATCTGAAAGTTGACTTTACAGGGTGCGTAAGTAAGGAAATATTTACGTGATTAAAATTCATTTATGCACAAACGTGTTTATGCGGAACAAATGTGCACGAGTGAGAGAGATACGAGCGCCGTGTGCGACGCAGGAGGAGTGGGCAGATAAAAATAGAGCATGAATAAAGTGGGAGGGGGGGCTGCTCGCCTCTCCGAGGAAATCTTCTCCAGCAGTCCAATATCTCACTGCACACACACACACTCATTAAATATTTAGCTGTCAAACGCAGTGTTGATGGACGGAGGCTGAACATCCTCAAACTTCTCAGTCTGAGTCATCCTGAGGAGCACGGACAGCACCTTAAATTACAGCTGTTTCATTTCTTTCCTGTCCGCGTCCGTCACAGTCTGCCTGGATTTCCTTTCCTCTCACGTTCTTTAAACTTCTCTTCGCTTCCCACAAAAGCACCGAAACCCTCCAGACTCAAACTTCTGCTCTGAAGCCATTTCCTTCTCCCTGAGACTGATGGGCACACAAACCTCCACAGCAGCCGCTCGCATGGTTTGAATGTCAAACTTTCTGCAGGTTTAAAGAATAATGCAGCATCTCGAACTCCTCTTCTCAAAATCTGCAGTCGCAGTTCTGCAAAAGCCGTATGAAATATTTCATTTCTAAATATCAAATCTGACGGTGCGTAAATATTTGTTTCTTCTTGATTTCTTATTTTTGTATTTGTCACATTTTCATGAACAAACTTTACGTTTTAGACAAAGATGATCAGAGTAAAAACGATGAAATTTGATGAGTCATCATGTTTTTGCACTATTAACCCTTTAAGACCTACCATAGAACCAAGTCTGCCAGAGCTTATATTATATGTTTACATGCTGTGGAGCCATTTTTGGGAGCATTTCAAGTTGCTATACATCAATACAACCATTACAGCCTAGATTTTAATAATATGTCTGCATTAAGTGCATAGTAATTACATAAATTGCAAAAAAGTGCAATAAACTACAAAAAAATTGAAAATCGTTTTTGTTTTTTTAACATATATTTCTAGTTAGAGAAATTTAAGAGGCTTATCCCTCAAAACTGTAAATACAAAAAAGTTGCACAAAATAGTTTCCCACCACAGGAAATTTATTTTGAGTGTCTTCATAGTTTTATTTTTGAAATACACCAATTTTTATATACTGCAGGAAAAACAAAAATAAATATTATAATGCAAATTTGCAAAAAAGCAGCATATGCATCAAAATAAACTATTTCCAGCAGTGCAATATGAGTCCTAAGCATCCCAGAAACCACACAGAAAGTCAGAAAGTCAAACATAACTTTTAAAAACACCAGTATAGGCTCATGAGGCCTTGATGGTAAAAAACTACATTTCCGCGAAAATGATGTCACTTCCGGTTTCGGGCAGGTCACGCTGACGTCTATTCCGACGTAGGAAGTGTTATGAACAGCTGATTGGATCGGCAAAGCGTGTTTCTGGAATATTATGTTTTTGTTGCTGCAAGTGCTTTTTATGCAGTTTTTGCAAAGTTATATGTGGAAGGAAACTGTGACCGAGGACAAGCTGATGGCATAAGATGTAAGTACAACTCCTCCGGTTTCATATGCAAAAAAATTTATTGCGCTAGCTCACGTGGTTGCAGAGCTACCGGGATTTAAAAGTAGTTACACAAAACAGAGCGTGCTGCTCTGACCGGCTTTAAAGGGTTAAAAAACTAATATGAATTTTTTCCCCTCATGACTCCATAACTACAGGCAGGAATATATTTAAACCAATTTTACTTCGACTCCTATCACAGACTGACAGCTGTGTTTGGATTTTAAATTCCTTCAACAGCGTTGGAATTGACCCTCCGGACCCCAGGAAGTGTTCCGGCGATCCTGAGAGGCAGACCGCCACTGCAGCCGTGTATATATGAACTATTTCTGTCCCGACGCCAGCCCTGTGCAACGACACCAGAGCAACACTTTGATTCAGAAAAACAAGTCTTAACCCTCAAACGAGTCTTTGAAGAGATGTGAAAAAACAAGTTTTATAAAATGTCATCACTCTGACGGTCTTACGTTCAGAGACATATGATTCCTGTAGAGACCTGTACCCTCGGACCAGTTACAGAACAAGACAAACCAATAACGTTGGGTTTGTTTGTTGGGCTTAGTCCATATCATAGGTCTGACTGTTACTGATGAGAACCTGAAACAAGGATTTGACTTAACCTGGCAGTCCCGTCAGGACAGAGCCCAGCAGGACTACATGCTCAGGCTGAACGAGGCACAGGCTGTTTCTAGAAGGCTCTACTCCACCTGGAAACCAAGCAGGAGACCAAGACAACAGCAGTGCTGCTGAGTGTTGACCCATCACCAAGAAGCGCTTCACTGAATATGCGACATCTTCCATTCAGACCAGTGTTCAAAGACTGAACTGCACAGAAGAACTGTTTGCAGAAACATCTCAGCACTTCAGATTGTTCCAGAAGAACATTTGTGAGAACAGACGCTGATGTTGGACAAGAACACCTCAGTCTCCACTCTAATCTAAACGTGTTCTGTCGGGTTGGGGCCAGGACTCTTCTGCACCAAACTGATCATGGACCTGGACCTTGCTTTGTGCTCTGGTGTGCAGTCATGTTGGAACAGGAAGGCACCATCCCCAAACTGTTTCTACTTTACTTTCCACTGACTCTGCAGGAAGTTGGCGACCTCTGCACCTCAGCATCTCCTGACCCCGCTCTGCGATTTACGTGGCCTACAGCCAGTGTTGGGAAGGTTACTTTTAACATGTATTCCACTACAGATTACAGATTACATGCCCCAAAATGTATTTTGTAACCTATTCTGTTAAGTTACTCAATGAGAGTAACGTATTCTGAATACTTTGGATTACTTAATATATTATCATGCTGTTTACAACTACATGAATGTACTATTGCTGTGATTTATTACTAATACTGAAGGTTACTCTCCATACCAACACCAACTAGATGTTTAAATCTTGATATAAATGAGTAACAGTAGGTGGACATTAGGTAAGGCTGCACTTTTTGCAGCGATCTCATATAGAAAACATTACGAGATCGCTGTAGTAAAGGGACCTCTGGCTAATACGGTGGGTTCTGTGTCGGCTCGTAGCTGAAAACTAGCTTTACTTTGTTGTCTGGGTCAACTTTGCTAGCAGAGACAGAGAGAGGCGTTGAAAGGCTGCTCCAACAGAACTTATTGTTTCGGAGGAAAACACGAACACGGTGTACAGTCGAGTCTTAATAGCTTACTTACAACTGGGCTCGTCAGGCTCTCTTCTTGGCTGCAGTGGTTATTATTATATTTACATGCTTCCAGCTCCCGTTTCTGCTCGATGACAGCTCGTACTTTTCCTTTTTCTCCCTCCCTCGCTCACAGACACATAACGTGTATGGCAGTCCATTCTCCCTGCAGCACGGACTACACTGCCTATGATGCTACATTCTTTAGAGCTATACCTGTAGCATTCTGCCTATTAGCTTAGCATAACAACAACAAAACCCAAACAGTCCTGACCCGCCACAATATGAAACAGGGAAGTACCGCCGTGTAATCCATTTATTTCAACAAAGTAACTGTATTCTAAATACCACCTTTTTAAACGGTAACTGTAACGGAATACAGTTACTCATATTTTGTATTTTAAATACGTAACGGCGGTACATGTATTCCGTTACTCCCCAACACTGCTAACAGCTGACTGAGGAATATTTAGCAGTGAGGACATTTCCTGACTGGACTTGCTGCACAGGCGGCGTCCTATCACGGTACCACACGGCAGATGCAGTCTGCACGCCTAGTTTCTGATTTTCTACACCTGTGGCCATGATGGTGACTGGAACCTGAATGAACCTGAACAGCCTCGTCCTCCTCACAGCTTCTCCTTCACACCTCAGCGGTCGTCCCTCCTCTTCCTCAGCAGGAACATTCACATTCATAAGAGGCATCAGAGCGGGACTGTCACCTTCACACACGACGTGACACACACACACACACACACACACACACACACACACACAGGTAAGAGTTCTGACCTTCAAACTAAATTCTGCTTTAATGGAATCTTGTTCAGAGCCCCAAGTGTGTGTGTGTGTGTGTGTGTGTGTGTGTGTGTGTGTGTGTAGTCGTTCTTTCTGAAGTTTCTGAAGCTGCTGTAAAATAAATAGGGTCTGTATTAATAGTCAATCAGTTCTTGGAGCGGAGCCTCTTGTTGTGCTCGTTAAAGCGCAGACCTCGTTAAGGACCCGGAGCTCGTTAAAGCTGACTCGGCACAACGTAGAGACCAAACCGGACTCCTCGCTGAGAGATCAGCGCATGCTGGAGCGACATAATTAAAATGCAGAAGAAGAAAAGAAGTGGAGTGACTGACCCACTGTGGCATGTGTCCTCCGTCGGGGTCGTGGTGGTGATACTGCAGAACCAGGACCGTAGCGATGACCGACAGACCCACAATCACCATGGTAGTGGCGAAGTACTGCGCTGAAAGACAGACGTCCAGAGGACACTCAGTGCTGCTCAGCGTTTACATCTGCGACATCCTCTACGCTTACGTTTGTCTTATTCGTGTGTTGGTTACTCGTCGTTTTTAATCTCCCATAAATGTGATAATTGGCAGAATTATCAGTCGAGCTGGTCCTGCAGGCTGCAGCGAGCCCTTTGTTCATTTTAGGAGGCAAGTGGGGTAGTGTTGGACCAAAAACACCCAGCCCAGAAGATTTTAAGCTTAATTTGGAACTATTTTTAGGTTTTCATTAGGGGTGCAACGATACTCGTATCGATATTGAACCGTTCGATACAGTGCTTTCAGTTCGGTACGCATATGTATGAACAATACAAGATTTTTAATTTATTTTATCAACTTTTCTTCTGACGATGCTGTCTGTGTTGAGCGCTCAGTGGATCTGCGCTCGACAGTGCAGCCTAGGCGGAGTAGTCGAGCGCAGATTCACTGAGCGCAGGGCAAGCTAGCAAGACAGAAGCTAAGCTCGTTGCAACATGGCAAATTGAACCTCCCCCACCCTCATTCAGATCTGGCGTTTGGAACTATTTTGGTTTTCATGTGACGTATGACCCTGAAGGTAAGCGCGTCATGGACTAAAGTAAAACAGTATGTTGGATGTGCCACGAATGCTCAATTGCATGGGTGGGAACTAGTGCGTTAGCGCAGTTAGCTCGTTAGCGCAGTTAGCTCGTTAGCGCAGTTAGCTCGTTAACGTGTTGGCCGTCCAGCCCCACGCACGGGGCGATCCGCGGTAGCTCGTTAACGGAGATTTGCCGTGTTGTGGCGTTAACGTCATTTCAGATTAACGCTGACAGCACTAGTGGGAACACAACGAATATGACTGCACATTTACGCCGACAGCATCCTCGTGCAAAGACAAGTGGAAGCAGACAAAAACAACAAGCACGCATGCTACAAACTTTACCCGAGTCATTTAGACAGCCGTTAGCACATGATTCTCCTTATGGGGACCTGATATGTTTAATATGCTGCTGAGAATATAGCCCAAAAGAAGCGTATAGTATATGGAACGCCAGGACTGCCATAATGAATTAATTAAATACACCATTAAATAATTAATTAAATGTGGCAATAATTAATTAAAATGGGAAATAATTAATTAAATAAATAGTTATGACACATGTAATTAATTAATTATTGACACATTTAATTAATTATTTATGTATTTCACATTTTAATTAATTATTGACACATTTAATTAATTATTTAATGATATATTTATTTATTTCATTTTGGCAGTCCTGGCGCCTGGCTCTCATCATGAAATAATTTTATCTGTCAACCTCACCCATCAAACTCAGGGGGCGGGGTTAACGCTGATCGACTCAAAACCATTGCTTTGGCCTGGTGGCCATTGTTTTTAGCACACAACAACCAGCATGTGGAAACTAACAGAACTGAACTTTGAAAAACCCTGTTTGTGTGTGTCACCAAATACAGTTTTAATATTTTTTTAGCCGAGAATGTAGTGGTTTAATCTTAATGTGTCTGGTCGGTTTGTCAAGATACAGCCTCTTTGCAAAAGTGCTTCGATGATTTCGGAGATGTCTGCCCAGTCTCACAGCAAAGCGTGGATAGACCCGCTCGCCTCGCAAGCAATCGAGCTGTTATTACCGCCGACAAAGCACAGGCCCCGGTACACCTGTAATAACCCCCGCTGACACGGACTTCTTTTACTGAGGTTATATTTATCAGGGTTTTATTTCCTGATGTTCTTATGTGTCCTACGTGTTTCAGTCGCCAATTCTGAATTATAACTAACATTAAAAACATGTTTAATGAGGAGAGAGAGCAAATAAATTCGATTAACAGCTGATCTTTGGGTTTTTGTTCAGTAATCAGCGTGACCTGTGTATAAACGCATAAAAGAGATAACGTTGGTGTTTCCTCATGTAGTAACTGCTGGCTTTAACTGTACAAAGGTTGTTCGAAACTATGACACACATACAGACTTCATGATGTTCGGCTAATATTTTTATTGTGAATATTAATCATGAGGGTAAACGGACCTGTACACCACAGAGCGAGGTCAGCATATCCACGATATCTTCAGCTCTCTGAAGATATCGTGATATCACAGAAGATATCACAGAGTTTCCCAGCTGACTAATCTAACTGTCATCTACGAATAATTCACGGGTCATATCAATATGATTTTACAGAAAAGCATCCTTAATACTGCCAACTATTCCAGAGACGTGAACATCTACAGCATAAAGAACACAAAAATATAGCAGTCTAACGCAACACTGTAGATGAACCGTCAGTTTGTCAAAGCGGAATGAAAGCGATTGGTTGAACAGGTTTTCGTGATCTGTGTTTTCTGCATTTTCATCAGCGTAAGAGACTCAGCAGCAGATTAGAATAACAGTTATACATTTAATAAATTACCAAATGAACGCAAGAAACGAGCAAACCTGTTCCGACAATTTGAGTTTGTGTTCCCTCAGCTGCAGACTCGCTGCTGTTTAAATGTTTGAGAGGAAGATCAGATATAAAGCAAACGTCAAACATAGACTCAGTCTGCGTTCACATTTGATATGAGGCCAGGACGGATAATGGCTGTGTCCTGTTTTAAGATCATACATGTAAAATTGTTGTCTGACCTCCGTCGATCCAGCCGCTCAGAGTTAACTGAAGTTAACCTGGATAAATTATAGTTAAGGAGTATCACAGATAACACCCACGTGAGCTGTGTGACTGTTCACTACTACACTGAAATCATTAGGTTATTACTGAAATACACGTGCTATTTCATAAACTATGATATAAATAGGGAGGTCCTACTAACATGTTTAGTTTTAAAGGACACCTTCCTGCCTTATTAGCAGTATTAGTTTTCTTCTAACATCCAGAAGTCTGCACCATGTGTTTCATAGTTTGTAACAAACCTTTGACAGTTAAACATAACATGACCGAAAAAGCAAAAAAATAAATAAATGAATAAAAAGAGAGAGAGAAAAAAATCACACAAATTATATGTTAACCTCATTTATTTTTAGTTAAGTAAACTCTAAAAATTCTAACAGATCGCTGGTGCTTAGAATAACTATTAAAAAACAGATGATATAATATTTCTGTCCAGGTTGCAGTCTGCATTATGAACATGTAGTTGGAAACTCTGCTCCTCTCGGTGGAAATGCGCCTTCTCTTTCCTCTTTGTATAAAAACATTTTAAAAGTCAGTTTAATCTCAAAATTTACTGTTAAATTCAAAACACACCAGATAAAGAAAAGCGAATGGTTCAGTCTAACACATGTGCCAGTGAACCATTAAACGTCTGTAAAACTGTGCAGTTATGAAACGTAACTTTAACCTCAGCCAAACCGATTTGCTCAGTTGTAAATAAAACAGCGAAGTAAACGTGACCCGACAGACAGAACCTGAGTGAATTAAGTCCAGCGTTTAACCACTGAGAGCTAAAACTCAGGTGAGGTTTCAAAGCTGTGTGCCGGTGATTGGACATCAGTCGCTGATAAAGTGGGTTCGCCTATAAAGTGCTCTGTTGGGAAACAAGCTCCAGCAGCTCTGCGCTCGGGAAAAACTATATTTACTTATCTTGTGCAGAAAAATGTGCTGAGGTTGCGTAATATCGAGCACCGGCTGCCCAGTTAAACTGTGACTATCACCAGGTAACGTGGGCGTGTTTCTTGAATTAGCAGCAGGTGTTAAACAGCTGACAGGTGAGGAGGAGGATGCATGCAGGTAAACTGAGGGCCTGTTGAGCTGATCGCTGGTTTTGTGAGAAAAATGTCAGCTCGTTCTTTATGTTACAGAAGCACAGAGACACAAGACCAGGTGGAAAGAGACGATCGTGGAACACGGAGAGTGGAATATGTAAACAAACCGCTTAACGTAACCCCCTCGGTGCACTCTGCATGCTGACTGTTAGCAGAGCTACTGAAAGCTCTGAAAACATCTGAGCACTTTTGCAAACATGTTCTATGTTGACAACCTGACCCGACATGTGAAGATTACAGCGCGACATTCGCGGCTAAAACACTGTTAAAAGTGTAGTTGGTGACAGAAAAACGGGGTATTTTAAAACTACACCACCAACATTGCTGCCTGTGATTTGAAATGCATTCTGGGATACCTGGCTGCCCCAAGTCTACACAAGCAATCGATTATCTAGGATCGACCTGTTTTGACTTACTTTGCACGGCAACCAATCAAATGTTAGAGAAGCTGCATGGGCAGCGTTAACCCCGCCCCCTGCGTTTGATGGGTGAGGTTGACAGATAAAATTATTTCATGATGAGAGCCAGGCGCCAGGACTGCCAAAATGAAATAAATAAATATATCATTAAATAATTAATTAAATGTGTCAATAATTAATTAATTAAATATGTCAATAATTAATTAAATGTGTCAATAATTAATTAAAATGTGAAATACATAAATAATTAATTAAATGTGTCAATAATTAAATTACATGTGTCATAACTATTTATTTAATTAATTAATTCCAATTTAAATTAATTATTGCCACATTTAATTAATTATTTAATGGTGTATTTAATTAATTCATTATGGCAGTCCTGGCGTTCCATAATAGTAGAGCTTTTATTTTGGAAAGAGACATTTCTCTGTAATAAACTCTCTTTTCCAAAGATGAGTGATTCCTCCATCAGATAGATTTATTTTTTATTACTTTGTTGTTTCAGCAACATTAAATTTAAAAACTGTACTTTTGAGTTAAAATATATATTTATAATTTTAATAAATGACAAATTAAAAAGGCATGAACATTTTTTTTTTGTATCAAAAAAACATCGAACCGAACCGTGAATTTTGTGTATCATTGCACCCCTAGTTTTCATATATATATATATATATATATATATATATATATATATATATATAGTCCTGGGAACAGCTAAGATACTGCACAGGACCCTCAAGCTCCCAGGCCTCTGGTAGAGGACCCGAGCTTGAAGGATAAACCGAGTAAAATACATCATGGCTGTACTGGGAAACCGAAAGTAATGATGGAGAGTAAGTTTTCCTCAGCCTACAGCTCAGGATGGATTTTATATGGTGATTATGAGCAGCCAGCAACAGGTTTCCAATTATAACTCCATCACAGGAAGAGATAAGATGATGGAGGGATTAAGGATGAGCGGCGTAATCTGAGTGAGGCTCACCTATGAGCGGAACGGAGTCTGAGGTCGCCGGCATGATCTCGGCCACGAGCAGCATGAAGACGGTCAGAGAGAGCAGCACGGTGATACCTGCAGGCACAAACGTGTCATCAGCTTCATGTTTTTAGTGCGCTCATCAATTTCACAGTGTTCTGACATCTTTTATGATTTTATATTGAATACAAGCTTATTCGTTTTATTTTGTTTCGAACCTTTTTGGAAATGTGGAGGATCTAATGTGCTGGTTTCCATTAACGAGGTGTCTCTGTCAGACTCATCCACAGCTCAAATTCATCACGATTTGCTGCTCATTCATATAAGAAACGACTTTAAAGCTTGAGTAAGTCAAATCCATCATTACCTTTTCATGCCTTTCTGTTCTCACTTATGATGATGGGTTTGGATTGCAGCGATGGGCGCAGATTATGACAAAACGAATGAATCCCCTCGTAGCGCGGCCGCTGCTTTGAGAGGCTGAAACGATCTGCCGTGTCTCGCATGAATATTGTGAGAATACTTTTTATTAAACTCACAGCGTTTCCTCCCAGGTGGAGGCCTTTCTACTGTCTGCTTTTGCAGAGACGATGTGTGAAAGGTCCTGTTCAGTCTCGACCCGCTGGCTCAGTGAAAGTCGGGTGAACTTTGGGAGATGTGAAGAGTGATGGCCCTCGTGACATTCAAGTTTGATTAAAAGCGTAAATTAAAGTTCCAGTGGAAGACGCCGTGTCTGCCGTCGGTAGCTGGAGGCCTGCTGGCACCTCCGACTTCCTGTTTCAATACGTTTTATGGCTGATGAATATCGACTCTGAGACATCAGTCATGTCAGGTTCAGGTCCAAAACACCCCCGCCATCCCCCTGAGAGACTAAATACTGCTGGGACGGATAAAAGATGACAGAAACATATTTTCTGATTCTTCCAGCTGTTCAGAAATCTCTCGTTTCTGCTCTGATGTGAGGCCTTCAGAAAGCTTCACCTGAACACCATCATCTCACACCTGCAGAGCACTTTACTTCTTGTGATTTTCTCTTGGAGTCATACCGTGTTTGCTGGATCTCCTTCTGTGAGTGTTTTTGTGGCGACTGAAGGTCGTGTTAGTGTGATAGAAACCCCCCGGTCATTTCAGGCATCTCGCGGGACGTTACAGGAGAACTCCACAGCGACAGTCTCTCTCTGGGGGATAGATCCATGGTGCACGACCTTGTGGGTGTCAGGAAAAACGAAGAGCACGCTTCTGGTTTCATTTGTCAGTTTAAGTGCTGCTTTCAACAGAAAGCTTTAACAACAGACGCAGCCCTCATAAGCGGTGACCCTCCGGTTCGGTTCACACCAACGAGGCAAACTGGATCTGATGACATACATCGCTTCAAAGAAGGAACACACGCATGTAAAGGAAGCACTCCAAACGTGCGGCTATCCTAAATGGGCGTTCTTAAAGTCAGCAAAGAGGCACAGAAAAGAAGATCAGACACCAGCGAGGGAGGATAAGAAGGACAGACGCAACAACATCGTCATCCCCTATGTAGCCGGTGTATCAGAGAAACTCAGGAGGGTTTTCTCCAAGCATGACATCCCGGTGTACTTCAGACCCAGCAACACACTCAGACAAAAACTGGTTCACCCGAAAGACAAAACGCCAAAACACAGACTTAACAATGTGGTGTATGCCGTACAGTGCAGCGAGGAATGCCCAGACCTCTACATCGGAGAGACCAAACAGCCACTTCACAAGCGCATGGCACAACACAGAAGAGCCACCTCCACAGGACAAGATTCAGCTGTCCATCTGCATCTAAAGGTCAAAGGTCACTCTTTGAGGATGCCAATGTTCAGATTTTGGACAGAGAGGACAGATGGTTTGAAAGAGGAGTGAAAGAAGCATCTACGTCCACTGTGAGCGACCATCTTTGAACAGAGGAGGTGGTTTACGACACCAACTCTCTGCCATCTATAATCCAGTTTTGAGTTCCCTCCCCAGACGCCTTAACGCCCACTCACATCCTGGGCCATCTGACCTCAGGAATCACATGATAAGGTGGGGCCAGGTTTCACAATGAGCTCACCCGAAACTCTGGCTGATTGGGACCCACACCCAGTTTCACACCTTGGCTCAGGCGATTAGAGGATCATCAGGGGGTCCTTTTGTCCCTCTGTGGGGGGAAACTCCCACTAGGTTTATATCTGGGACTCTCCACCATTTGACCTTAGAACTGAAGAAGCTTCTCGGATGAAGGTGAAACGTCTTCAAGTAACTTAAAGAAGTCCAGACGCTTTTCTTTGCAAGCTCCTTTGACTACGATGACCTGGATGACTGAGAACCTTCACAGACAAACATCGCTTCAAGTGTTTCATGTCCTCCTGTGCTGACATCCTTCTTTCCTTATCGTTCAATCAATGATTTAACGCGCAGATTTCCAGAGAGAAGCTCAGGTATGATTTTTGTCCCTTAACTTTACTCATAAACAATCCTCCAGTTATAGTTCTAGTGTTGGGACTGAGCGGCGTCTGTCTTTAACCCTTTAAGACCTACCATAGAACCAAGTCCGCCAGAGCTTATATTATATGTTTACATGCTGTGGAGCCATTTTTGGGAGCATTTCAAGTTGCTGTACATCAATACAACCATTATAGCCTAAATTTTAATAATATGTCTGCATTAAGTGCATAGTAATTACATAAATTGCAAAAAAGTGCAATAAACTACAAAAAATAGATTTTTTTAACATATATTTCTAGTTAGAGAAATTTAAGAGGCTTATCCCTCAAAACTGTAAATACAAAAAAGTTGCACAAAATAGTTTCCCACCACAGGAAATTTATTTTGAGTGTCTTCATAGTTTTATTTTTGAAATACACCAATTTTTATACACTGCAGGAAAAACGAAAATAAATATTATAATGCAAATTTGCAAAAAAGCAGCATATGCATCAAAATAAACTATTTCCAGCAGTGCAATATGAGTCCTAAGCATCCCAGAAACCACACAGAAAGTCATAAAGTCAAACATAACTTTTAAAAACACCAGTATAGGCTCATGAGGCCCTGATGGTAAAAAACTACATTTCTGCAAAATGAAGTCACTTCCGGTTTCGGGCAGGTCATGGCGGACATGCGATAGTTCGTGCTGATGGACGTAGGAAGAGTTATGAACAGCTGATCGGATCGGCAAAGCGTGTTTCTGGAATATTATGTTTTTGTTGCTGCAAGCGCTTTTTATGCAGTGTTTGCAAAGTTATATGTGGAAGGAAACTGTGACCGAGGACAAGCTGATGGCATAAGATGTAAGTACAACTCCTCCGGTTTCATATGCAAAAAAAATTATTGCGCTAGCTCACGTGGTTGCAGAGCTACCGGGATTTAAAAATAGTTACGCAAAACAGAGCGTGCTGCTCTGACCGGTTTTAAAGGGTTAAAGAAAGGTCCATGCAACATGTTCACAATAGAAGAAGGTGAATATCAGGTGGATGTGAACAGAATTAGCGGGCGACTCTCTTTTGTCAGGTAATCGCTGTTCCAGGTGGGCCACTTCAGCGAGAGTATAATGGACCCGACTGTGCAAAAGTTATATTTATAGAATATGTGCCTCGGGTTATTTCACAGAGTTTATCTTTCTACACAGGATGTTTAATTGTGACATCATTTTCTGACTGGTGCAAATTTCAGCAAAACGTCGAACTGAAGGTCAAACAGCAGAACATCTTCTCTCACCCCAACCAATCACAGCAGATGGCCCCGCCCCTCCCTGAGCCTGGTTCTGCTGGAGGTTTCTTCCTGTTAAAAGGGAGTTTTTCCTTCCCACTGTCGCCAAAGTGCTGCTCATAGGGGGTCATATGATTGTTGGGTTTTTCTCTGTATCTATGAAGCGCCTTGAGGCGACTTTTGTTGTGATTTGGCGCTATATAAATAAAATTGAATTGAATTGAAAATCTTACAGGTAACGACCTCGAATGAAAACATTTACATCTATATTCCAGTGATGTATTCTTTCAGATCAGAGCACATTTCTGTGCCTTTGTGTGACTCGATGTTTTGGGCTTTTCTCCATCCTGCTCTGTTTCCTGTACCTGCCTGAAAGCCTTCGTGTTGGACTCTTCCTGCTGCTCTGCTCACAATAAGCTGGAAGCATTTCTGTGTCTGAAACCAGCTGTGAGTCTGTTTCTGCTTCTTCCTGTTTAAAATGACTTTTCCACCCTGCTGCCGCCCGGCGCTGCTCATTTGGTTTTTCTCTGTAATCTTGTGCCTTTGCCTCTGTTCACACTGAACTCTCACAGTGTGTGAATTTTACTAGTCTGTAAAGTCTTTGAGGAATCGGAGTAACTGTCATCACCGATAAAGAGAGCTGAGCGCTCACCCAGGGAGATCTTCTCTCCGGAGTCGGCGGGCAGCAGGAAGACGAGGAGGGCGAGGGTGGAGATGAGGACACAGGGGATGAGGAGGTTGAGCCCGTAGTAGAGCGTCCTCCTCCTCATCACCACGGTGAAGGTCACGTCAGGGTACGGCTCCTTACAGCAGTCGTAGAAACGCTCGTTCCTCCGCCCAGGAACCTCTGTGCACAAACAGGAAAACACCGACGTCAAAGAAACCATGAACCTCGTTCCTCTGAGGGGAAAATGATCTGCTGCCCCTCTAACATCAACATGTCTTTGAATTTAAACCTATGACAAAAATATTACACTGGAGATGATAAAATAACTTGTTTATCTATAATCATGAAGCCAACAGTTTAATGCTAAAATTACCGTAATTATCGGGCTATAAGCCGCTACTTTTTGCACAAGCTTTGAAGCCTGCGGCTTTTAGTCAGGTGCGGCTTTTCTATGGATCGTCCATGATTTTTGTGATATCGTAAGATGATTTGTTTTGTTTGTTCCGCTGTTGTACGGCACTACGTTGCCTGGTGGAAGGGCATGTGAGTATCGGGGTTCAAGAGTGGTATGTTGGTCACATGTCCGTCCGCCAGGCAACGTAGTGCCGTACGAAGTAGCGCGAAAAACAAACTTCAAAGTAGCGCTACACGTTCAGCGGGAGGCGTGGATGATGAGCGGCGATAAACTTGCGAAAAGCAAGTTATGCTCAACTCCACCAGTGGATTCTGACAGCGTGGAAAAGTGTGAAAACATCCACGATCACCAACGGATTTCGAAGGGCTGGACTGCTGCATGATGGAGACACCGCCACGGCCCTTCAGAGGGTGTTCGACTCCGACACTGACAACGAGGATTTGTTTGGTTTTGAAAGTGACAACGAAGGAGAGAAGCGGAGAGTGGAGGACGAAGCCATCCTGAGCCTGTTCGTATCCGACACTGGAGAAGAGGACTTTGGTGGTTTTAGTGCGCAGGAAGAAGAGAAAGATGGTGAATGACTGACTTTTCTTCTTGTTAAAGCCGTGTCACTGCACCTGAGTCTAAAAGGTAGAATCTATATTTTTCTGGTGTGCTGTAGGTTATTGTTATGTACTACATTTGTTACTTGTTTATGAAGCACAGTACATGTTTCGTACTTGTAATTACCGCTACTTGTACATATACCTAAAAAGTTATGCAAATATGTACCCATAACTTGTTTTTCAAAATATTAATAAAGTGATGTGTCTCCAAACAGCCATCTCTTTCCTGACAATTCGCTTTGTGCATATTCTCTTACATATGATAAGTCAACATTGAAACACCTGCGGCTTTTAGTCAGGTGTGCTTTGTAGTCCGGGAAATACGGTAAATCATTTTTGTATCCACGTTTTTAAAAATGTAGCTTTTTACAAAAAAGCAGAAAAATTCAAATGCTTTGATGATGTATTTCAATAAGTGCATTTACAGAATAAGAAACATCATTAAAACAGTTTCTCACAGGCTTCAGAGATATTTGTGTTTTCTTGTTTTTATCCCAGGTGATCTAATAAATGTGTTAATGTCCCGTTTCTGGCTCATTGAACGCAGCGTTTTGGTCTCTGTCACGCATCAGTTTAGTTACTTGTGTCTTCGTCCTCTGTGCTCCTCTCTGTGTGTCTCTGTTTGTGTGTCTGGGTTTTCCCCATTTAGCTCCCATGTTCCCGTCCTCGTGTTTATCCCACGCCTCCTCGATCCCGTCCTCTGGATGTGTCCCATAGCTGTTTCCACCTCTCATGGATCCCGGTATCCCGGTTCTGACATAAACGGTAGTAACCAGACCGGAAAGCAGCGCACATTTTGGTGCTTTATTTTCCTGAGCTGTGACACACTTTAGATTCTAGCCAATCATTTTACGTTTCCGAGGATAGTAGGCGGGTCCAGGTACGTACGTTCTTTTAGAGCAGAGCTACAGATTAAAAATGCCCAAGGTGAAGCGGTCAAAGTCTGGCTGTACTTCACAGCAAAAGATGCAAACTCAGCAGCTGCAACAAGTGCTTTAAGCTGATACTGTGATACTGTCAAAGGAGGTAACACCTCAAATCTGATGAAACACCTGGCGACGCATAGCGTTTTTTTTAAAAGCCGAGAAATGCGCCGTATTTGATAGCTTGCTGCGAGACCTCACACCGAGCACATCTACTGCGGGTGTGGTGCCTGTTATCGGACCCGGAGTTAGCAACATCCCCCAAAAACCCGAAGAGGAGAGTCCTGGCCCCTAGCCCTGCCAGTGTAGCAGAAATGATGAGGATGATGATGCAGCAGCAGCCGTTCTTCTCTGCGTGAGTAGCTTAATGTTGTTCGTGTGTAATTTACGTTGAGTAGGCTAACCACGTTATTACATTAATGCATGTAAGGTGAACTAGCAAACATCATCATAGCTACATGCGGCTGTCTTCTTGTTTGATGGCAGATACTCCCTTCACCCTGGACAAAAAGGCTAAAATGACCAAAGAAAAAGTGGAAAACAGTTAAACATGAGAGGTTTTTGGACAAAGTTTGTGTTTTTTCCATTGTTTAAGCTGCTTCCAGCCAAGAGTGATACCATATATGCCCCATAGCTGCAGAAAAGGCTAACATTGTTATCTTTTTACAAAAAAACAGCTGAACATGAGAGGTTTTTGGACCAATTTTGTGTTCTCCATTCTTTAAGCACCGGCACCGTTTCAAAAGTACCGGTTTGGCACCGGTATCAGATAAAACCTAAACGATACCCATCCTTAGTAACGAGGTCTCCTCAGGGTTTATCACTGGAACACTGGAAATATTAAAAAAAATAATGAATTAAAAAAGAGCACATGACGTGACGGCCTCACAACAACAGCTTCTACTCCTCCCTCTGGATCCTCAGAAAGCTAAACCATGACTCAATGCACTAATCCACCGAAGACGTCCTCCCTCTTTGGGATAAACGTCAGAAAAGTGTAAAAAAATCAATCATAAAAGTTGTGGCTGCTTTACTCTGATTGGACTGAGCTGTACCGGGCACATGCTACGATATTATTGTGATTATTAATTTATTTATGTTAATGCTGAGTATTATAATGTGCAAGTTAGTAACACTGCAACACTGCGATCAACAGTAAGTGTGCAACACCTTCAAGCTCTGCCCACCCGTTTTGTTTCGCAGACGTAAGGAGGACAGCGTCCTGGTTTTACTCGTGTGGCGGAGCCGTTAGCTCGCGCTGAATCATCGAGCCGACGGTGGTCAGCGTCTGAGATGAGCCGTCATATTATTCCCAGAATACTTTATTTAATAAGACATTGATATCTGGTGTCGCTGCATTGGTACTGTGTACTGTGCTGTAGCCCTTCCTTCACTTCCTCCTCGTCCTTTTCTGCTTTTAGGTTCATCTCTGGAGGAAGTGGCAGATAAAAACTGGCGCGCAGTACGCCTGGCTGCGTTTCATTTGCCTATACATCGCAAACATTGCTCACTACATTGGTTTTAATCTCAGCTAGGTGATGGAGGAGAGCAAATGGGAAACATAATGGTGGACTTTTCAATTAAGTTCCCTCTCAACGGCCCATTGGCTGAGCAGGAAGCCTCCACGGAGGCCGGCATTCACCCTCAGCTATCTCTCTCTTCAGTTTGTACCGAACAGAAGCTCTGAGGCTCCCCTGAGACTCACTCTGCAAACAGCTGTGACAGAGGACAGAGACGCTGCTGGATCACCTGCAGAAACAACAGCAGAGACAGAGCTCTGGACCAGAGGTCACCGAACAGACATGACAGCATCACTCAGGTCACCTGACATCAGATTGCCTTCATATTGACTGTATTCACTGTCGGGTCTCAGTCACACGTGAAAAAGCCGACAGGCGTGCAGCGCAGACCCCGCCCTCGGGGTTTTGACAAATGTGACGAGATTTGTTAAATTATTTTTAAACACATTTGAGGCGTGATCGAAAACTTAAAATAAAAACTCCAGTGTGATGATCAAGCTGACCAGATCCCAACAAACTAAATGTGTAGAAGTAAATTTATGTCATTTGATACACAAAGAGGTGTTTATGAGGTTATAAACACCTGGATAACCTGGAGGAGAGGCTGCTGGTGACGTTCTATAGAGCCACCATAGAGAGCATCCTAACGTACGGCATAACAACATGGTATGCAGGGTGCTCAGTTGCAGACAGGAAAGGACTGCAGAGGGTCATCAACACAGCCCAGAAGATCACTGGCTGCTCTCTGCCCAGCCTGGAGGCCATTGCAAACTCCCGATACCTCAGCAGAGCTGGCAACATCATTAAGGACTACTCTCACCCCAGTAATCAACTGTTTGAACTTTTACCGTCAGGCCGACGGTACAGGTCACATAAAACCAGGACAAACAGATTCAGGGATAGCTTCTTTCCCAGAGCTATCACCGTAGTAAATAAGCACAAAACAATTAAACCTGCTTAACTATACCATACTTGCCATTGTCATTATATTATGCTGCTATCCTGTATATATTGTACTTATTATTGTCTGAGTACTACGGTTGTTATTGTCTGAGTACTACGGTTGTTATTGTCTGAGTACTTCGGTTGTTTTATTGTACTTTTTATATTTTACATTTATATTTATTTTGCATTTTGCACCAAGGGAGTGGCACTCCAATTTCGTTGTACTTTGTACAATGACAATAAAGGCTATTCTATTCTATTCTATTCTATTCTAGAGCTGCTGATGTTCCATATGGTGCTCACATGTTCTGATATTTACATGTGTACGCTCAGAGCAGTAACAAGTATGAGTTGAATATTCCGAGTTGGTTTTCCTGCATCTATCATTGGAGCTGACTCCTGACGGCGCTGTCACTTGGTGTTCGCTCGCTCTGTGGTAGAGTATCACTTCCTGTTCCTGCTCAAACACAGTGGTGTTTCTGAGTAGCTTGTTTGCTTAGCAATTTAATTAAAAACTTTTAACTACATTCTTTTTTCACAGTATAATCTTCACGTGCTTCATCCGAAGCACACTTTCTGTGTACTCACTACCTAATTTATAGCCAAAGTATTCACTCACTGTCTCTGTACTGTTTCGCTAGCTTAGCTTAGCTCGTAGCCGACTCGTTAGCACCATGGCTACTTCACCTGTCCCTCCTGCACTTTCTTGCTCATTGTGTCAGATGTTTAGTTACTCCTCGGCCTCCTTTAGCAGTAATGATATCTGTAACAAATGTAGCATATTTGCAGCTCTGGAGGCTAGGATTACTGATCTGGAGACTCGGCTTTGCACCCTGCTCTCACCCGTAGCTAGCCAGGCCCCTGTAGCTGGTGCAGCCGAAGATAGCGTAGGCCCCGCTAGCTGTTCCCCGGCAGACCCCGAGCAGCTGGGGAAAGAGGGCGGCTGGGTAACGGTGAGGAGGAAGCATAGTCCTAAACAGAAGCCCCAGGTACACCACCAACCCGTTCATGTGTCTAACCGTTTTTCCCCACTCGGCGACACACCTGCCGGGGGTCAAACTCTGGTAATTGGTGATTCTGTTCTCAGACATGTGAAGCTAGAGACACCGGCAACCATAGTCAATTGTCTTCCAGGGGCCAGAGCAGGCGACATTGAAGGAAATTTAAAACTGCTGGCTAAGGGTAAACGTAAATTCAGTAAAATCATAATTCACGTCGGCAGTAATGACACCCGGTTACGCCAATCGGAGGTCACTAAAATCAATATTGAATCGGTGTGTAACTTTGCCAAAACAATGTTGGACTCTGTAGTTTTCTCTGGTCCCCTCCCCAATCAGACCAGGTCCTTCAACGCACATATTAAACAAATATGTAAGACTGCTTTCTTCCATTTGCACAACATCTCTAAAGTTAGAAATATCCTGTCTCAGAGTGACGCTGAAAAGCTAGTTCATGCATTTATTACTTCCAGGCTGGACTACTGCAATTCATTATTATCAGGAAGTCCACCCCAACCAATCACAGCAGATGGCCCCGCCCCTCCCTGAGCCTGGTTCTGCTGGAGGTTTCTTCCTGTTAAAAGGGAGTTTTTCCTTCCCACTGTTGCCAAAGTGCTGCTCATAGGGGGTCATATGATTGTTGGGCTTTTCTCTGTATCTATGAAGCGCCTTGAGGCGACTTTTGTTGTGATTTGGCGCTATATAAATAAAATTGAATTGAATCCGAGTATAGGATTTCCAGGCTTCTGAGTGGGCAGTGAAGTACCATGAGGGCCATAAACAGGAAGTGTTTTTGTTGTTGTTGAGGCGTGCAGAGAGTAAAGCTGCTGCTGAGACAGTTATTGTCTCCATCTAATAGTTCAGAGAGATTCACATAACGAACCCTGACGTTAAACCTGGCTGATGCTCCGAACACCTGAAGGACGCGTTTTATTTCAAAGTACACTAGAGGAAGCCCCGCCTTCCCCCAATAACCTCTAAAACTGTTACCTTTTGTTGGAGCTGATGCTTTGTAATCAGTTGTCTTCAGTAGAAATGAGTCCATCAGCTGAGCTGCAGATGTCCTGAAACACCAAGGAGCTCTCTGAGCATCCCACTGCGGTTACTAGAAGGTTCCTGCTCTTCACTGTAGCTGCTTTTCTCTCATTTATGGTAATTATTTTACTGCATTTCACAAAAATCTGCAAAGACCTGCAAATTTCCACCTCATGTGACCCATCGACCGTTCTCTGGTGGCTGTGGTGACTTTCAAAAACTGTTATCCTGTTTTCTTTGTCCCACGTGTTCACACAACACTGTGAATTAAAGAGGGACTCCTGCTCACCCACTGGAGAAGTACGAGCACCTAAAAACAGGAGCTGTGCTGGAAGGCGTCCAAGCAGGACATGAAGCGTTTGGTCAAATATCATGTGAGTCACAATATTCAACAGACTGGAGCTTTGGGTCTGAAACTAAAGGACTTCACACAACTTCTCGGCCTCTTCCTTGGTTTTCCTTGGAATGCTTTGTGTACGGATCAAAGAGGCAGCAGGAGGAGGCTGCAGGCGAGACAAAGACATGCATTTGTAAACCTGCACGCAGGCAGTCACGCAGCTTAAAACCTGAAACTGTGTCATCTGTTCAGGAGGAACCGGGACTCCCCACGTGCAGAGTGATGGATAAAATAATACAATGTCAATCAGTGCTCGTGTGTGACCTGGTGTGTTGTGAGTAAAAATGAGCCAATGCAGCGGAGGCTCTGCTTCAGGGTCATCGAGCTGCCTGCCCTTCAGGCCGCCGCGCTCGGAGGAGGATTTAATTACCAACGCGTTAATGCTGGATGGGAGCGCCGATACGAAACCCTGATCCTCCGCAGCAGACAGCCGGTGGAGACACGCTGTCGCTGGCAGGAGGAAGATCCTGGATGTAAACTAATTAAAACAACTTGTCTGCGTTGCCCCGAACCTGCTGCTGTCTCAGTGGGAATCCTGCCGTGAAATGAGCTCAAAAAGTTTTATCCTCCAGCTGCTGTTAGATCAGGACTGCTGGGAGCCGCGGAAACATCTGACCGAGGCTGTTTGCTTTAGGTTCGTGCATCAAAGAGGCCTGATGGGGAAACATATCAGCAGACGTCTATCAGGACAGGACGGGTCTTTGTTAGTCTGCTTTAGGTTTGGTCTGTGCTCGGTTTGTCTGACAGGACCCGAGACAGACGGTGTCCAAAGCCACGCGAGCGCTGTTGTTCTACATGTGTGAAGATGCCGATGCGTCTTACCCACGAGGTCCCACTCTCCGTTGGCGATGTATCCGGTGATGTCAGCCTCAATCATCTGCAGGTCCAGAGACCAGCCGCCGTACGTCCACGAGCCAAACTTGAGGTCACAGCGCTGCACGTCGAAGGGAAACCAGCGGACGTCGATGTAACAGGTGCTCTTAAATATTCCTGAAGCAGAGACGGACATTCAGACGAGTGCTGTTACTGGTGTTAGTGGTGGACAGCTGTTACTGTGCTCGAGGGGAAAGAAAGAGGGGGACGGTGAGGACAGCTGAGATTACAGTTTGTATTTGACACAAAATCTATTTCAAATCACACAAAGCAGCAACGAGGTCTCCGGACAAAGAGGGAAACGCAGGAACGACAGAGACGGCAGCATATGTGAGCGCAGACACAGAGAAGACGAGCTGTGAAGACAAACCTCACCCACTGATTGATTTTACAGATGCAGAGACCAGAAAGCAATAAAAGGAAGTTAAACAGGAAAAGCAGCGCAGCCTCCCTCGGAGAATCACATTGTTGCTGTTTGCTTGGCATTAACTCCGCGTGGATGAGCTGGAAAAAGATGAATGTTTAATGATCCCCGGGGAGGAATCAGGACGCCGCCGCAGCACGAGCTGACACCTACAGTGAGGAAGAAACACCATTAAATATACAGAACACCTGAGGGTAAGACCCGGGGTAAAACACGGGGCAAATATGGATTAGATTATTTTACAGGGCAGCAGGCTGGAGCTGGAGGTGCTCTGAAAGGTTTTTACAGCATGTAGAAAATTCCTGTTCATTTATTTATTCTTTAATTTCTCAAGTTTGAGTCACACGTCCACAGTAACAAGAGGTTTGATTGGGGGAGTAAAGGTGAGGCTGTCAGGCGTGCTGGTGGAAGCGCCGCGCTGCTTCACTGCTACATTAGACCGAGTGGATGGAATGAAGCAGGAGGACTGCCCGCAAATTCTTCTCAAATTTTAGTTTCACATTGTGATCCTGCAGGTTTGCTCCAGGACACTCCAGCAGGACTGTGGTCTCCAAACAGCTGTTACTGATTTCTGATTGGATGATGGCTTTCCTTTCTGCTTCTGGATCATTACAGTTCAGCTTTAAATCATTTGCAGATGCATATTGTTTGTCTTTTACTGTAAAGCATCAGTTTTTCTCATTTCACGGTGCTCTTTGTGACTGAATCTGTCACGTCCGGTGTGGCAGACGTGTAGAGTTGTAGAAAGGACCCAAAAGGCGGCAGCTCTGGTGCAGGTGAGTATTTATTTACAGGAGTGGGTACAAACAGCAATGGTGGGAAAACCTAAACTGGGCAGAGCTAAGAAAACAAACCTGAACGATGATGAAGAGGAGGTCCGGGGAAATACATACGGAGAGACGCAGGGAGACCGAGGGAAAACAACACAGACGAACCAGCAACGACTATGACAGAAGACACAACTTAAATACACTCAGAGAACACAGGGAGATTACACACAGGTGGGAGTGATTAACGTGACGAGACTAGGGAGGCAAACTGAAAACACTCACATAAGACGCAGACCTTCACAATAAAACAGGAACTTACACATGAAAGGACACAAACTAAGAAACGCAGACTTGATACAGGAACACACGGGCAGAACAGAGTAAACACTAAACAGAGGAAGAACAGAACCAACCATCACACTAATAGAAAACACAAAACGCTGGGTCAAAAGGACCCAGGACCATGACAGAATCAATTTAAAAACAGGGACAAACATCCCAGAATCATCTTTCAATCAGACAACGTGAGTCTCAGGCTGTGAATCACGACCATAACTCCTCCAGATGACCTCGGGACCTCATGTTGAAGCCCCCACCAACACACACACACACACACACACACACACACACACACACACACACACACACACACACACACACACACTTTGATAAAAATGCTTTTCACAGCCCTATTCACTCTTGCATATGTTATTTCTGGCTCAGTAAAAACATCAGTAGACGATGGTGACTAGCTCTATGAAATAGGAAGTAACAGAAAACCACTTTGATGTCCAGAGTTTAATTATCTGAATCAAACATCGGAGTTAAAATTGAAAATCCAGTCTGTGTGACGTCCTGCTGCCTCCACCATCACACTGTGAACAACAGTGAAAGACACAAAGGGAAGCATTTTATTTTTATTAAAAATATTCACCCTGAATTATGAAAGTAGATGGATGGAGAAGCTTCTTTATAAATCTGTAGTCACTTCAGCATCATTGAATAAGTAGAACCACAAACTCCTGTTAATGTTAAACAGCTGTGATTAGACGTGTAGTTGTTGTTGTTGGGAGGGGCTTGTGTGTTACCTGGCGGCAGGTACTGGCAGTAGCCTGTGGAGTTGACCAGGATGTTGGTGTGGAATGAAGCATCGAACCTTTCATCAGCGCTGTGGGCAGAGACAGATCACAGTCAGGGTCCATCAGCAGCTATGAGCGTTGAGCAAATCATAGTTTCATCAAGACGACAGCCGAACGCGCACACACGTGTTCTGCACATGTGCAGCCTCGGACACACAGACTGTGTATTTATACCTTCATTAGAAGCTCTTCACTGAAACACAAACCACATCTCCATTGAATAAAATTAATATTTCAATAATGTCCACTAATTCTTACAGACGTCGTCAGGGTTCATTTTACCTGCAGTGATGCTTATGAGCCGAAAAATATTATTATTAAATGACTTTATTGCTTCAGAACTTTCTCCTTTTTAATGTTTTGTTTACAAAAAATCCTCTTGTTAAATGTCCTTCCTGTCACTCTGTGTTCATCAGAGCTCAGCCCATGAGGAGCTCAGACTCTGGGAAGAAGCTCCAAACATGTCAGCTGTTCCTCGTCGGCGAGAGAAGCTCGCCGGGACGGCTCTGATGGCTGAAGAGAGAAATCTTTCAGGGCCTTCTGTGGAGGTTTTATTGTTGGAACTAATTGGAAGGAGAGCCCAGAGCAGACATAGAACATGCTGGTAGAATAAACCAATTGACCACAACAATAAAACCACCTGCCTAAATTGTGTAGGTCCTGCTCATAACCCAAAACACTCCTGACCCACAGGGGCGTGGACGTGGGCCTCGTGGACTGTCCAGTCTTTCAGGAACAGTTGAATAGTTGAATAATTTAAAGTCGGGGCGTGGAGCCGGCTTGGATCAGGCTTGTCCAATATCCGGTCTGTAAGTCTGGCGTCATTAGCCATTTCCAGGCCCAAACTCCGCTTCAGGTCCCAAAGCCAAACGATCACTGCGGCGTCACTGAGAGTTACATCTTTAATAAAATGATCAGCGTTGCTGATTTACCAGGTGTAACAATTAAGTTTAACATCCAGGCATCCATGAAAACAGGATTTATGAAGTTTAACAGAGTTAGAAGTTAGCAGGAAGTTAGCTCGCTAGTTTCCACCTAAAGATAATATAGCATGTTCTGATTGAGAGATTTTTGAAAAAATCATAACGTACAGCTCTGCTGTCACTTCCAACATAAATGAAGACAGAAAACTAAACAGCAGTGACGTTTGTAGGGTTACTGAAGTTGGGCTAGCTGCTATATAATGATGTGCTACGTGATCGCTAGCGACATAGCAATGTTAGCATAACATAAACACAGTGAAGTTGGAGGATGAATACTAACTGTTTTCCACTCGATAAAAGTTAACGCGAGGGTTCCTGATGGTTAGAGACAAATACAGTCACTAGCGACACAGCTATGTTAGCATAATATAAACAAGCTAACTTTTTTTCCACTCGATAAAAGTTAACGCGAGGGTTCTTGATGGTTAGAGACAAATACAGTCGCTAGCGACATAGCTATGTTAGCGTAATATAAACAAGCTAACTTTTTTTCCACTCGATAAAAGTTAACGTGAGGGTTCCTGATGGTTAGAGACAAATACAGTCGCTAGCTACACAGCTATGTTAGCGTAATATAAACAAGCTAACTTTTTTCCACTCGATAAAAGTTAACGCGAGGGTTCCTGATGGTTAGAGACAAATACAGTCGCTAGCGACACAGCTATGTTAGCATAATATAAAACAAGCTAACTTTGTTTCCACTCGATAAAAGTTAACGTGAGGGTTCTCAGTGGTCAGGAACAAATGCAATCGCATGGCAGGATGCTGTAAACGGACCAAACTTCAGTCAGGAGAACAACTGAGATAATCCATCCACAATACGAGGTTAGTCATTAATATACTGCTGCATGGGCTGGAGTTACATCGTAAGGGTTTAAAAACTGAGCTTTAAAATGAAGAGCAGTAATAAAAACCGAGAGAGGCTGACAGTGATCACTGACCGTTTTTAGGGGCTTTTTGAGATTAAATAGAACAAGATACCAAACATTACAACATGTTAAAAACACAACAGCCGTTTTAAACGCAGAGTAGTTTGGACCCAGAAGCAGGACTCATCAGATCATTACTTAAAGATTGGATAATGCTGATGCTTATTCAACTTTGGATCTGATGAGTTTAGAGGTGCGGCCAAAGATTTGGGCTCTTTGTCGAGTTTCTTTATCTGCTGCTGAAGATCAGTGTTTGGGTTGTTACTCAAAGTAATCTCTATTTGACATGTTACTTATTACTTTTCTCAAAAGTAACACAGTGCAGTCCTTTATTGCTATTTATTGATTTATTACCTTAACGACCCCGGAGTACACACAGTCTTCAGAAATATTTAGATGAATGGGATCTGTTAGTAACATCCCCGATGATTTTCCAGCAGACAATAGTTTGGGAACACGAGTCATCGCCCTGTCGGTGGTTTTGAGCGTTTGCGTGTCATTCTGTCAGGATGGCTGGAAGAGTTTTGTTCAGCGAGATCTCAAAGGTCAACTTAAAGATTTATTGGTGGAAAATTGACAAAAAGCTTTAAAACTTAGAAACTATGATTGTGCTGTGTATTGTCAACATATAGAAAGTACCATATGAAAATTCAAAATATCATGTGACCTTTGACTTTTCCTTCAAGGTCAGTAGATTGACCTGAAGGTCAAAGTGATAATAATGCTATACAGAGGTGTTTTTTACTGACATTGTTTGCATTGACAGCATATAGACAATGATACTGGTACATTTTAAATATCACTTTATAGTTTGCATCCAAGTATATAATGTTACATTTCACCTCTGACCTCTGAGCGAGCTGCCCGGGTGGAGGTCTGATAATTCACTGGTTTAAAACCACAACATTTTCAGTTTTTATGGATTTTTGATTGTACAGTCCCTCCTGCTGTGGGAGAACCGGAGCCATCTGCCAATAAAAGCTCAGATGCAGATGTATCAGCATCAATGAATGTGTCCAGCCAACATGTAATAAGACTGAAGTACAGCGATGCCAAGCTAAATGTTATAAGGTCTCATCCAACAGAAATGGCAGACAGGAAGTTTGCTGTAAAAGCGAACCCACTGGCTGATAATCATTCACCGTCAGGCTCTGGTCCTGTGAGCTGGGTCTGTCTCATTAAAACCAGCCGGGTCAATATTCCCTCTGACAACCACCCACCCCCTCCACTTCCAAGGATCAAACTTTGCAGCTCGGTTAATGAGCTGAAGCGCCACCAGCAGAGAGCCTCCCACAGCCCCGATGCTAACAGCGAGGTGTTCATGCTTACAGCAGAGAGCCTAACTTTAGCATCTGTAACAGGAGGGCTGACTCGGCAACAAAGAAATAAAACCTCAAACTGAGAGACGTCTTTGGCTTCCACCAGGAGACAAACTGATTTCTGGTTTATTGATTTCTTTCAGAAACTTTGCAAATCAACCAGAAGACGAACGATCGTGACGCTCCATCTCCGTTCTGACATTTTTCATGCTTGGGGCAGCTACACCAGGAAACTTTAGTCTGTACGTCCTGCTCTAAAGATCGGGTTAGAGGTTATCAGCTGTGCAGCTAACACACTGGGATACATTTATTCTGTGAGAACAAAGATGGAGTAATCTCTTCCCAGCTCCGTTACCGAGTGGTTCGGTTTGAACAGGTACCTGTTGTACAGCAGGATGTCGGGCCTCCAGATCTGGCTGTCGGGGAACCTGACGTTGGTCACGCCTGGATAGTCGGACTTGTTCCACTGCAGGTAGAAATCTGTCCAGTACTGCAAACACGCAGACAAAAACCCAATGTTACCAATGGACCGACCCACCTCGTACCCACATGTGTTTGTGTGGAGTCGCAGACTTTATTTGGCGCTCTGTGCATTCAGTGAGTCAGACTTCACATGAAGCTCATCCACGTCAACAGCAGTTATTTTTAGCCCCCTTCAAAAATCAGCCAGTATTGTAGTTTTCCTGCCATATGACCATAAAAGGCTCCAGTATGATGATGCTAACATTAACACGTGTTGGTTTCCATGCTGAAGAACGGAGCAACTTTGCAATAATATTATTTTAGATAATAATACATTTGTTTTTCAGATCAGCTGAGCTAACGTGTCCACTGCTGCAGGTTTATGACCTGTTTGTTTGGGTTTAAACATCATTTATGTTGTTGGCTAATGTTTCCTATTTTGGGGTCTTTCTTAAAAAAAAACTTGTATGCAAACATCGTTTGATGACATGAACACTCCACCGATGCTTAAAGTAACCGGGAACAGATTTATTAAGCGACTTTAAATAATCTTTAAATAAAAAACAGGAAACAGAAAAAAAAATCCAATCCACATGGACCAATCACACCTTCACAAATAAACCAGCTGACCAGTTGAGGTGGTGACGGTTAATTGGTTGAGCCACAGCCCAAATAGATTCTGGACTGAACCATTGCAGATTAAAAGGGGGAGAAAATAAATAAATCAATAAAATAAAAGCACGTCTTAAATAATAAGTTAAATAAGTTAAAATAAAAATAAACACGGTTTTCCACAAATTCAGTGTATTTTTGTGAAACCTGCAGAGGGAAATAAACAAATGATGGGCCAACAGTAAAATCACACAGATGTGATTCTTCTGTGTGATCAGCAGCAGCTGGCTCGTGTTTGCCTGACCTCCAAATCTCAGCTGGTGAAATCCAGATTACTCTGATGGATCTTATGTAACAGCCATTGTCAGCTCCGGGTGTTCGAGAGAGGACGGAGCGCCGCCAAGAATCGCCTCATTTGCATACTTGGCTCCCCGGCAGGCTCGGCCCTCGTTACGTTCTGCGGTCCGCGCTGACGGTTTGAGGCTGTGGTGACTGAAGGTCGCACACATCCCTCTTCATCTTGTTTACTTCCTGTCAGTGAGTTGAAATGTTTTTCCCGGAGGACTCCACTGAGAGCTGAACGGTTGCAGAGATATTTCCCCTCAAAAAGGCTCTGCTTTTGTAAACAAATCAACATGCAGGGCGCATCTGATGTTTGACAAAAACGTGACGCTGTGCATGTAATAAATTTTAAGTTATGACACAAGAAACATAAAAGTGTCGCTCCATTACCATTAATGTCCTCTCATCATCGTGTCTGTCAAAGAAATGTCATCACTTATTTTGTAAGCATCACGTCAGAGTAAAGCAGCCTCTGGTTGGACACATGATGGCGTGTATGGATAAACGCCCACAGGCTCAGTTACTGCTGCATCGCTGCAGATTTGTTCATCCGACAGATCAATAAAAGTCTCTAACAGTTAGACTTCACCAAATACACATTTCCAACAGTGTCATGGTGTAAAACGGGCTCTCTTCTCACTCTGTAATTACTCAGCATTATCAGGGATCACAGCTGGATTATCTTCTTCCTCACATTCACACCAACAACAAAGCTGCAGATCTCAGCTCTTTTATCCGGTGTTAAGTGATGCTGAGAGTTTGGATAATGGGGTTTGGTATTGTGTCACCCTGAGTGTTAAAAACAAGGCTGAGAATTCTTGTTCTTTGAATGTGGTCGTGCTCCCCTCGTTCTGCTTTTGTTATGACAGTAGTTTACATCATTACATCATAGGAAAGAGCAAACAGCTCGTTTGCTCCCATCTGATGTGGTGTTAAAGTGATATTTAGTTTCACCAGTAGGTGGCAGCAGCAAAAAGAAACACAGGCCAGCTATTGACCCTGTGCACGAGAAAATGCTAACTTCCTGGTTTGCGACTGGATGTGGGGTTGTGCATTTCCGGTAGCTTTACTTTGCAGTCAATCGCTACTGTAAAGATATACTGCAAAATCATGTCCAAAACTCGAAAACGTAAAGATGGCGTTAAGTTACAAAGAGCAGAAGGTGGGAACACTCACCACTGTTGTGTCATAAAAAATCTAATGATCAACTTTGACCGTTTAAAGAGTTTCGATCGATCAGTTGTTTACATCACTCAACACAAGCAGAACTGCAGCAGAAGACACATCGTCCACATTCAGAAGCACATCTCTGTATAGTGACTGGTCTCATGATTTAAACAGGCAAATGTTCAGCATTCAAACTACAGGTGAAGAAGAGTCAAACCAGATGTTTCCCCGTTATGTCGAGATCAGCTACCTTTCACCTCGCTGTTTCGCGGATTTTTGCATGCTTTTTTTTTTACGTCACCTTGTGTCCTGCGTCCTGATCGCTGCAGACGATCTCCTCCGTGACGTCTCTCCTGTACAGAATGCATCGATGCTAGCAGTGTGACCCTGAAGTGCAGTGCTGTATGTCCACGACGTCCACGAAACGTTTTGCACCGTCAAAAAATAAAATTGGCTACTTGATTTCACCTATCGCTGGTTATTTTTAGAACATAACACCTGCGATAAACGAGGGACAGCTGAGAAATATAACATTTGAATCCATTTTCTCTTTGCTCTGAGGCGCGGGGGAAATATCGACAAGTCGATGAACATCGTTTACAGATATATTGGGTGAATGCCCGAGACATCTATAGAAGTGTAAATCGCCGCTTGATTCATTCATCTGTTTTGGACCGTAAACCAGGCGCGAATAGGACACCGGAAACAAAGCTCCCCACACCGGAAGTAGCATATGCTAACGTGCACATAGTCAATTGTAATGGAAGCCATCATTAACCCAGAGCTGCTGTTTTACTGTGTTTCAGGTGAGAGCAGTAGATACATTTATGTAAAGTTGATACTTATTTAGTTATAAGTAAATAATGTAACCAAATAATGCAGGAGGCTAGCTAAACGATGTTAGCCTCCTGCATTAGACTTGCTCCATCAGAAATCAGCCAGTACATCTTGTGCTGTGTATCGTTTCCTGGTTTATTCTCCATCACTGTGACACCATCGTGCTGCTCGACTGTAACTGTCAGCAAAGCTGGAGAAACTGGGTCAAAGCGTCACAGACGCACCGAGCGTGTAAAGCAGCAAAGCTTAAAGGTGATTTTCAGCGTGTTTTTGAGACGTACGGAGCAAACAGAGAAGCCTAAATATTTTAGTTTTTACTAATTAAATATTAAGATTAATCCAATTAATTTTCCAGTTTGAGAGATTTGGTGATTTAGATCAGAGCGCTTTCATCCTTCAGTTTTCATTTCGCATATTAAATTCTTGCGGCTGTTGAAATATTAAAAGAGTTGGGATGACGTTTTACTTCTCAGCTTTCAGGAGGAATATGTTGACTCCATGAGGTTTGCTGAGATACGTAATAAAACACAACATTAACTCCTCGCTCCGTTAGCATTAGCATGGAAACCACTGAGACTACAACATGTGAGGAACTGCAGAACATGCCGAGGAAGCCGGTTTGATTCTGAGAGCTCACAGGTCATTTCAATGAGCAGGGAGGATGTTCAAAGCCTCCACAGCTTCACAAGTCAGAGCTGGATAAGACCAACAGAAACCTGCACAGTACAAAGGGAGAGGCCGACTGATCAATGAGATAAGGTTCAGAAAGAAAGAGAGAAATGCACACAGATGAATCCAGCAGCTCAGAGACGAGGCCGGAGATCACCGCTTTTATTCTGGAAGATTTCAGGGAGAATCTGGAACTCTGAAAGAGCCGCTGATTATTATAAGACCTCCACAAACACTTTAATTAATTGTTTCAACACGACTAAACGTGTAAAAGCTGCTGAAGAGCTGAAGGTGATCCTGTCGTCACCACAGGCGGATGTAAGCAGTAAAATTGTGAGGTAAATACAATATTTTAGATATTTTATTTTAATGGTTTAACTTCGAGCTGCTGTTATTTTATTTGATTATTTGCACTGACAACACTACAAGAAGAAGAATTTCATGTTTATTACACTCGCTGGCCACTTCATTAACCCTTTAAAACCTACAATAGAACCAAGGCCGCCAGAGCTTATATTATATGTTTACATGCTGTGGAGCCATTTTTGGGAGCATTTCAAGTTGCTATACATCAATACAACCATTATAGCCCAGATTTTAATAATATGTCTGCATTAAGTGCATAGTAATTACATAAATTGCAAAAAAGTGCAATAAACTACAAAAAAATTGAAAATGGTTTTTGTTTTTTTTAACATATATTTCTACTTGGAGAAATTTAAGAGGCTTATCCCTCAAAACTGTAAATACAAAAAAGTTGCAAAAAATAGTTTCCCACCACAGGAAATTTATTTTGAGTGTCTTCATAGTTTTATTTTTGAAATACACCAATTTTTATATACTGCAGGAAAAACGAAAAACATTCCTATGACGCAAATTTGCAAAGAAAACAGCATATGCTTTGTGTAACAGATGTAAAGCAGAAACAGGTTCGCTCCTTCATACCTTTTGGACATGCCCCAATCTTCATAACTATTGGGTGTCTATATTTAACACTCTGTCAGAGATGTATAACGTTAAATATGATCCCTCTGTTCTAACGGCTATCTTTGGGGTGATACCTCAAGACATCACTTTGCCAAAATACTATTCGAATTCTATTGCCTTTGCTTCACTTATCGCAAGGCGCCTTATACTTTTAAGATGGAAGCAGGAAGCTCCTCCCACACATGAACAGTGGCTTGCAGAGCTCATGAGGTTTTTACATTTAGAAAAGATGAGATATACACTGGCAGGTTCAACCACCAGATTTCTTAAGGCATGGCGACCATTCCTGATGTACATGGAAACGTTTAAAATGACCACCTTATCATGACCAGATGCCATATCTCTATATCACTATCATAGTTAACTGTACACGGAATGTCCCTTATACATTTTATTTTTATATTTGTTTGTTGTTGTTTGTTTGTTTTTTGTTGTTTTGTAGGGGTTTCTTTGGTTTGTTTGTTTGTTTTCCTTTTTTATTTCTGTTATCTTTTGGGGTATTGTAAATACTGAACAGCAAACTACTTTATGTTCAATGTCTTGTTATTAACATGTGACTGAAAATAAAATTTATAAAAAAAAAGAAAAAGAAAGAAAGCAGCATATGCATCAAAATAAACTATTTCCAGCAGTGCAATATGAGTCCTAAGCATCCCAGAAACCACACAGAAAGTCATAAAGTCAAACATAACTTTTAAAAACACCAGTATAGGCTTTTAAGGCCTACAAGTAAAAAACTACAGTTTCCGCGAAAATGACGTCAGTTCCGGTTTCGGGCAGGTCATGGCGGACATGTGATCGTTTGCGCTGACGTCTATTCCAATGTAGGAAGTGTTACAAACAGCTGATCGGATCGGCAAAGTGTGTTTCTGGAATATTATGTTTTTGTTGCTGCAAGTGCTTTTTATGCAGTTTTTGCAAAGCTATATGTGGAAGGAAACTGTGACCGAGGACAAGCTGATGGCAGAAGATGTAAGTACAACTCCTCTGGTTTCATATGCAAGAAAATTATTGCGCTAGCTCACGTGGTTGCAGAGCTACCGGGATTTAAAAATAGTTACGCAAAACGGAGCGTGCTGCTCTGACCGGTTTTAAAGGGTTAAGTACAGATGCTTATTAACACGAGTATCTAATCAACCAATCACAGGGCAGCATGTGATTGCACACTTATGATAACAACTTTTATTTTACAGCAGTTTTACTTTTTTTGCCCTGAATATTGAATCAACTCTAAACATTTTTATCCTCATCAGTCATTTTGACGTAGTGATGTCATGACAGTCATCCACCTGCGTGTTACATTGTTGCATTCATCGTGGAAACAAACGGATGTCATGTGGCTGTGTGAGGACGTTCAGACCCAAACGTAGGACAGAGGCGTGGAAGTCAACGCGATCATTAACGCTGATCACCCAGGAAATAACAAAATACCAGCGTCCCAGTTTCCAGCGACAGAGATGGCGACCAGCGGGGAAAACCGTACGTGATCGAGTACAGCTGTCGCCAGGCCATCTTCCATCTTTGTGTAACTATTTTTAAATCCCGGTAGCTCTGCAACCACGTGAGCTAGCACAATAATTGTTTTTGCATATGAAACCGGAGGAGTTGTACTTACATCTTATGCCATCAGCTTGTCCTCGGTCACAGTTTCCTTCCACATATAGTTTTGCAAAAACGGCATAAAAAGCGCTTGCAGCAACAAAAACATAATATTCCAGAAACACGCTTTGCCGATCCGATCAGCTGTTTGTAACACTTCCTACGTTGGAATAGACGTCAGAGCGAACTATCGCATGTCCGCCATGACCTGCCCGAAACCGGAAGTGACGTCATTTTCGCGGAAATGTAGTTTTTTACCATCAGGGCCTCATGAGCCTATACTGGTGTTTTTAAAAGTTATCTTTGACTTTATGACTTTCTGTGTGGTTTCTGGGATGCTTAGGACTCATATTGCACTGCTGGAAATAGTTTATTTTGATGCATATGCTGCTTTTTTGCAAATTTGCATTATAATATTTATTTTAGTTTTTCCTGCAGTATATAAAAATTGGTGTATTTCAAAAATAAAACTATGAAGACACTTAAAATAAATTTCCTGTGGTGGGAAACTATTTTGTGCAACTTTTTTGTATTTACAGTTTTGAGGGATAAGCCTCTTAAATTTCTCTAACTAGAAATATATGTTAAAAAAACATAAATTTTTTTGTAGTTTATTGCACTTTTTTGCAATTTATGTAATTACTATGCACTTAATGCAGACATATTATTAAAATTTGGGCTATAATGGTTGTATTGATGTATAGCAACTTGAAATGCTCCCAAAAATGGCTCCACAGCATGTATAAATATAATATAAGCTCTGGCGGACTTGGTTCTATGGTAGGTCTTAAAGGGTTAATGAAAAATCATTTTAAGTGGAGTAACAGCGTCTCCCCCGTGCTTTAATGAGATTTCTGCATTTTTCTGTGTTTACGCTCCTTTATGCTGCTCTGAGTCTGTGCGTCTGGGTACAAACAGCTCGTAAACGAGACGAATGCTCAACAAAATCATTGCAGAATAAACGTGAAAGCTCTTTCCGACCCCTGAAGGAAGAAATGTGATCCAGGAGGCAGAAAAATTCACTCTTACGGTGAGTCAAAGTTTCTCGTCTGCCAGGAGGAAACGAACAAAAGCTGCAGGAACACTGACATTAAAAAGCCTCCCAGCTCCAGCTGCAGAAATGTTTCTCCTCGCTTAAAGACACTCTTCCCCTTCACAATAAAACCCTGAACAATGACTCCAGCAGAGGAGGAGGAGGAGGAAGAGGAAGAGGAGCTGAAGCCAAATTAAATTAAGCCAAAACAGTCATTGGTCCTGGGAGAGCCTCTGGGGAGGAACCAACCTTTCCATCCGAGAGGAGCAGATTAGGCCGGATTAGTGCAGCGCCGCCGTGCAAACACACGTTCCACATGCCCTGATATGAAACCTAATTAAATTTGGACAGCTGTGTGAAATGGGCTTAAGGAGCTCTCTTAATGGATTCCTGCGCTCGCCATTAGCTTTGACATTCACACCAGAGTCAGCCCTGCCCGAGGAAAACAAAGAAAACTGGCTTTCCTCCGAGCGAGACCGGCGAACAGTGAAGATGTAAAGCGTCAAAGAGCAGGAGGTGGCGAGGCTCACGGAGCATTCGTGGAAACAGAGAGGCGGCACTGGCGCTGTATCTGGGTCAAGTGGCAGAGCTGGAGTTCATCCTCTGTGGAAGGATGGGGCTGCAGGCTTTGACTCATCGTCAGCGTTTACTCGTTTTATTTTGCCAACAGTCAGTTTGCTCGCCAACCCGACTGCCACCGATACTCCCGCCTGCGACGGCTGACGGACGCCCTGCTTTAACTCTCTGTAGGTGACGGCAGGGGGAGGCTGGGTGGAGGGCTAGCTCATATCTTGAGCCGCTGATGAGATAACGAATCCTCCGGCAGTGAGTTATGGATCATTACACTAAACTCCCCCAAAAAAAGGGACGTCCGTTTCTAAATGCCAACGCTGGCACAAACATACCCTCAAGATAAAGTTTGACATGTTGGGAAACACACGGATTCTCACTGAGGCGTAGAACGCGCTCAGCCTCGGCTGCAAATGTAAAAGCATATAAAAAAGACTCGAAACTACAAAGCCACTGATGTTTCCAGCGTACCTGACAGGTAAAGGCGGCTCACCTGAGCACCACAAGCATGAGCTAAGAACATTAATAGATGTAATATTCATGTGCATCTTTATCAGTGTTGGTCAAGTTACTTGAAAAAAGTAATCAGTAACTAATTACTGATTACTTCCCCCAAAAAGTAATCCCGTTACTTTACTGATTACTTATTTTCAAAAGTAATTAATTACTTAGTTACTTAGTTACTTTTTAAAAACACGATTTACAACCTGAATAGGTGATAAAGTGATAGATCTTTCAGCCCAATTCTACTTTTTCTGCATAATCATCATACAAAATGTAATCAAATGGAAAAGTCTCTTTTTAAAACTTGTTTTATTAGTTTTAATCTTTTAACTTTATGCATCAAGCAAACATTTAATTATCTGCAACATTCTCTGACTGGAAGAAATTAGTTTAATATTTAAACCTATTTTCTGCACATTCCAGCACATAAAATAAAATATTTTGTGTGTTTACACTCAGTCTTTCAAATAGATGCAAGTAAAACACAGCAGAAAATAAATAAAATCAAAGACTAGCGGTCCTGTTGCTCTATTTTCACCTGTAAAGCAGGAGTGGGGTAGGCGGAGGTTTACCCTGGTGCAGGTGTGCAGCGGTCAGTGGAAGAATCCGCGAGTTTCTCTGTGAGTTTCCCATTACGTCGTAGCTACTCGCTGCTTGTTTGGAAGTTTAGGGGTTTTTTCGCTGTAAAAAGAAGTTTTCTTCCCACGCACAACGGACACTAATGTTTTTGTCACTTTTTATGGAATCAAACTCAAAGTAAGGTCAGTACTTCCACGCTTTAAACGCTGCACGCTCATACTCTCTCTGCACTCGATATATGATCCATTGTTGATCTGCACACAGCTGTTGTCACGAACGTCGCACTCGCTTACGTCACTGTCATGAGACATTCTCGCAAAAAAATCACGGTTTTAGTAACGCAGTAACGCAGTGTTCCTACGGGAAAGTAACGGTAATCTAATTACCGTTTTTGCAATAGTAATCCCTTACTTTACTCGTTATTTGAAAAAAGTAATCGGATTACAGTAATGCGCCCATCTCTGATCTTTATACAGTCAGTGGGTTGAAGCTGTGAAAACTACAGTTGGTGTAAGAACCGTCTGCACCCTTAAACGATCATCTTAATCTTTTACCAGAAAACTCACCAGCTGTAGCCAGATGTTGGTGGTCAGCACCTGGTTCTTCTCGTCCTGAAACAGAAAAAGAAGAAAGGCGATCAACGCCTCGGTTACAATGAACGCTCCATCTGAGAGGTTAGGATTGCTTTTCTACAGGTACAGTTGCACAGATGTTGAATGATGTCATTCTCTTGGCTTTGGGGTGGTGACCCCCACCTCACACTGGGGCAGTTAAATGAGCCTGTGAAGTGGGGTGAAGGAGGATTAGCACCCTTGAGTCTGAGGTGGGTGACGTGGACCCACCCTGGACCAGCGTTTAGGTGTCTCGGCATCCTGTTCACAGGTGAGGGGAGCTGACAGCAGGTTTGATGTGGCGTCAGGTGTGATATAAACGCTGCACCGCTCCGCTGTGCTGGTGAGAAGTTAATGAGAAGCTGTCGATTTACCACCTGTGTCACGAGCTCTGAGTAGTGACACAAAGAACAGTTTAATGCAGCGGTCTCCAACCTTTTTGGCGCCACGGACCGGTTTATGCCCGACAATATTTTCACGGACCGGCCTTTAAGGTGTCGCGGATAAATACAACAAAATAAAACCGAAAAAAAGAAGATTTATTCATAACACACGTGAAAAGACCCAGGAAAACAGAGTAAACGATAAAAACGATAACAAATTAACGCTGAAAACCGATAAAACCTCTGAAAACTGCACATTTCACACTTGAGCCTCAACTCTCGCGGCCCGGTACCAAACGACTCATGGACCGTTACCGGTCCAAGGCCCGGGGGTTGGGGACCGCTGGTTTAATGGACGCAGGTGGTGGAAATAAGTTTTCTTTCTCCCTTAGACACAAAGTGATCCTTCATTACGGAGCGACTCGGAGTAAAGCTGCTACTTTGTTGACGTGGTTCAGGTGTCTGACCAGGACGAGACGAACATCTGGGCCTCTCTGCCTGGAACAACGCCCCCCCGACCTGGACCGAAATAAGAGTTGTGCTACTGGAAAACCAAAAATGTGCCTTTGGTGATTAAAGTTAGGATTTAATTTTACAATAAAACCAATTCTGCTCTGTTGCACTTTGAATACGTTCCTTTCCCCGACTCCTGTGAAGCTTCACAGCTCAGTTTCATCAGCAGAGATGCCCGACGGCAAACACGTTACAGACGGATCCAAAGAAAGACACCCTCACAGTGTAGACGGCGACGTGGCCACTCACTGAGATTATTCAGACGAGTCATAACAGGTTTCTGCCCATCATGCTGATGTTCTTATGCACCAGCTGCAGCAATGCTGTCTTCTAACAGATAATAGTCACATGTTGTCACATAAATGTGGATAAGCCGCAGGTTTGTGTCACACAGTGGAAAATTGTGTTTTTATATTTTGTTTTGGATCAGACTGTGTGTCGATTTTATTTGCATGATTTTATTGTAATAGTGATATTGCATGATTTTATCCCCATATTTTTAGTGTGTGTTTGGTGTTGTTGGACAATATTCTTTTTATTCCACTGTGGATTAAGCGGACGATTGTAGGCACCTGTGAGGTGGGGGCGTTCCCCGAGGTGACCTATCAGCCGCCAAACTGACTTAAGGGAGATAGTGAGCGCAAAGACGGGAAGGAGAGACACACGGAAAGTGAAGAGCTGGAAACAAAACGTATGAAAAGAAGGACCTCCGGCCTGACTGTGGGGCGCCACGAGACATTCGGCGATCGGCCAGCATAACCTGGCGATCCAGTCCCGACGGACAGAATAGCGACCGTGGGAGGCGATGCGTGAAATCCACAGCAGGGCAGGGGGACGCCTTTGCCTGCATCTGGCGGGGCTATGAGGGAAACGTGTGCAGGTGTGGAGAACGGCTGGACTGCACAGCCGCACACCGTCAGGCGGAGATCGGGGCCTCCTCTCTGGTCTTCTGCTGGCAAGCTTCACCATCCCGGGAGAGGAGTTCCTCTCCTGTCTCTTCCAGCTAAGGAACATTTGCCCGCGTGTGGCTGGACGGTGGGAATAAAGGACTCTGAGGGGGAAGTTTTTAGCATATGGAAAACATTCATTTAGCTTTGCTTTTTTTTATAGTTATTTCTGCCGGCAGGGTTTTTAGCAGGTTGCAAACACTGTTTTTATTGCATAGCGGCGATTTTAGCTTGTATTTGGGGTTCTGACTGTGTTTTATCCTGAGAATAAATGGTGTTTGAAGCCAGCTAAGTTTCTGTACCCACTCACTCCCCTTTTCGCTTGTATGTATACAGACGTGGCGGTGAAGATTTAGGTCCAACAGTTTAGCGGCTACATTTACATGCTGGAGACGTTGGTTTGTGTCCTGCTGGTACTTTGATGTGTTCACTCACTGGTTATTAGTAGATGCTAGCAGCACTCTGAAGCAGGGGAAATGTTGGTGCTGGAATAACAGCGGTGGCCACAGAGCTGTTTCCTCAGTGCTCTGAACCAGAACCTTCTGCATAAAGAAGTCGGCTGCAGAGACGCAGAACTAACAAGTTCACAACAACTTTGCACATGAGGATCCTGCTGCTGGCGACTCAGAAACTCAGCTGAGTAGGATCAATTTTATGATTTAGTTGAATATAAAATGGCACAGATAATCTATAAAGCACAAAATAACTTGCTTTGCCCCAGTGCTCAGAAGCTGTTCAAAGTCAGAGAGAGTCAATGTGACTTAAGGGGAACAGATTTCTTTAAAAAAAACAAGATAAGGACAAATATAAAGCAGAGATGTGTTTCTGTTAGAGGAGTTAACCTGTGGAATCGTTCTGACAGTGATTAAAAAAGGTGGAGTTCATTTTCCTTGTTTAAAAACAGGTTTAAAAATAGAGTATTAGAAAAATATATAAATCAAGAATGAAAAGAGCAAAAATAATAAAACTGAAACTCTTGACTGTTTTGCTTTGATGTAGTTATCTAAGGTGGAAAGTTTGTTTGTTTTTGCTTTGCTTTGTTTTATTCTTTGCTTCGAGCCCTGTGTACAGGAGCTGCATGCAAAAAGATGTTTTGTTAAAGGGTTGGCGTAATAAGTAAATGCTTCAGCCAATACCTTTAGATTAGCCTTGTCTCGTGCTTTCTTGCTTTGTGGTAGATCTTTGTTCTGTATTCATTGAGATATTTGAATGCTAATCAATCAAATCAAATCAAATCTCTGCTTCCGTGGGGGGGTTATGACATTTTCACAAAAAGTACGCAAAAAACAAACTCTGGGTTTGAGTGGCGCGAGAGGCTCGGTGGTGAATCTGGAGTCACATGCGCTTCATGAGCGAGGGCTGGCTGATTGTTCAGTGACAATTTCCCAAACAGTTAATAAACTTTGCTGATCATAAAAACTGGAGGGACATGAACTCATGTATTGGTGATTCCTACAGTCTCAGGTGAGTTCAGGAAACAGGTGTTGATCGCTGATTATCTCCAACTCGGGTTCATAAGGACTTTGATGGATTGTGCGGTCATCTTGGCCAAAGATGCTTTTGAGTTAAAGGCGCTTCTGTTGTTTGCATATGACTGAACCCTCCTCTGCAGTCACGGTTAAGAGACAGTCTATTCTCCAGCGTTTCCTTCGTCCCTGTAAATTAATCTTAAACATGTGGAGCGCCGGCAGAGGGGAGGATGAATGCGAATAATGTCACTTTGATGAATGTCCAGCCCGTTAATACATTCTCAGGCAGCCGAGCGTACTGAAAGAATTAAAAGATGAGGATGTAAGCAAGTGGCCGGCACGCTGGAGGAGGGAGAGTCTGCAGAGGGACGAATATTAAAAGTTTAAGGACTGACCTCCAGTTACTAACGAGTATTATCTGTATGCTGAGCTGACTGCAGCCACATGGAAAACAAAGAGTATGCTTGAACAAATAAACTCTTTGAAAGAACGCATACATTTAAAGGTCAGACAAGTTCTTTCTTGCACCAGGAAACCATATATTAAGCAGGAAATTCACCCGGAGAGCAGATTGTTTGATATGAAAAGAAGCTAAAACTTGATCCCAGGATCTGCAGGACGTCTGCAGTGGTTACACAATCGCTCCCACTATGCTCCTGCTGAAATGCCTGCAGCAATGATCCAAGAAAACTAGAAAACTTGTGTAATTTATAGCTAAACGTAGAAGTTATCTGCCATTAAACTATGAAATGATAACGTTTATAATGCTTATTCAGTTATTGCTATGCTGGTTGTTTGGTTACGATTAGGAAAAGCTCGTGTTTGGTTACAGTTACAGTTGATTGCAGTCAAACGTATCCTGTTTTCTGACTCCAGCTGTGTAATCCTCGCTGCGATGGCAGTCATAGAACAAACCTCTGTTTACCTCGACTCCATTTCCTCTGGACGAGGCTGTAAAGTGCCGGAGGCGTCGTCTCTTTCCTTTGGGTTTTCATTTCTTTGATGCTGACAACAGTTTCTCTGACGATAAAACACAGGAACATGGTAGCAAACCCACCCGTATGTCTTTTTAATAGGTTAATTACACATTTTTAAAAATCCATCAATCTGTGCTGATGTCACCTGGACCCACAACACCATCGCCCTGGTAACAAAGGCCCAGCAGCTGCTGCACTTCCTCCGTCTCCTGAGGAAGAGTAACATCTACAGCTCCTCAGTGGAGAGCGTTTGTACTCAGGGACCACGACTGAGAGCAGGAAGGCTGCACAGAGGGTCATTAACACCACCCAAAACACTGGAGGCTCCAGGTGGGGCACATAGGACACTCACACAGACTCTGTTCAGACCTTTTGCACTTCTTTCAAGCACTTTGAATCTCTAATGTCTCCAAAAGTTGCTTCTGTTCATCTGGACGTAGCGTTTTCTGGGAGAAACGTTTCGTCACTCATCCAGGTGACTTCTTCATGTTGCTTTATCCTGAAGAAGTCACTTGGATGAGTGACAAAACGTTTCTCCCAGAAAACGCTACGTCCAGATGAACAGAATCAACTTTTGGAGATTTATTTTCCTGGATGATTGAGATGCATCAAGATGTTCTCTAATGTGCACCTCTCTCTTATGTTTGTCTATATTTCTCCTGTTTTCCTGCTGTCTACTCTTTATATTTAATTCCAGCCCAGTGGGTGTGGTCACCCACCATTTCATTGTACATGTACAATGAAAATAAAGTGCTATTATAAAAGAAAACCAGGTACTCTCATACAGTAAGGAGCCACAGTAGCAGCAGCCTGACGGAGAAACCGGGGTTGCCCTTTTCTCAGCCTCAATCTCACCTGTGACTCACAGACCAGACGACCAGTCAGCCAGAAGGAAAACCCACCGGTGTGGATATAAAACTCGGGAGCAATGGGGCAAAACGGCAGCAGCTGTGAAATGGTGCTCAGCAGCTGATGAGATGATACGAGCTGATGAAGCCCAAAAATCACAGTGGAGGGGGGTGTGGAGGGGTGGGGGGGATGAGAGACTTACATACTATTATATATATTATACAGCTAAATGATAAACTTAACCATCAGGTCATCAGATAACAGTCCATCCTGTAATCCTGGACTGTAAAGTAAGTACTGAGACTGGCTGCTTTAGCTCCTCCCACTCCTCTGATAGGCTGCCCCTCACATATTAAATATTTAAACAGCAGGTAGGATGGCACTTTATCCCATCGCCCAGAACCAAGAGTTGAAAAGACTGAATGAAAGTGAGTTTTTATAGAGATTGCTGCTCTTACTGTGTGTGAATGTTGATGTCAGGAAGATGGAGGCAGGTGGAGGTCCTGCTGGTATCCAACAAGAAGATTCAGCAGAGTACAGATGATAAACGAACAACCTGATATCCAACCCTGCAGCATCTTAAATCTGTAAAACAGCTGCAGGAGATCAAAAGCTGCTCCTGTACTCAGCTGAATCTGATGCTGTGTCGTTATCTCGTATTAATAAGTGGTGATGAATGAGCGCTGAGAAAGGATCCTAATGTTACGAATGAAACCGCGTTTCCCAGAGGAAAGATGAAGTCTTTTAAAAATGGATGCAGACTGATCAGGCGAGCTCAGATGGGCTGAGACGGAGAAAAGTGTCTGATGAATGGTACCACGAAGAAATAAATGATGTTAGGAGTGGATAAGGACTGGAGTCGAGGAGAAACCAGCAGATAAAGCAGAGATACTTTAGTGGGTGATTAAAGGAAAATGGTGTTTTGCCCCAAATAGCAAAATTGGTATGGTCCGGATCTGGCCCACACAATGTGCTTACACATGGCCCACATGCGGCCCGCAAAGAATGACGGCCCTTTGGTGGCCCAGATCAGGTTTACCAGAGGTGGCCCACACATGGGCCAGCACAAGGCCAGTTGCAGACACACTGCTGGCCCTGTGCTGGCCCAGAACAGTTTCAGCTCTGGCCCCAGATGTCAGCCTAATATGTACCTTAATCAAGCCATGTAATAACAACATAATAGTGCAGAAGTAACATGACGAAACTCTGTTCAGACACTGATTCTTACACAGCACTTTTCTTCTCTCCCGGGTTACAACATGCCACATTCACACACTTTCTCTAACCTGAGTGCTCTAACTACACCCACACACATTCTCACTCTTGACATGCAGACTGGAGCAGCCAGGGATCGAACCACTAACCTTCCAATCAGTAGGTGACCCGCTCTACCTCCTGAGCTACAGCCACCAGTGGCAAAGATGAGTAAACCGTCACTAGGTTTTGTTTGTACACTCACAAACCTGTCAAACCTGCATTTGAAACGTTGGCTACCATAGCAGTGTTGCAACATGGCATTTGGGTCTACTAACTAAAATAGGAACATAAATAGTGGATCATTGCCAGACCTGGCCCACATCTGGTTGACATACACTCTACCATGACACCAGTCAGTCAGAAGTGCCAGCTTGATGCCAGATCTGGGCCAGACCTGTTTTCTATGAGCCTGGGCCACATAAACCAAACCACAATCAGGCCACAATCAGGCTATTACATAAACAGTGCCATCTACGCCAGGCCTGCCCATATCTGGATGACATACCACTTACCATGACACCAGTCAGCCAGAAGTGCCGACTAGACCAGCTTGCTATGTGGGGCAGTGAATGTTGAGCTGTCTACGTGATGAGACTGCTGGGTCCATATTTCGGTTACATCCTGGTACTTTGGGGAGATCAAGAACCCAAAAACAAGTTCAAACTTAGGATTTTGGATGTTTTCCTGTTAAACTTGAGTCAAACCCTCAAGCCTGTAACTTTCTATCAAACACGTCGCCAAGGGAAACGGCACCTTTCACCTTTGGGGTGGAAAAGCACCGTGCCGGGATGGTTGCTGCCAGCGGTGCAGCGGCGCGCAGACAGAAGTGATGCTGGAAAATCCTCCTAACAAAACCAAAGCACATGTTTGAAACGACAGATTCGCTTCAGATGAAGCTGCAGAAGTGAGAACTCATGACGTCAGGTAATTAAACGCTCGGCTTCCTGCCAACTTCACGCTGAGTCATTTATATCGATTAAGAACCTCATCAAGCCCACGCAAAAATACGTTTCCCTCGCCGTGTGCTGTGGAACGCCTTCGTCACCCCTTTAGCTAATTAGCATGTTCCTGCTAACGGCGAGCTGTTTGTGAACTCAGTTAGACTCAGATTTAAACAGTATTTCCTACATTTGTTCCTTATTCAGATCCACATTACTTGTTACCATGGCAACAGCTATGCTTCCTGAAGCAAAGAAAATAGAAAACATTAAAGAAGCAATCAAAATGAAAACAAGTAGCTCCAACAACAACAATCGTTAAAGATCATAAAAAACAAAAATATTATGACTGGTTCGATTCCTGAAACGAGCCGGCTGCTTTCTCCCTCCTCACCCGACCTCCCCCCCCCTGTCCAATCCTTTGCTGGCGCTCCCTGCTCCAAAACCCACACTGACAGGAAGTGAATTTAAAGTTCATGTAAATACCAACGTTGTGTAAAGATAAGCTGTACTTTGTCACGGTGAGAGATTTAGGTCCGATTCCGGTTTCATGAGTAACTTGTTTCTCCGTGGGACTGTGGCGCCCCCATAAATTCAGACAGAGGGAATCAATGAGATTTAAGGAAGGAGGCGGGAGCGATGAGAGACACTGTGGGGGGCGCTCTCCACAATCACTCAATCCAAAACCCTCACACATGCAGAACAGCACCGAGGCCACGCCTGGGTCCATATGAAGGTGGAGCCGCTGCACGTGGAGCACGATCGCATCTCCTCTGTGTGCACAAACACACACAGACACGAGCGCAGACCCATGAAACACACACTCACTGCACATCGGAGACAAAAGGCAGTTTTAGAAAGAGTGTGTGTGTGTGTGTGCGCTTGTTGTCACATGCCATGATAGATGAAAGATGAAAGTTGCCTCCTGCTGTGGGCTGCTAGCAGGGTGCGGAGCGAGTGTTTGTTAAACTGGCTGTAAGATGTGCGTGAGGTAGCAGCGAATGAGCTGAGCTCGTTTAGTTCCTCACAGCATCCGTTTGTTTGAGTTTATGTCTCAGCCTCACGGTCGGGCCGCGCAGCAGGAAAGTTCATCCCTGAAGTCGGGCTAATTGGAGCAAACGTCCACTGTGAACCCGCAGAAACAGTCGAGGACTGGGAGCTTTTAAAGTTTGTTTGTGTGAAAAGCAGAAAAGCAGTAATCTGAGGTGCGTCTCAGATGCACCAAAATGATTGTGGCTGTGGACAACAAGGTTCAGCCAGTCGGCCACTGAGTGGAGTCAAGTTGGCAGTTATATGCAATCTGTTTGTGATAACACACAATTAACTGTAATAAATCTGCAAAAATTGGATTTTTCTTCTCAGCAAAAGCAGAAATTCACTTTAAATTCCTCCACAGTGACGTAGCTGCAGCGTGTCGGCGACCCATCTGAGTTTATTCATTCAACTCTACACAGCAAAACATTCAGTGCAAACACAGATGTGATCTGGATATTTCTGCTCCTGCTTTCCCTCCCTCCCTCATATCCTGGTTAAAGTGTTCATAATAGCGTTAGAAGATCACAATACCAGATCTTCATTGCATGGTTATCATATGATATGTCATATGTTGCCCTTAGTCACAATCATCCTTTATTTATTTGATTTATTTAACTTTATGATTTCACACTGGTTCCCAGTTAGACCTGCAGTCATAGTTACAGTGAGGAGGCAGCTGTGAGTCACAGCGCAGAGTTTATCTAAGGCAGCTCAGATGCTACGATACAAACAAGAAGCAACAGACGACGAGGAAGCTGTGATTACACTGATGTTTACATATCAGTTAATGTTATTATTGGTACAACATGTGCACCAGTACATGCACCAGTACATGCACCAGTACATGCAACAGTAGCTCACACTCTTCTAAAGATCCCCTTTAAGCATTTCTTTCTTGGTCCTGTATGAAGTCATCTAGTCTCTGATCTCACACACAGATGCCGTATTAATAGGGATATATAATAATAGGGATATATATATATATATAATAATAGGGATATATATATATATATATATATATATATATATATATATCTGGATTATTAACAGTAATAATGTTCATACTGAAGCAACAGTTCTTACCACGTCCATGATCTGCAGCAGGCTGAAGCTGAAGTGGACGGTCAGGCTGTGGGAGTCATTGCTGACCGGCCGTTCTAACGGGTTGTAGTTCTTCATCAGCTCCTTGTAGAGACGCCGCTGGTACACGCCCTGCAGAGAGCCTGGAGGGAAACAGGAACGACTGTCGTCAGCACGCATGAGCGCTCCAACAGTGTAACTGAAGTGGAGCCGGGTAAACCACTGACACTAACACAGGCTTTCTCTCCCAGTTTAGCAGCTGAGAACCACTAAAGTATTCTGTGGAGCTGCCCAGACTCTCCTCCATCCCCATCCTGCCAGTCCAGTTTCCTGCTGGACTTAGAGGTTGCTTTGACTACATCGCTCACTCTGTTCCAGGTTTTTGTATAATATAAAAATGAGTTTGATGATCTGAGACATCAAAGTCTGACAAATATGTGAGAAATCAGGAAAAGGCAGAGAACTTTCCCAGCACTACATTTGTTCCACATTTCTGTTCATTATCTGTTTTGTACGACTGAAGTGCTGTAACGCTGGGAGTGTCGGCAGGTCGTTAGCGGTGCCTCTTGATTGGCCGATGCAACTGAGCGGCTGCTTGAAGTGTGCAGAGCTCTGAATCTGCCATCGGGTGAGATCTGTGACCCACGTCTGGTCTGACAAACATCGATTTCACCACATTTCTCTTCCTTTTGTCACCTTTCATCTGAGGCAGCTCAGAGACCGGGGGTCTCCAAGGCTCCGAGGAGACGGATTACATCAGCCTTGGTGGAGATGAAAGCTCACCCGGATGACTGACAGGTGCTCGGTGAGACCTTGGCCGAGCGTGGGGGGAGGGGGGGCTGACTGTCAGGAAATAAGCTCCAGATAACAGAAATATTTTCTATTCCTTTGTCTGCGTTTCGTGCTCTGACTGCTCAACTAAAAAAACCCAAACGCTGGTGGAAGTCAACAAATGAAGGATCTGAATTTCTGAATGAACGTAAGTGAAAATAAATGATTTTATTTACCGTCAACATGAAGAACAGCAGAGCTGTGACTGTTACAGTGATGCAGCAGCTTGATCTGGACTTCTGATCCTCGGGTGTATCATACGTTTGAGTCTGTAGTCCAGTCTGTTACTTCAGTCCTGCATTTGAAGCTGTTTCTGTGTCAATCTGCAGGTTTCTATTAATAGAACTGTTGTTTCTATTTCCCCCACGCTTTCACGCCTGCTTTATCTTCTAATATTTTCTCTCTTCATGGTTTATATTCTCATCTTGTTATTTGAGTCTTTTGTTCTTGGTTGTAGTTACTGTTACTAACGCTGTGTTTTTGTCTGTGGTCTCCTGTGTCACGTTAATCTGGTTTATCCTCATTCAGTTGTGTCTTACTTCCTGTTTTACTTTGATAGCGGCGAAGTTAAACGTTCCCTGTGTCTCTTTATGTTGTCTCCACCTGACCCGTGGAGGCACGGACGCTGCAGGTCTGATGGAAAGGTGTTAGGACGCACAGAGCATCCTGACGGATCCGTTTGTCCAGCACGTGATTCTGGGAATCTGGAGGCCAAGTCAACACCTCAAACTGGTTGTTGTGCTCCTCAAACCATTCTGGAAACATTCCTGCTTCCAGTGCATTATCCTGCTGAAAGAGACCACAGCCATCAGGGAGCACTGTTTCCATCGCTGCTGCTTCCTCTGGCTCACCGTCTTCCCATAATGCATCCTGCTGTCGAGTGTTCCCCAGAAAAGCGGCGCACACGCATCCATCCAGCCTTGGTGATGTAAAAAACGTGATTCGTACAAGGCCACCTTCTTCCATTGTTCTGTGCTTTAGTTCTGATGGTCAGCACGCCCACCTTGACTGGTCTGCAGCCCCATATGCAATAAACTGGTGCTGTGTGCATCCTGACACCACCTGACATCGACAGTTTGAGCTACAGCAGCTCGTTTGTTGGACTCGTGCAGACTGGAGACATCTGACGAATCTGCAGTTTTCTACATGTTCTGACCCAAACTGTCACACTGACCCATTTCTCCTGCTTCTCCCATCATTTCACAGGTTCTTGTTCCCTGACATGTCCCACCCACTAACAGGTGCCAGGATGCAGATCGGTGTCATTCACTCCACCTGTCAGCGTGTTAAGGCTGATCGGTGTATCGCTCTCTGAAGAGCCTCGCTCTTTGTGTCTCGAGCTTTTGTACGTTCTCCTCATTAACCTGCATTAAACGCTCGACTCCTGCTGCCCGAGTCAGCGACACAGCCAACTCTGACACTCATAAACACATGAAACACAAATATGGACTCTAACCGGTCACGTGACTGATGTAATGTTGTGTAGGAGAGCTGATATGTAAATGTGTCAGACCGCTCTAATAAAAGCCTTTCATGCTGTTCCAGCTGTGGCAGCCCAACCCTGCACGCTGCATGTACCAAACCAGTTCTTTCCCTTTGTTTTTGGCATATTTCTCCAGTTCCAGGTGTGCATGTTCACATCAAACATGACCAAAGCTTCAGATGATGAGCTCAGTGTCTGCACAGTGAGCCAAAAGCTGCAGACTGCTGTAAAAACTCTATTCATCACCGTTTTTTCACCCTTTTATCTGAAGTATGTTCTGATTGGGGATTTCCTTAAGTGCTCTGACGTAAGGGAGGCGTCCTGCATCAGTCTGCTCGGGGTACTGGACTGTGGTGGTTTTCAGAAATCTGCATATCACAGCTGACCTGCAGCATGTGTAAATGCAGAATGCGTGAAGAGTCGGTGCATTCAGGAAGCTGCTGCTGCGCCACATGCATTCATTAAAGACAAAGGAAGGAATCTGAGTCTCAGCCAGCTGTGAACAACAAACAGATTCTTCAAAATCCCAGATTATGATAAAGGAAGCGTCTGTGGAGGAGATGGAAGGAGCACTGAGCAGCTCATGAATAGAAAATGAGAGTGAGGAGTAATAAAGATGAAGAGAGGGCAGCTATGACGAGTGGGTTGGTCCTGGTGACATACATGTGGAGGTGTGGAGATGTCCAGGAGAGGTGGACTTTAACCAGACTGTTAATGATGATTTTGGAGAGCTGGAGGATGATGAGGAAAGCAGGAGCACTGATACTGATGTCTGATACATCAGGGATCTGCTCTGAGCTCCTTCCTGTTTGCAGCGCTGACAGATGAGGTCGAGAAAGAGAAGCAGGCGGAGGAGAGCCTGGAGAGGTGGAGGTATGCTGGGGAGAGAAGAGGAATGAAAGGAAAACGGACCGTGTGTGAATGAGAGGTGGAGCGGCGCAACACAGAGAGTGTCGCTGCAGGAGTTTAATACCTGGAGTCAACCATCCAGATAGAGATGAAGAAGTGGGTGGAGATGAGTGTCAGGGCAGATTTGTAACAGAAGGAGAGAAAGGGGAGGTTTCAGGATGGTGGTGAGAGCTGCTGTGATGAGTGGAGATCAGATTTAAAGGGAGAAGCAGAAGTAAAATAAACGACTGCCTGCACGATAATCCTCGAACCTTCAAACGTCATTAAGAGAAGGTGGAGACAGTTGAACAGTGAGGCGCTGCAAGGACGCCCCGCAGACCGTCACTCATCAAACGGGAACAAAAGACGTTTTATTAGCTTTAAAAAATGTTTATTCTTCTTAGGAAACGACCAAGAAAACAGGATTTAATTGGCTGAGTTATTGGAACAGCTGTGAAAGGTCAACATTTCCTTTGAGGAAATAAAATGTCAAAAGATTTAAAGCAGCAGCTGCTGAAGACGACGTCTTTAAACCTTAAACTGAACCTCGGAGCTGATTCACAGCGTAAATACCAGAATCAGCACAGAGACGTGAAGTAGTTCAGAACGTCTTTTTCTAAGAAGACATTTATGACCCCGATTTTATGCAAACGAGCTCCTGCAGCAGCGAATAATCTGAAGCCTGCAGCACCCGATCAGACTGAAGACGTCCATGTGAACAAATGATCTGTAATAATACGCAGGCTAATAGAGAAACTGTAAACCTGAAAGAGTTGATACGAAACAATCCAGATATGAACTGGTGACTTTTTTAATCTCTTCTACGAGATTACATTAAAAATAATCCCACAGAAACACTCTGCTACCACAGTGACCCGGCAGCTCGTTTGAATCATGAAAACCTGATAACACAGCCCCATTTAATCTCCACCGGACCAGTCAAACGTCTGCCTAATAACCCAGTAAAGAAACAAAACACCCTGACTCTGAGTGCATAAAAGTTTAACTGCATATTTAATCCTTGAGATGTCTGATAAGAAAAAGATTGCAGCGACACTCGAGACTGGGAGAAGGTACAAACAAAGCTAAACTGAACTGGAAGGAAACTGGGAGAAAATAGATACGAAACGGGACAAAGAACGTGAAAAAGACCTGAACACAGGAAACACGTACGCTGGGAAACAAACACAACAGAAGACCCGACAACGACTGACAGAAAACTCACACACTAACTCCACAGAGAGGAGACGAGTGACTAAACATAACCCACAAGCATCGCAGGAAATGTGAACAAAACCCAGGAAAACTCTGCTGCACTGCTGTGACACGTGGCTGAGCGTGGATGTGTCAGAAGAAGAACATCAATCTGATGAAGACACAGTCAGAGGTCCAGCTTTGCGTTCTTCTCCTTTGAAATGTTCCCAAAGACTCACGGTGGCCCAGACGGGACCCTTTGACAGCCTGCTTCTGGCCCGCGGGTTGCATGTTTGACACACCCACCCGTGGAAATGTTAATGCACAGGTGCATTAACACCTGGACTGCAGGAGGATCACCTCACACTGATTCTCCCTCAGCAAACAGGACGCCGCACGCACAAACTTCTAATTGAATCTGCAGATTAAAGTTTTTGATTCACTCCAAAGACATAAAATCTGATCACAGCGTTTGTTGTTAAACGTTTATTCTAATCAGATCAACTTCTTATTCACAGTCAGACTTTTATCAGTTTTAACCTGTAAAAGAAAAATCTCACGTTCTGTTTGAAAAACGCGTCTTTGAAACGTCTGCATGTGCATCAAGATTAAAGCTGGAGAGCTGGTTAGTGCACAGCTCACAATTCTTAATCCAAATAAGTGTCCTCACAGCCATAGACGACCTGTGTGTGTGTGTGTGTGTGTGTGTGTGTGTGTGTGTGCCTACCGTGGATGAAGCTGCACAGCGTCAGGATGAGCGGGGTGAAGGCGCGAGCGTCCATCATCAGCAGCGAGTCTCAGAGAAGCTGAGCGGAGTTCCTCCTGAACCGACGGCAAACACGGAGAGAATCAACAGAGGGTTCGCTCTGAGAGGAGACGGGGTTGCTCCTCCCCCCAAAAAGCATCCAAAGGAGTAGATTCAGCAGCCGGAGACAGCGAGGAGAGAGAGAGAGGTCTGTGAGTGTGCGCACATGTGAGGACAGAAACGTAGAAACAGTCATAAAACTGAGCAACAGAACAACCTTCATCCACTGCTGGATGTTTAAGAGTTTGTAGTGTTTTTTTTCTTTTTGTTATCTGGGATCTGTATGATGTCATCGATTGGAGATACAGCTGTGGCCAGAAGTTTCCATCCCCTCATCTCAGGCTTGCATGTTGGGCTTTTAATCACGTCTTTGCACTGTGGTTTCCCAGGGTGGATGCAGGCTCAGATATATCGATCATATTTGTAGAAATGTCTCTGAGCTGCAGCTCGAGCACAGTGCTGTTGGCAGCTATGAACATGAACTCTGATATCTGACACTCTGAAGCTGCGTCGTCACCAAAACCAGTTCTGATGTGTGTTTGGATTTTTGCTAATCCACACAGAAGCATCACACGGCTTCATCGACACTCAAATCTTTTAATAACGATTCATTTGTGTGACAGCACTCGTTGGATTGACCGGCACTGCGAACACGTCCCTTTGCCGAGGTCTGGAAGAAGTGCAGCCCTGTCACTGTGAAACGAGAGGAAAGTAGTTATAACCAGGATCAAGCTCACCATGAACAGGAAACTCCAGGAACACCAGAGACAAGAGGTGAAGCTTTCAAACCTAAAAACACCAACCGTCAGGCTCTGTTCGCTGTCAGGGACGTTTCACTCAGTGATGGAGCAGTGAGGGACGATGGCTACTTCTCCTCAAATCAGCACATAATAAATAAGATTCAGTGTTGTGGCTGAACGGTGCAGCAACACCTGGACTCTTCATCGCTCAGCTTTCACACCTCACTGAAACCAAGTCTCAGGGACTGACAGCCTGAGGTCACCTGCAGAGTCCATTCACACGTCTGACCGCAGCGCCATCACCGACACGGAAACTGAGAGACGTGGTTAAAGAGACGCCTGGAGGAACAAAGTCACAGCCAAGTTCAAACATGTTGCAGAAAAGAACACGAGATCTCCTGTTCCTGTGGACGATGTTCAGCTTAAATTAAAGTTTCAAATAAGTGCATCAGGGTGCGCACAACCAAAGCTGCAGAGCCTCACTTTCTCACAGTTTTTCTCTTTTGGATCTGTGTGATGTCATAAAGAGCCTGGTGCTTTCAGATACTCCAAACTGGTGTTCAAATCTTGACCTAAAAGGGGAGGAGCTAAAATTATGGATGTGATTCAAACAGCCCGCGGTGGCTGACGACCCTGCTATAAACCCTGCACGGGGTGGCTGTAGCTCAGGTGGCAGAGCGGATCAGCCACTAACCAGAAGGTCGGTGGTTCGATCCCAGGCTGCTCCAGTCTGCATGCCAAATATCCTTGGGCAAGATACTGACCCCATGTTGCTCTCCGATGCATCCATGGAGTGTGAATGTGTATGAATGTTAGCTACTTAGCACTTAAACTTAGAAGTGCTTGTGTGATTGGGTGAATGAATTAGCTGTATAAAGCGCTTTGAGTGCTCGGACAGAGTAGAAAAGCGCTATATAAGAACCAGTCCGTTTACCAAATAAAGATTATTATTGCGGCTGTGTGCAGGGAACTTGGGTCTCGTTGCCTTGGAAATGGTTCCCTCAAAGACTCGTCTGCAACCACCCACAGTCAGCTGCAGCTGTGGCAATAACACACCTGCTGCTTTCAGCTTTATAAGAAATCGGTTTGTGATAATGCAGAAATTATCTGTGAAGAATAAGCAAAAAATCTCACATCTGTTGTTGTCCTTATATACGTAAATTCACATTAACTGCTCAGACCTAGATTAGAAATCTGCAGTTCAGCCTCTGTTGCAAAGACAGCTTCTGCACACATCTGTGCAGACTGACATCCACAACGCTGACATCCACAGGTTGCATGCTGAACTTCTGAACAACCGTCCCCGCCAGTAAAATAAATTCAATGCAATGACCGTAACCTTTGACAGCTGGAGGATGTTAAGATCTTCCATGAGGACTGACGGTGGTGTGGGAGCCTCAACTACATCCTGCCAGCTTCTCACATGTAAGCACAAGCACCTTTGTCTGCACTGCATGGCATTAAAGATTAGGCTCCTCACACACGGACACGTGTGAAGGACCTCAAACATGTTTAAACCATGAGTTTTACAGCCAGCATCTAGTGGCTGTTAGCGGTACTGCATCGAGAGACGTCGTCCTCGGACACCAAAGCCTCGTCACTGTTTCGTGTGTTTCCTTCTCCGTCTACACGCCTACGAGTTATTCCCTGTGATGACATCATCGTGTCCGGATGTTTTTCCTGGTGCGTCTGATGAGCGACAAACTCAGACTGCAGCTCTGACATGAAGGCTGTGACTGCAGACAGAAATACTCTGTGATCAGTGTTGGGAAGGTTACTTTTAAAATGTATTCCATTACAGATTACAGATTACATGCCCCAAAATGTATTCTGTAACGTATTCTGAATACTTTGGATTACTTAATATATTATCATGCTGTTTACAACTACATGAATGTACTATTGCTGTGATTTATTACTGTTACTGAAGGTCCGCGGCTCCGAACCGTAGTAAAGGGACCTCTGGCTAATACGGTGGGTTCTGTGTCGGCTCGTAGCTGAAAACTAGCTTTACTTTGTTGTCTGGGTCAACTTTGCTAGCAGAGACAGAGAGAGGCGTTGAAAGGCTGCTCCAACAGAACTTATTGTTTCAGAGGAAAACACGAACACGGTGTACAGTCGAGTCTTAATAGCTTACTTACAGCTGGGCTCGTCAGGCTCTCTTCTTGGCTGCAGTGGTTATTATTATATTTACATGCTTCCAGCTCCTGTTTCTGCTCGATGACAGCTCGTACTTTTCCTTTTTCTCCCTCCCTCGCTCACAGACACATAACGGGTATGGCAGTCCATTCTCCCTGCAGCACGGACTACACTGCCCATGATGCTACATTCTTTAGAGCTATACCTGTAGCATTCTGCCTGTTAGCTTAGCACAACAATAACAACAGGCGCTCTCTCACCCAGGAAACACACAGAGAGAGAGCGTCACCCTGTAACCATGGCAACCGTAACGCTGCCGCCTGGAACAACAGAACGTAGCTGTCAAACAAAACCAAACAGTCCTGACCCGCCACAATATGAAACAGGGAAGTACCGCCGTGTAATCCATTTATTTCAACAAAGTAACTGTATTCTAAATACCACCTTTTTAAACGGTAACTGTAACGGAATACAGTTACTCATATTTTGTATTTTAAATACGTAACGGCGGTACATGTATTCCGTTACTCCCCAACACTGTCTGTGATTGTGTGACATGTACTGATGGCAGCGTTGAAAACGAGCTCTGGTGTTCAGTTTCATACTTTTAATTTCAGCATGTCAACATTTTATTTACTCTGAATAAAGAGTCGAGGCCCCAGCGTGAAGGCGTTTCTCCGCTCAGCTGAGCATGATACAAACTCCTGATTAATTTCCTAATGAGCGCTGAATAATTAGCTCGCTTTCTTAACGACTCTCTCCATTAAAGACAGCGGCTGGCACAGAGAGACGAGCGACGTCTGCCAAACTAAAGCCAAACTGTGGCCAGGATGATTATTGTGAGTCTGTTTGAGAGTTTAGTCGCTGCAGCTTCAGCCGAGGGCGTTGCCCTGACAGATCCATCGCTGCTGTCACACAACGAGAAGCTTTACGCATGGAGACAAAGACTTAGTCATTCCTCATTATACATGTTTCCCCCCAATACTATAATTCATTAATATCAGGATGTCATTCACTGGCTTCCTGTTAAATCCAGAATTCAAAATCCTGCTCCTCACATACAAGGTCTTAAATAATCAGGCCCCATCTTATCTTAATGACCTTGTAGTACCATATCACCCTATTAGAGCACTTCGCTCTCGCTCTGCAGGCCTACTTGTTGTTCCTAGAGTATTTAAAAGTAGAATGGGAGGCAGAGCCTTCAGTTTCGTTCCCTTTAACCGTGTTGTAATCTTTGTTTTGATCCCCGTGTCGGATGCTTCACTGCAGGGTTTTAATAGTTTTGCAATTTTCATTAGTTTTTATTTTTATTTAGTTTTGACTTCAGATTTTCGATTTTATATCAGTTTTAATTAGTTTTTACCAATTGTTTGCTAGTTTAGTTTAGTTTTTATTTTTTTGAAAATCCTTAGTTTCAGTTATAGTTTTAGTTGTGTTTGCAATAATTAAGTGTAACAAAATCCCAGTTTCATCATATCAGTCATTCTGCTCATCCTTGGGTATGTTGCTATTCCAGCTACCATACTGCACCCTGGACAGGTCGCCTGTCTGTCGCAGGGCTAACACGCAGAGACAGACAACTCACATTCCCACCTATGGGTTCTTTAAATAAATAAATAAAGGCAGATGAACAACCATTGATACCAGGCAACTATAAAATGTATATCTTGGCCCCAATGAGACTATTAACTCTCGCAGCACCGGGTGTTCGTAATTTTGGTTCAAGTGAATTGATAAACTTTTTGAAGGTAATTGACTCACACAGTTGTGTAGATATCCCCGTCCTGTTGTCTCGGGATGCATCACGCTGCCTTGCCTGGGGTTAGCTTCTGTTTTCTGGGGATGAGGGTTGAGTGTGCTCCCTTACCTTCTCAAGCTAAGCTAGGTTAGCCTTCTTGTGTGAGCTTTTCAAGTGCACTTTAAGGTTTGTGGGAATTTTTCCCTTTAGAAATGTCCCTCATAATTTGTCTGTTTCCACTACAAGACACTTGCTTTATCCAAAACACAGTCATATTCAAAGTAATCCCAAATTGGACTCTGGCTCCCGACTTTTCCTGACATGATTCTGCGCGTGGACGGAGCAGCGACACAGACGACTCGACTAACGTGCTGCCACCTGCTGGCATAATGAGACACAGCAAGAAAAAAATCTGGAAACTAAACTTCATTTTCACCCTTGACTCTTGTATGACACGCACACATCAATGAAAACTAAACACATTTTTGCTATAAATTCAGTTAATTTTAGTTAGTTTTGTGAACACTCATTCCAGTTTTAGTTAGTTTTCCTTTTTTTGTTTTTATTTCCGTTAACGAAAATGTTTTTTCACTTCTAGTTTTTGTTATTTCGTTAGTTTTCGTTAACGATAATAACCTTGCTCTCCTGTCAGTAATGAACTTCTCTGCTGCTGTTTCTGAACTTTAAATGAAAGAAACCCATTCCTCTTTAAATAATCACCCAGCTGGGCACAGACTGGTCTAGCTAAATCCCCTGGATCAGGTACCAGCCTTATAAGCTGAATGCAGCCAGTTAATAGTAAGACACTGAAACACTGATTATTGGTCATTTTTCTGGTAATATTTGAGTTTTGCGCAGATGTTTTTAATCCCAGCATCCTCAGCTCAGCAGGCTCGGTGCACTCTGCAGCTTATTACTCTGCCTACAGCAGAGATGAGCACAAATGCTGTAACACATTCAAAGGAAATGACACGAGGAGCTGAAACAGCTGATCTTTACACAGGCCTGGACTGCCACCTAGTGGAGGAAGAGAGAACTGCCTCTCACGACCGTTTGCAAGGAGCTGCAAGCAAAAACATCCTGAAATTTCAGGCTGTTTTACTGCCAGCTGGGTTCACACTCATTTAACATCCCTGTGACTCTGGGCCTTACTCCACCCTGCCTCACCTGTGCACCACCTCTATTTTCTATTCCTCGACAGAGACATGGTATGCAGTGGGGACTGTGAGATGTCATGCATGTCTCCTTTTTGAAGGTATTCACTCAGTTTCCAGAACTGAAACATGAAGCCAATGCTAAAATGCTAAAAACTGCAGTTCCCCTAATGTCCACTAGGGGCTCCATCAGCGAGCCAGTCCCCTGGTCGAGACTTTACAGCTCTGGTCTCTGTGGGTAGCTCCTCCCTTTATAACTGTGTGGTGGTGAGTCAGCGGTCTGTCTTCCTTCTCTCACCCCAACCAATCACAGCAGATGGCCCCGCCCCTCCCTGAGCCTGGTTCTGCTGGAGGTTTCTTCCTGTTAAAAGGGAGTTTTTCCTTCCCACTGTCGCCAAAGTGCTGCTCATAGGGGGGTCATATGATTGTTGGGTTTTTCTCTGTATCTATGAAGCGCCTTGAGGTGACTTTTGTTGTGATTTGGCGCTATATAAATAAAATTGAATTGAATTGAATCTCTTTAGTCTTCTGAACATTTAGAGACAGGTTGTTGTTCTCACTCCAGTCCACCAGGTGTTGGACCTCCTCTCTGTACTCAGACTCATCGTTGTTGGCGATGAGACCCCGACTGTTGTGTCATCTGCAAGCTGGATGATGTGATTTGAGCTGTACTCTGCAGTCATGTGTTAGCAGGTGAACAGCAGTGGGCTGTGTTTATTCCTAGTGAGTCCAACTTCTTTACCAGCTTCTGGGGAAGTTAGGTTATATATTACCAGTAACTTTTCAGATCAAAAGGTGATAAAGTTCAGATTTTTTCACCATATCATTGATGAAACTTCCTGTTTTTAAATTTGAGCATCAGGGACAAGGCTGTTAATTGTTAAGGTCAAACTTAAGCATGTGAATGTACTGTATGTGTGAACACTCGAGAGCAACAGAACAGGATCTGGGATGCACTGAACAGGTTCCTGAAAACTGTGGAACAAACCAAAAATGCTTATAAACATGTGATGCAGTGTGTGCACGTAACAAACAATGAAAATAGAGATTTTCCATTATTAAAATATGTAAAAGGACTCTGATGTGTGAGTGACGTCTATTGTTTTATCTTACACCGATTAGTTTTCTCTGAAACGTAAAAAGAAGAAACAAACATGTACTCCCCCTCCGTCTGTTCTCACCTGTCATTTCAGTGATAAATATGTCTTGAATTCTCGAATTGACTCGTTAAATATTTAACCTAATTAAACCCTAAAAATGGAGTCATAAGACTTTTGTCCAAATGTTACCTGCAGTCACAACAACAGTCACCTGAAGGGGCTGAATACTGCAAAGACCCCACAGAACAGTTCATCTCATGCAGTGCTGATTTAAAAACTCACATATTTGGACAATCTATAATCTTCTAACACAAAAACATACAAGTGTTCACTGAAGTAAACACACAGAGCAGTAGCAGATTTTTTTAAATGTGTTTTATTTATTTTCATTTGCTGCTAACTTCAAAATCTACAAATAAAAAAAGGGGCAGTTAACAAATGTAGTGTGAACCCCTCAGCTGAATTTTTAGGTTTTTCAGTTCAAGCCACTTAAATGAAATCTAAAAATTCAACCCCAACAATCAAATGACCCCCTATGAGCAAGCACTCTGGCAACGGTGGAGAGGAAAAACTCCCTTTTAACAGGAAGAAACCTCTGGCAGAACCAGGCTCAGGGAGGGGCGGTCTTCTGCCATGACTGGTTGGGGTTGAGGGGCAAAATTAAATCAAACATAAAGGAGAGCACAGCGTATTTATAAGATTAAGTTTTATAAAAATTTTATAAAATAAGATTATTATCAGGGGTGCACATAAGAGGTCCGCAGGTGCACATGCGTTGTCAAAATAAAAGACGCGCACCAGATAAGAAGTTGCAACACGCAAGATAAGGAAGATAAGGTGAGATCTCCTCAAGATGTGGAAAATTCTCGGAAAAGTGGATGCAGGAGGTGAGCTGGCTTCAAACAAATGATTTTCACGGCAGACTCTGCAGCACATCTCTGTGCGTTCATCATTTGTTTGAAGCCAGCTCTGTCCTCCTCCAGAAAATTTTATGTAAGCAAACACGCGTTGCAAATTCTTATCTGGTGTGCGTCTTTTATTTTGACAGCGCATGCGCACCTGCGGACCACTTGTGTGCACCCCTGATAATAATCATGACCCACAGAGCGAGACCCCACTCAGCCAAAAAGCTTTGAGATGGCCCAGCAAGCTGCAGGAACAGCAATGGCCACTGTAGCAAGACCCAAACCTACTTTAAGTAGGCCACGACACCACCAAGAATAGGTCTCCACAGTTTCCTCGAGTTCTGCATTGTCTTTTCTAAGCTGTGCGTTCTCCTGTGTGAGTTTCTCTACCTTACTTTTAGCCTCGCACAGCTCAGCACAAATTCTCCTTCTCTCATTAAGGTGATCATCGTCCTCTGTCTGAGCCATTGTAATCAAATTCTGCATTACTCGATCCACTGTACCACTCAGTCTGCGAAATCTCTCATCAATGTTTGGTACAGGGAGTAAATCATTTAACATTTTCTGTGCCATTTTTTTAAATTAAAAATTAAATTAAATTAAAAGCACAGTGTCACAGTGTATTAGCGTTTTGAAAATGCCCCAAAGTAAACCGTTAAACGAGCTCTTTTATTTGAGGACGTGGCAAAGAATATGACGTCACAGTGATCGTTTGAAAGGATCAAAGGAGCGCCGTGGAACATTCTGCGCATGCTCAGATCACGCGAATTTCTTGTCTATCACATATGGTCTGTTTCCCAATTCAGGGTCTGCACGCTTGAAGTACGCGCACTACGAGTACTACGTACGGTGCGTACTATAAGTACGAGAAGTGCGGAAGTGCGAGGCTTGTGAAATGGGCGGTCTAGCCTCCGTCGCGCTGCCCAGGTTGCCTAGCAACCATGATACCAACCGCTGGAAACGTGTCATACAGCTTTGTTTGACAGAAATGAAGGAGAACATCTTTTGTTCATTTGTTTCTCTCGAGCTCTGTGTGATTAGTTGAGTATCTGAGGCTGAGACCACAGGACTGTAAAACATGATTGTTGGGCTTCTTTTCTGTACTGAACAGTCATTTAAGATTAGCTAGTAAATAACAATTAGCTAATGTTGTTCATGAGACTAAAGTCATCTCACTGTGGTAATGTAAATATAATATGGCCAATATTATAGTTATTATATTAATCATTATTAGTTATTAGGGGAGACCGGGGTCAGTTGTAACACTTCCAATTTCTCCAATCAGGGCTAAGTTTCAAATGATGTGACTCATCCTGTACATGCCCAACTCAGTTCTGCTATCACATGTGATAAGTCAGCACATTTTGTCAAACACAGACAATTTAACACGAAAAAAAGTAATTTGTATGCCAAAAAGTAAGTTTTTCTACTTTATTTCATTTTCTAACAGCATTATCTGCTTTGCAGTTAAACTCATCAAACTTAAATTATGTTATTTGTACGTCTATGGGGATATATTCTGTGTAGGTCTTTAGTGCTAATGTTTTAGGTGTTGGCTGTATGATGTTACAACTTACCACACTATTACTTTAACTTATATTAAACAAGTTGGGGCAACGACATCAGCAGAGAGAAGTTCACTGGTCGCTTTTGTATATGCGGTTAATGCCATTGGCAACACAATTCCTCCACTGTTTGTGTTCCCACACATACATTATGCAGACCACTGTGTCAGAGATGGACCAGTAGGAAGTACTGGTAGTGGAAATAAATCAGGATGGGTGCAAGAAACAGATTTCCTCATCTTTCTGAAGCACTTTGTAAACCACACCAAGGTAAGCCGTGATAAAAAGTAATGGAATTGCGATGCTGGTGAACAACTACATTTTTTCAGCTTCATTGTTATGTTTAAAAGTTGGTGCAAGAGTTGTAGGTTATAATGGCCACTGAGCCAATGAGGCCAAACTCAAGGAAGTCCAACCAAAATTAATGAAATATTCAGTTGCAGAAAATTCCATAATTTGCCTTTTTTGGGGGGTTGGAATATGTTCAAAAGCTAGATTTCTGCATTCTGTCACACACACACACACACACACACACACACACACACACACACACACACACACACACACACACAGCTACATAAATGGCTCTAAGTGCATTCATGTGTTGAATAAATAAAGATTACATGTTAATGTTTTGTCAGTACCCTTATTTCATTGTGTTACATTTCACCCCAGGATATGTTTCAACTAACCCAGACTATGGGGTTAATTGTAACATTTCACTCTTTGTGTTTGAGACCATACCATGCAATGGGTAATTGTGCTGCAGAGAAAATAGCTGCACTATTTAATAGCAGAGACGTGTAAATACTTTGCATTACATTTTGAATCTACTACCTTATAAGAGCTCCAATTTACATATATATGTCCTATCACCTTAACTCTCCACTCAAAGACGAGTATCTGTGACAGTGTATAAACCAGGGGTCGGCAACCTGCGGCTCCGGAGCCGCATGCGGCTCTTTAGTCCTTATATTGCGGCTCCGGGTGGTTTGGGAAAATAAATTAAAGTATTTAGCTGAAGTGTATTTTATTTATGTTAGTTCTTTTTTAACTTGTAGTTCTAAATTGGAAGATTATTGTGATATTGAAATATAAAAATACAATTATATTCTTTTATTTTTTTCATTGCTCAAAATAAGCGTCACACTCGCGGAAGCCGGTGTACCCGCCAAAACGCCGTGCATTTATCGAGACTTTATCGGTAGGCCAATTGTGGACTTTCGGATCCACATAATGTCAGCAGCTGTTCTCCACCGTGAACTATGTTAAAAACAAACACGCTCACGCCTCACAGACGACAGCTTACAGTCCTGTAAAGATGAAAGTGACTTCGTACAGCCTGATCTGCAGACGCTGTGCGCAGAGGTTCAGGAGCAGAAGTCCCGTTGTAAACATATCACGGCAGACCCGACGATGTTTGCATGAACACGCTTTTCACACACGGTTGCTGACGCATACAGCTGGCTGTAGCTTTGCAGCTCACAGCCCGACACACACCAACACAACAGCATAGATCGCACAGACGTTAAGGTGGCGAGGCGTGATGGTGCGTCCGCCTCCCCTGCAGCGGCGCTGCAGACCACGCCCCGCCACACACATTAACCAGGTAAAATACATATTTAGGCAGAATTTTGCAAATATCTACTTTTCATTTTTTAGCAGCAAAGTGCTTTTTTTCCAATGATTTTCAGGTCAGGTCAAGGCTCCAAAAGCCGATGGTGGCAGAGGAGGCTGTAATGAAAACACTGTGTTTATGCTGCTGGAGCATTTTTAGTTGAGTGTAGTGAAAGTCTGCAAGATGTGTGAGTGAAAGTCGAGGATTTATCTGAACACGGACGCGCTGGAGTTACAGGAAAAACCCAAAGTAGTTGAAAGAGCAAGTTTAATGTTAACTTTGTTTCTACACTTTGTGCTTATTTAACCACCGATGAGCTTTTGAGGCAGAAAACTACATCCTGGTCACCCAGTGAGAAAGAAATCATCCATCATTCTTCTACTAACACATTCTGTACATCCACAGTGTTTCCTGTCGTTGGCGGTTATTGATCACGCTGACGCTGCGGCCAGGTAACGATCAGCTGCCCAGCCTGTCGCTCAGGTAGCTCGACGTCTTGGCGTCCTGCAGCAGCATCTTGGTGATGTCGTGCAGGTTCTGCTGGTACGCCAGCCTGTAGCGGCTGTACACGTCGTCGCAGTAAGTCAGCAGGTCGCAGGTTGATGATGCGCAGGTCTGATCCCTGATTCAGGAAGTGGAGCTGAAGAGCGACCAGCTTGGCTGTGTGGATGCAGCGAGTCGCCTGACGCACGCACGAATCCTGACACACACACACACACACACACACACAGTCAGGACGTTAAAGACAGGAACAGGAAGCTGTGGGAGGAGCTCGGGTACCTTGGAGAAGCTCTCCGCCGCGTCCTTCAGCAGACCCAGCACTTTGACCAATGAGCTCTTCAGCTCCGGCGTGATGACTGAAACACAGGAAGTGAGATGGGATCAGACCAGAGGAAAGAACCAATCGTGGAGGCTTTGGTGAGTTTTGGGCGTCGGCGGGCGCTCGCTCACCCCAGGCCTGAGACTCGATCATCTTCAGCTGCGTCCTGGCGGCTATTTCGTGGTTTTCTCCGATCTCCCTCCTCATGGTGAAGCACAGGGCCACCATTTTGTACTTCTCGCTGTCTGCGGGGAGGCAGCGCTTTATGTAGTCCAGCAGAGCCGACTTCAGACCGGAGCTCTGCAGCGAGAGCGAGCGTGAGTTTACTCGCCTTATGGACACGCTGCAGGATGTTTCCCCATCCAGCAGCTCTCTGCAGTCCTGTTTCTCTCTCACGTCTCACAATCAGGCAGAATCATCAGTAATTAGTTATCATAGACACATTTCTACTCTTTCCTCACCGCCCTCACGGTGAGGCCCAGTCAGGGTCGTCTGTGAAGCTTCTCATCCCGCTCATCGCAGTCTGAGGAGCCCGGAGAGAACAAGCGTCCGGACTTCTTTAAGTTTCCACAGGGATTAAATCTGGGACGGTTTCTCTGTCCAGCTTCTCGGATGAAGCGTCTCCAAGGAAACTTAAAGTCCGGACGCTTTTCTTCCCAAGGTCCTTAAACCAGTGAGGGTTGAGAACCAATCAGAGCACAGGAACAGCTCTTACTAAAGTCATCAATGAGCTGAAGCTCAGCAGATTCAGCTGCACTTCTTCTTGATCTCTGCTGATTTTAATCCTTCGTTGGTTTAACAGGTCAAGCTCTTGATTGGCTCTCACTCGTGTGCAGACTCGTCTCAGCAGCAAATCTGTGTGTGTGTGTGTGTGTGTGTGTGTGTGTGTGTGTGTGTGTTGACCTGTCCTCTGTCTGTGTCCACCTTCTTCCTCAGCAGCATCTCGAAGCAGTGGTTCTGATGCAGCAGATCGAAGACGTACGTCATCTCGTTATACCTGCCGATACCTGTCAGCAGACGGACCTGCACACACACACACACACACACACACACACACACACACACACACACACACACACACAGGAAAACGTTTACCTTTTTTCGTCTGTAATCCAACTTTGAACCAAGTAACTGAGTAGAAACTATCCACGACATGTACACACCGGGACGCTACGACGCAGTAATTAACCCTTTAAAGCCGGTCAGAGCTGCACGCTCTGTTTTGCTTAACTATTTTTAAATCCCGGTAGCTCTGCAATAATTTTTTTTGCATATGAAACCGGAGGAGTTGTTCTTACATCTTATGCCATCAGCTTGTCCTCGGTCACAGTTTCCTTCCACATATAGCTTTGCAAAAACTGCATAAAAAGCACTTGCAGCAACAAAAACATAATATTCCAGAAACACGCTTTGTCGATCCGATCAGCTGTTCATAACACTTCCTACGTTGGATTAGACGTCAGCGCGAACTATCGCATGTCCTCCATGACCTGCCCGAAACCGGAAGTGACGTCATTTTCGCGGAAATGTAGTTTTTTACCATCAGGGCCTCATGAGCCTATACTGGTGTTTTTAAAAGTTATGTTTGACTTTATGACTTTCTGTGTCGTTTCTGGGATGCTTAGGACTCATATTGCACTGCTGGAAATAGTTTATTTTGATGCATATGCTGCTTTTTTGCAAATTTGCATCATAATATTTATTTTCATTTTTCCTGCAGTGTATAAAAATTGGTGTATTTCAAAAATAAAACTATGAAGACACTCAAAATAAATTTCCTGTGGTGGGAAACTATTTTGTGCAACTTTTTTGTATTTACAGTTTTGAGGGATAAGCCTCTTAAATTTCTCTAACTACAAATATATGTTAAAAAACAAAAACGATTTTCAATTTTTTTGTAGTTTATTGCACTTTCTTGCAATTTATGTAATTACTATGCACTTAATGCAGACATATTATTAAAATTTAGGCTGTAATGGTTGTATTGATGTATAGCAACTTGAAATGCTCCCAAAAATGGCTCCACAGCATGTAAACATATAATATAAGCTCTGGCGGACTTGGTTCTATGGCAGGTCTTAAAGGGTTAAATCCACTAAATAAACGAAGACGAGCTCCACCGTCGCTGCTGGAGGCTGGAGAGGTGGCGGTGCAGCCAGGTGAGGGTGGGCGGAGCTCCATGAACCTCTGGACTGCTTCGTTTTTTATTTTCACTTTATAAGCACCAAAAATGATTCGGTTAGTTTTAGGAAAAGAATTCAGTTCGACTGAAACGCACACCAGCAGAGACACGTGGAGACTCAGTCCATCATTCATCTTCAGAACCCCCCCTGGAGGAGCGCAGGAGGTGTCTGATCAGAGGGAGATCTGGACTTTGACTGTAGTTCAACCTGCTGACTCAGCTCGGCTTCAACCTTCGTGGTTTTTTAAAGTTTTGCTGCTAAAACCGCTTTTTTCCACCATCGGAAATGTAATTAGCAGAGCCGCTCAGCAGCTCAGCGCTCGCCAATTAAGAGCATCTGCTGTGGCTGATGGCATCGCTCAGCATGCGATGTTTTCCTGTAATGTTGTTAGAAACTCCGGAGGTTCAGCAGCCAAAACAGGCCGACAGCGGAGGAGTTTGTGAGGCACGCGGGAAATAACTGGGAAAGATGATTTATTCTTCAGCTTCAGACGCAGGAAGAGCGCGGAGCGGGAGAGGAGAAGGAAGCAGAAACAAACCGACTTCCTGTCCACGTACAGAGCAGCGAGAGGCGAAGAGGGCGGGCTCAGCGTCTCATCGGGCGTGGAACTCCAACATTTTTAGGCGCCGATATATTAGCAGCCTTTCAGACTCATCCACCATGAGATGGCACGTTTGTGTCTGTTGGGTCACGTCGTCAATGTGAGAACTCGGACGCATTCAAACCGTCGAGCGTTATAAGAAACAAGGAGGATCATGCAAAGCTAGAGCAGGATGCTCCCACATTTCCTGTCCACAGATGTCACAGCGACTGGTTTCAGGAGATGAACTTTGACGGTTAATCAGAAGCTCCATCGTGCAGCACAGACGTGTTAAAGAGGAGAACTCGTTTCAAACTGACAAAACTTCCTTTCATCTTTTCTTCCTTTTTAACTTCCTCCTCAAAATCTTCAGAGAGGAGATTTTAAAAGGAGGCGGTGGGATTAATGGCTCGCCCTCGAGCTGCTCCTGAAGGAAGAGCGTACGTCTGCACCTCCTGCTGGGCAGCGACATTTAGGAGGAGGCGGAGGCGAGGGGGAGGCGAGGGGTTCAAACAGCCACACCTCTGGATTTGAGCTGAATCAGGTCAAATAAAGATGAGAAACTTCCTCATTACTGACGACTCCTCAAAGAACATCAGGTCGTTTTAAAACCTTCAGCTGACAAAGAACCGTCGGGATGTAAGGACCGTTCCTCCTCATCGTTTAGAATAGAGATAAACCCGCCCCTCCCTCCCACCTGAGCCCCTCCCACCTGAGCCCCTCTCCGTACCTTAACTTTGCAGCCTCAAACGAACCTTTTCTGTTAAACTGTGTTAGAAGCTGAGGCCTCGTCCCTGTGTGCACCTGTGTGATACAACACTGTCACCTTTGCTGCTGTAATGACCTGCGGTGACCCCGTGACCTTACCTTTGTATCCCTGCTCGGCCTCTCGCAGGTCGATCTTGGTGATGGGTTTGAAGTCGGCGTCCCACAGTCGGATGCAGCCGTCTCTGCCGCCCGTGGCGAAGCCCTCCTCGCAGGAATACATGCTGAAGATGCCGGCCTGAGAACACACACACATCCACACAATGAAGCAACGATGGACGCGCGTCAGGCAGACGTGCAGACGAGCGTCACGCTGCAGAGGTGAGACTCACGCTGTGGGCGGACTGGACCGTTCGGATCAGGTTGAGTCCCTTCCAGACGTAAATGTCTCCGTTAAGCGCCCCAGAGTACGTGATGTCATCTTTAGCCGAGGCCACACACAAGATGGTCTGCAGGTCGCCCGTCTTCCCGAAAATCCCCCGCTTTGGCGTGAGAGCGTTACCGCACAGGGACCAGAACTGCGAACACAAACGGAGGCGGTCAGGAAGGAGACGGGGAGACACCTTCTTACTGTTCGAGGCCAGATCTGCGTCCTAGACTGTATATTAACGATGGACATAGTTTCAAAAGCACATGTAAAGAGTGAGGGGAGGGGCTAACTGAAAGACCAACGGGCACCAGAAGTGTCAATCACACAGTAGCCCCGCCCTTTTCCTTCTTTCTGACTCTAATTTAACCCTTTAAAGCCGGTCAGAGCAGCACGCTCCGTTTTGTGTAACTACTTTTAAATCCCGGTAGCTCTGCAACCACGTGAGTATATTATATATATATAAATATTGAAATTAAGTGAATGTCTCTATTTAAAAACAAAAACAAAAAACAACTCATGATGTGATATTATAGGATATCAGAAATCTGTTCACTGTTTTTATTACAAATTATATCAGTAAAGAAGCAACTAAATATTAACTGATAATTTATGGCAAAGGGGTGGGATTAAATAAGTGTTTACTTCCCTTTCAACATGTAAATTAATAATTTTTTTTGTATGTAATTTGTACAGTATTTTTTCTTTCTTATTTTCTTTTCTAAATGTACTTGTATATTGTTCACATGTTGAAATAAATTACCAATCAATCAATCAATCAAATATGTTGATGTGCACGATGGGTGCTGTATTATTCAGCCGACCTTCACCATCCTGTCCATTGGCGCTGAATGCGAGGCAGGCGATGCCGTGTGTGTGTCCGTCACGCAGCAGTGACACGCTCTGGGCGGTGAAGGTGTCCCACACACACACATACGGATCCTTGCCCACCTGACCCGTCGCCACCAGGGAGCGCTCCGGGTGCAGCGCCAGGCTGAAGGGAGGAAAGAGGCGGAGACGTTAGAAAGACAAAGGACGGAGGGGAGGAGACAGGTAATAACACAGTCGACCAATCAGAGAACATGTGGCTATAAGGTATACGTGTAAAGGAGCACTCAAAACTTTACTCAGGCAAACAAAGAGCTGCTTTAAAACTGCAACACACGAACATCACAGCAGCGACTGTGGCAGCGTTTTTACATCATTTTAAAGATTTAATGTTGGAACCGATTCGTCACTCGCAGCTTTATGGGATGGATTTGGCATCACACAGAAAGCTGAGGTTCATGTGTTAGAAGTGATGAATCATCACATATATATCACATCACATATCGGGATCGCGTTACTAACGAGGAAGCCGCTCCACGTCCAAGTCACCAAGCGCCGGTTCAGATTCACCGCTCACATCCTTCGGCTACCGGACCCGAGACCCGCCCGTGTCGCGGTTCTGTGGAACCCGAGGAATGGAAAGAGACGGCGAGGAAGACCCAAAATAACGTGGAGGAGTACGTTCCTTGAAGATTTACGCTCGGCCAAACTGTCATGGGATGAAGCAGCAACTCGCGATGGACCGAGTTCGATGGCGTTCTCTTGTCGCCCGATGCGCCGATCGGATCGTTCTTCGTCTCCCTTTCAGAGGGTCAATGTTCTCCTTTGCAGACAGCGCTATAAATACACCTGCTGCTTTAACGGCATCATTATCAGCACACACACACACACGCACACACACACACAGTCTCATGCTCTGTTATTGTTGTAAAGGTCGTGTTTCATGACCTTCGCTGAGTCTCCTCACTGTGACCTCACAGACAGGTTATTTTCTGTCTCCTGTTGGACAGTTTTGTCCGTCCTCTCAGATCCGGCGTGTGACACTCATGGATCCATTTTGCTGCTGCTGTCGGCCAATCAGCACAGTGAGGCGGGCTGGGATGGAGACGGCACGCGATCCCACAGGAGCTGGAAAACATGGCTGGATAAATGTGGGAACACCGTCCTTATCCTGCTGTCAGTCAGAGGAAAACTGGATTTCTGAGGGGAGGCTTGTTTCAGTCTGATAAAAAGAAGGCTTATTTTGAACTGTGATGGTAAGATAGAGCTGAACATGAGCACAATATTTGTTTCAGCTGTAAAAGTTGAACATTTAATTGTTGACGCTCCTTTTTACTCAGCCTCAGCTCCCGGGGTCGACTGGGTCAAAATAAACTGTTCCCGTTTTTTACATTTTTATGAAATCAGGATGTTATTGTGTCTCCATGTGCTGGTTCAGAGGATAAACACGAGCATCTGGAGGAACAGCAATAATAATAATAATACGAACAGATTTACTCACAATGGCTGATGTTCAACCAGTACGCTCACTGCACTGTGGCTTAACCTGAGACCTGTGTGTGTGTGTCTGTGTGTGTGTGTCTGTGTGTGTGTGTGTGTAGTTCGGAAAGGTCAGTGCATGCAGAGGTGTGTGACACACGGAGCAGCCGTGTATGAAATAATAGAAGCAGAAATAGAACAGGTGCGTCGGCCACGAAGCTCCATTGATTTCAAAGATGGTATCTCTCTCCACACACACACACACACACACACACACACGCACACACGCACACACACAAGCTCAGACGTTCCTTCTCAACCTGCCAGCCAATGAGCCTGCAAGCTGCTGCGGTTGCTATAACAACCGTATTGCCAAGGGCAGGGAAGCTGAGGTCTGAGCATGACAACTGTGGAGCCAAGGTCACACACACACACACACCTGAACATCCGTCTCTACTGGATGATACCCGACAACTTCCAGACGTCTTCTTCTTTGGTTTTTTGTCGTATTTATACTCAACTCTTTATCTCACTGACATTTGATAAAACCAAGTGTGTGAGACTGTGTGTGTGTGTACAGCTACTGAGTTTATACTCAGTAGAAAGGAATTCTCTCTCACATCCTTTCACACCCATGTGTCTGAACAGAAGGTCAAAGAAGGCTGTTATGGGCCGGATGACTAATTTACAAAGTATTAGAGAAAAGCAGGCTGGTCTAAACATAAGAAAATCACAAATGTGCAGCACTCACAGACATGTTTAATGTTTTGTATTTTCTTCTATTTAATCTCAAAAAGCTCCTAAAACAGTCAGTGATCACTGTTGACCTCCCTCGGCTTTTATTACCGCTAATCATTTATTTATTCTCAGTTTTTAAAACCTTAGGATGTAACTACAGCCCAGCCCATGCAGCAGTATATGAATGACTAACCTCGTATTGTGGATGGATTATCTCAGTTGTTCTCCTGGCTGAAGTTTGGTCCTTTTACAGCATCCTGCCATGCGATTACATTTGTTCCTGACCACCGAGAACACTCACATGAACTTTTATCGAGTGGGAAAAAAGTTAGCTTGTTTATATTATGCTAACATAGCTGTGTCGCTAGCGGTCACGTAGCACATCATTATATACCAGCTAGCCAAACTTCAGTAACCCTACAAACGTCACTGCTGTTTAGTTTTCGGTCTTCATTTATGTTGGAAGTGATAACAGAGCTGTACGTTTGAATTTGTTTCCAAAACCCCGCAGTCAGGACATGCTATATTGTATTTAGATAGAAGCTAGCGAGCTAACTTCCTGCTAACTTCTAACTCCGTTAAATGTCATAAATTCCGTTTTCATGGATGCCTAGATGTTAAACTCAGTTGTAACACCTGGTAGAGCAGAACGCTGATTTTATTAAAGATGAAAGACTTTAGACAGTTTTTCAACTCTCAGTAATGCCATAGTGATGTTTGATATATGGACCTGCAGCGGAGTTTAGACCAAACACGGCTAGTGACGTCAGACTTAACGACCGGATTGCACCAGCAGCATCTGCTCTTATATAACTATCATTAGCTTACAGCTTTAAGTGTTTAAGGTATGTGCTAACTAAAAATAAAGACAAGATGATAGTTTATTAAATGTTAATGAAATCTGCAGATTGTTTCGGTGAAGTTTAATAAACTCCTTGCTATCTAAAATATAACAAGACACCGGAGTAAATTCTCAACACTTCTGATAATCAGCTGTCTGCTTGACGTTTAATCAGCTGTGTAAAAACTATAATTTAATCTCAGCCAAACCGATTTACTCAGGAACAAATAAATACCAAAAAAAAAGGCCAAACAATAACATTTTGAAGTTATCTAAGTGACTTATATATCATGTTCAACCTGAGTAGTGAAAGTCCGGTGTTCTCATGGCTCTAGTTAGCCTAGCCCCCGGCTAGCTATCGAGCTAGTGGGTAACAGACGTCTCCGAAAACGTCGGAGCGCTTTTGAAAATGTGTCTTGATAAACTGAGCAGATATTTGAGGTTTACACAGCTACATTCTCGCCTGAAAATATGTTAAACGTTTATTTTGTGACCCAGAAAGAATAATAAGAGTAATATTAAAACTAACTAGCTGCTGCCATTGTTGGAAACTACGCTGGGCCGCGCTATGAATTCTGGGACACAGCTTCTTCTTCTTCTTCGGGTTTTAACGGCAGCTGGCATCCTTGTACATGCAGTGCTGCCATCTTCTGTTTCAGTCCGTTATTACACTCTTAAATCCTACTACTTATTCCTGCGTCTTTTGTGATCTTACAAAGCTTCAAACGACGCGTCGACTATTAAATCAGTCGTCGACGATTTTGATAGTCGACGTAATCGTGACTAGTCGACTAATCGTGGCAGCCCTAGAGCAGAGTGATGCTCCTCCTCTTCTCTAATAACTCATCCTTCTATCATCTCATCCTTGTGTTCTTCATCTCTTTTCACGCTCCCTCGCTCACACGTCTCCATTGACTTAACGACTTTCAGAGGACTCGGTCCTCACAGTGTGACTTCATTAACAGATTTATGGCCTCACAACATGAGTAACACAAGCCCACACACTCGAGCACTTTGTGGTTATTTATAGCAGCTGCACTGATTTGCTGCTAATAATAGCCTGAGTGTGCAGCCCTGATAATGTGATTAATAAATGATTCCCCTGCAGAGAGCGTGTGTCTAAATGTTTGGCACAAGAAAAAGCTGCAAGTAAACGAACGGATGTTTTATTTCTGCACAAATATTTAATGCTGTTAATGAGCAGATTCATGCTTTAAAGGCTCTGTGAGCAACAGCAATTTTTTTACAATAATTTGAGCTTTTCCATACATATTATGGGAAATTAAAAGCCTTTTATATGTTTCATGGAATATTACAAAAATCAGACTTGGATAAAATATGTGTGCTGTATCTATCCCACTGAAGCCGGGTGGCTGCTGTCTGCAGGAAGCCTGGCCGCGAAGGCGTGTCTGAGGAAACAGCAGGGTTGGTTGGTTTGTTGCTCTTACACAGGCGCACACACCTCAAACATCAGCCCTGACCGCACCGTCATTCATTCACTGTTACACTAACAAACAGGGTCGCCTCTTTCCTGTCCAGAGGTTTACAGATGTGGGTGAAAGGCGGCGACGTTCTGCAGAAAAACAAACGAATCCCTCATGAAAGCCAACTCTCTGATATGGAGGCTCACCTGCGCCGGAATAGTCATTTATTCTTTTTAATGAGAATATTTTGTGTTTTTATTCATTTTGAGTTCATTTTATATTAAATATTGAAGTTAAATGGGACAACAGCTGTAAAGGATTTACATTAGTGTGTATTGTGATGTTTGATTGGCTCATCTGTGTGTGGCGAGGACACGGTGAGAGCGCTGTGAGAACGCTGTTCACGTGAACGCTGTGGTCATATGTTCAGCTTCATAATTATTCTATAAGCGCAGTAACAAACTCTCCGACAGGCTCAGAGCATACGGCACTTTCTTTGGTCTGATTTTGAAAGTTGTTACATTTTCATCTCTTCAGACGACGTCGACCAAAGAAAATAAAATCGTTACTCTAAATTTGAGGCACATGTTTCATACGTGTGTTGACTGTAAATATGTTGTAATAACGCATCACTCTGACGAATGATGACGTCACTGTTATGGCTATTCGAGGGGTTTATAATGAATCACACGTTTTCCACCTGAGAGCAAAGCTGCATATTCCGCTAAAATTCTCTTGTTTTTCTAAATATGCAGCCTGAGGTGTTGGAGGAAGGCTGGGCCTTCGTTTACAGGGATAAGTGACGATGATGATTTTAGTGTAAAGAGTATAAAAGCATCAGCGTCTGCTTCCTGCTGATCAAAGCCTCGTCGGAGAGCGCCGAGCGGCCGCTGCTGCCAGCGGGGAGATCTGACTGAAGAGACGCAATCTGGGAAACGTTCACATAGGAATTAATTTGAACTGAACACACACACACACACACACACACACACACACACACACACACACACACACACACACACACACACACACACACACACACACACACACACACACACACACACACACACACACACACACACACACACACAGATAATTTATTATTCATATGGCATTTACAGTATTCATTGGAGGATGTGTGCTCATTCCAGTTTAACTGGCAGCATTACAGCTTCTTTCTGTGTGGACAAATGTTCATCCATCAAAGGACATTTGTGCACGATGAGGAGGGCTCACAGATTTATGATGGGGGGGGGGGGCAGCTCTGCAGAGAGAGGAGCGAGTCTGAGAGAAACAGGAAGTTTATTTATTTCTACTCCCAGCATGATGAGACTGTAATGAGCTGGAGACGAGCGAACGATTTTAACCTCGTTTGCATTCAGCAGCGAACGATGGAGGCTGTCAGCAGTCGACACAAGTATCATCTGAACATGGCAAACAGCATGAAGCCATAAGATCGCTCTGGTTCACAGCTTCGATCAGCGGATTTTCACATTTTTCAACAATAACCACAGAGTGTGCGCGCATCAGGAGTACAGCAGGTGCTGCAGTCAGCTGACTTCTTCACGTCTCATTGAAGAAGCTTCTTCAGCTCTGAGAGTCTCAGGCATTCAAACCCCAGCGTCTCCATGCAAACAGGAAATGGAGATGGTTCACCTTCAAAATAAATGTTGTGCCATGTAAAACATCTTGACTGTAGCACAAAGTTTTACTTTGAAGTTTTACCACCACTGTGTGAGTGGTTAGTGAGCATTTGCAGACCAACAGAAAAACTGCAGGTTACCATGGAAATAGGCTCGTAACCAAAGCAGTCACTGGGTGATTTTTGGTCCAGCGCCGTCTTTGCCATTGATGTCGTCCAGCGAGGCTCAGATGCCTCCATGAGCCACTCGTAAACCTGCCGCCTGCTCACTTCATCAACACTGTCCTGATGAACTGATGTTCTCACATGTTTCACTCTGACTGAAGAAAACACAGACATGTGCTTTATCAAAGTGTCACCCTTTTAAAGATATTCATGCAAATCTGTCCCAAGCTGCAACGATCTCCTGGTTCATCCCTCAGAGGAGCCGTCACCTTTGACCTCGTCGCTACTACAGGCTGCTTCCACTCTCGTAAACAGCCTGACGCACAGCTCTGAATGAAAAGCATGTAGGTGAGTTTATTTATAGCAGGTGGTGAAATCAGGGCAGCTTCTATAAATAGCCCAGAGGAACTCCTCCTCCTGAGCGTGCTCGCGTTCCTGCATCAAACAACAAAAGCTTGTTTTCCCCGCTCGACCTCGCAAGGATAATTGAGAACACTGGGGAGTCTGCGGGAAAATTTCCATAAACCATCTGGACTCTTCTCCTGCTGCTACCAACAGACTCTTACATTCACAAAGTTCAGCATATTTACAACAAACTGAAAGGATTTTACAGACAAATGTTTCTGTGCTGGAAACCAGCCGAGTCCGAATCAGGTGGAAATGACAGCCGATAACATCTGAAAGGATCCACCTGACCTCAGAGCATCCAACATAAAAGCAGCTCTCAGAGGCGCAAACGCAGTCGAGTTTTTAAATATCTCATCATTGTTAATTACACGTTGGTTGCACAAGTTTTGCTTTTGCTTTGAAATTCTTGATCTTCAGCAAGAAGACGAGGCCTTGATTGGACACAGACAACGACGGGCGGCTGTCACGGATGAAGCGACACGCTGGAGCTCACGTCACCGAAAAAATAAAACATTTCATGACTTCAAGTCCTTTCAGTTCAACTCAGGAGTAAAGCACAGCTCGTTATCAGCTAAAGATCTACTGTGGAAGAATCACAGGAACCGATTCAAATCTTCTCGTCAGGCTAAAGCGCAGAGCAGAGGACCCCAACGTGAGCCCCCAGAAGAAGGAGGAGGAAGATGTTACAGGTCATCTTCAAAACGTCTTTTTACCAGGTGGGTGGAGCCAATCACAGGAAATCTAGATTTCAGGGAGAGGAGCTAAAACAGCTCGTTTCAGACACAGAAGGCTTACTCTGAACTTGATTCATGCAAAGCTACTCCGGGAGAGTCCAACAATAAAAACGCTGAGCTGGAACGAGCAGAGCGGTCTGCACCTGACAGGTCGGCAGCTTTTATGCAGTATTTTTCTCTCAAAGCTGCGATCACATGACTGAGATACACACCCAGCAGTCCAGAGCAAGTCTGCAAACCTGCGAGTCGCTGGCAGCGCCGAACAAACCAGTCCTGAAAGTTACTTATCAGTCTTTTCAGACTTCAAACCGCCGTCTTCCTCCGTTTGTTCGCAGCTCGGAGGTTTGTCTGTGTAATGGAAGCAGATGATGTCGTCGCTGAGATCGAGCGCACAGGATCAGATCATCGCTTTGGGGTCGTGTACTTGGGGAAGTGCTGCTTGAATCTTCAACGAGAAATGATAGCGACGTGCTCTCTGCTGGAGAATCCTCAACAGGCTCGCAGGCAGAGGAAAAGTTTCTGTTGAGTGAAATCAAAAACGTCTCATAAGAGTCTCGGAGCGAGGAAAGAAAGAACCTTTTCCTGACGCTCAGCCATCTTTTCTTTTAAAGGTCACACGGTTCAGTTTCTGTTTCTCTCCTCACAATAAGTAGCTTAAACTCAGCCTGCAGCCCTTTGAGAGCCGCACTGCAGAGTGACATAACATCCCGAGAGGTTTGAGTAAATCTGAGTGCGCCTGAGTGTGCGTGAGCGCCAACAGATCGTGGGAACACTGGCGGCCGCGGGGCAGATTAGTGGTGGGATGCTGGACAGATAATTTCTTAGTCATCATCTTAATGAAGACCAGCGAGCTGTGAATCCACAGAGCCACCAGGTCTGCGCCGCACGCTGCCATTTACAGAGTCTGGCAAATGAACAGAAGCACGAAAAAAAAAGAGCCTTCAAGGAATTATTCCCTCTGCTTTTCACGAGTCATTGAGCGGCGATCTGGAGAGCGAAAACAGCCGCGCTCAACCCAGATTCTCCTCACTCGATCGGAAGGCGCACGCCGCCGGTTATTCATCGAGAACTCGGAATAATCTTAAATTATCGGAGCTTGTATCCCAGTCACGGACGGATTGCTGAATGAGCCCGGGGGGAGTATTTTACATAATGTGTTGCAGTGTTTAGTGCAACGTGTGTGCAGCGGCGTGTCAGCAGTCAGCTCGCTGACCTGAATGCTCAGCTGCAGTGTTTCAGCCCACAGCATCACCTGAGAGCCGGAGCCAGCTTCAACCTCCGGGGCTGGAAGATAAAGCTGAAATGTGCAGTTCCTCTAACGCCCAGCAGAGGCAGCAGCGACTCCCATTTTTAAACTTTAAAGCAGAAATAAACATGTTTACAGCCTGATACACAAACTGTCTGGTCTCTGTAGATACTCCTTCATAACACCTGTACAGGAGGGAGGAGGCTTTTCGATTTCACCATTATTAGGGGCGTGGCCTCTTTGACTGACAGGTGGATGGTGACACAGGTGGCTGTAGCTGCTAGCTTCACCTGAACTGCACCTGTGGACTGTGTTTGTGCTGTTTGTAAATATCTGACCAATGACATGTGCATGTTGTTGCAGCACACCTGCAGCATGCACACAGCAGATTGAGATTATTGTGTGATAACAGGTTCTGAGTTTGCATCATCAAATGTGACTTTTAGATTTCTTCAGTTTTGAACGGCTGACAAAAACAAGCTCGCCCATCCATCTCGTCCCAGTGATCCCATTCAGGGTCGCGGGGGTGCTGGAGCCTCTCCCAGTTGTCACAGGGTGAGAGGCGGGGTACACCCTGGACAGGTCTCCAGCCTGTCGCAGACACACAAACATTCACACACTGATTCAGAATCACCAGTTAACCTCACACGTGTGACAGGAAGCTCGAGAGAATCCACTGCTAACGTCACACAACCAGAAATAAGCTCACAGAAATGCAAAATGACCAAAAAAGACACAAACAGGACAAAACACGACTCCAACGACGCTGCAAACAAAACATCTGCTGCAAACTTTACTTCACACGAGAGCCAGCAGCATCTCTGCAACCGTGAACGCATCACTGACCACGCAGCCGCTAACTACAACAACAACACTAACTCCCATCTTCATCCCGCCTGATCAGCTCTGCCACTTCCTGTTGAGAAGGAAATGAGCTACTCTTTGCTTCACTCACACACACACACACACACACACACACACACACACACACACACACACACACACAGTATGTGTATATGAGCAGCCCCGGGCTCACAGCGCAGCATCCCGGCCGGATGACGGAGAGGAAAGTCCTGACTGACCACAGCGGGAGGAGGAGCAGAGCATCCTCCACCCACAGGCAGACTCACGGGCGGAGCAGGCGGAGGCACAGCCGGAGCTTCTGCTTCGAGGAGCGTACTGTCGCGTGCAGCGGGGAGCCTCCTGAGCCAGGAGTCTGTGACGTTTGCTCGCTCCTTTTCCCGACGTGACGAGCACGCGCATCAGCGGACACGCGACACAGCACTGCGCCCAACTTCCGATGCTGAGCCTTTTAAAATAAAAGCACCATTAAAAGGTCCGCAGCTCAGCCGTCGGTTCCGCGGAATCAGGAAGTGACGGAGTACTTTTACTCAGACTCAGCAGCATGACGTCAGAGGGTTTCACACTGGTCATTTTATTAAAGATGAAAGAATTTAGACAGGTGTTCGTTTGACTTTGGGACTTGAAGCGGAGTTTGGAGCCGGATTGTGCAAAAGTTTCAGCATCAAAATACCTCAAGTTACAAGCAGGCACAGTAAAAGTACTCAGTTACTTAATGATGTTATCTATTAATGTGTATGACACTTTGATGTTGTTGGAAATGATTTTATTTTCTCTGATATTTTATCAGCCTCTTTATCATGGATCTGCTCGTGGATTTTGGATTTCCTTACAAACAGGCCACAGAAGGTCAGGGTGGGCAACCTTACATCATCTGCTATCACCATGAACACAGGAGCAGGGCTGCGTTCTCACTCCAGCTCTCTTCACTCACGACTGCAAACCCATCCACTCCTCTTCTAACACCGTAGTGAAGTTTGCTGACGACACTACAATAGTGAGAAGGATATCAGACAGCGAGTGTCACTGCAGAGAGGACGTCCAACATCTAATCAGATGGTGTGGAAACACCGAGCTGGTTCTGAACACTGCCGAAACAAAGGAGATCGATGTAGAGACAGAAGAGCCAAGAAAACAACACCACCGCTCCACATAAAGGGTGAGGAAGTTGAGGGTGAATGACATTAAATTCCTGGGCCTACACATAACCAAAGATCTCACATGGACTATTAACACATCCCACTTAGTGAAGAAAGCACAGCAGAGACTTTTCTTCCTAAGAAAACTTTAAAAAGCCGACTAGGCTCTTAGTAAACCTTTACAGGAGCACAGCAGAGAGCGTCCTCTGTCACTGCATCACTGTGTGGTGCTTCAGCTGCACTGCAGAAAACCGTCGAGCTCTGACCCGGACCGTCAAACTGCCCAGGGGATCATTGGAACCAAACTCCCGAATCTCAACACGGTCTATGCTAGCTGTTTACAGAAGCCAGCTAGCTGCACGATCAAGGATCCAACCCGTCCAGGCCACAGACTTTTTGTACCCCTCCCATCAGGGAAGAGATGCAGGCCAATCAGAACTCGCACAAACAGACTAAAGAGCAGCTTTTTCCCCAGAGCTGCAGCCTGGGTCACCCGTCCCCCAACACACCATAGCTAACCCTCCCTCTCTCTCCTTTACCCCATGTCATGTCTGCTGCTAATGTACAAAGTAATTTACTGGGCATTAATGTTTGCACTGAACTACCACACTGTAAATAACCCCCTGCACACGAATTTCTCAGGTTGTAACTCCAAATTTGGGTATATTGAATTTTCAGGTGACCAACTCAAGTGTTCCTGCTGTGTTTCATTACTGCGCCCCACCAAGGTGTCTCCAACAAACTGTATTAATGTACACGGTCCTGTGTTACAATCAATGAAACATGCTTATTCTCAAACAATTACAAATCTTCAGCCTGCAAGCGAGTGAGCCAGGCAGGTGATGCATTTCCCACGAACACACCGGCAGTGTTAGCGCCCCTCAGAGAGATGGGTGTTTGCATCTTATCTGGACGCCTGGGCTCTCGTAACTTGCTAAACAGAGCAGGTGGCGACGTAGCTTTTGCTGGAGGATGCTGACGTAACCACAGCTTGCATGTCAGCTCTCCGTCCCTGGAGGGAGCCCTGGCTGCTGCACCAGGCTCTCCGACTGGCAGTGTTGTTTCACAGCGTGGTATCCACCAATGCTTCTCTGATGGGGTGGGGAGCTCTGTGTGATGGCGCATCAGTGAGAGGGATCTGGACCACAGCACAGGCTGCACATCGATCACTTACTAGCAGTGTTCTCAGCTCTCAAGCATTTTCGTCTGATTCTGAGGAGCCAGAATATCCAAGTCAGGAGGGTCTCTCATATAAACAGGCAGGGAGGGATATCTCCAGTTCCAGAGAGAGCGCATCGGCCCTGCATGTCCTCAGTTCACCATGATGACAGGTTCAATTTGACAGCTAAGGGTCTGCCCCCAAGCATGGTAGCAACAATCAGGAGCCTCATATGCTTACAGATGGGCAGCCTTTGAGGAATGGTGCCAGGACCAGCGCACTCCCATCCCAGTTATCCATGTTGACATTCCTGCAGGAGCTGCTGGATAAAAGCATTTTTTTTCTACAATTAAGGCTTATTAAGCAGCAGACAGGGTGAGAGCAAGTGCACCTCCCCTTGCTATGCGTTTCTTTGAAAGGGCTTCACGGGCTGAGACCCGTGGTTAGGGTCCGCGTCCCTGTATGGGACCTCTCTTTAGTGTTGGAGGCCCTCTGTGGCCCCCCTTTTGAACCCCTCGAGTAGGGCAGGGCGATATGGCCAAAAATATATATCACTATATACATTTGAGGATTTGCGATAACGATATAACTGATGATATAATTTCTGCGAGACAAAATACAACTCCACAACTTTACTCGCGCAAAAAACCCATCCATTTATTTTACTTAAACAAGCAGCTGTTTTTTATGTGCATTAAACCTATATAAACATTTAACAGTGTAAAAGTAAATTTCTTGCTGAAAGTTTAACCAAAAGGCATTTCCAGTAGAAATGTGCTGACATATCCTGAGCATAACCATGTATGATATCCACTGAAGTTAAAAAGAGGAGCTTTGCAATATTAAACTGCAGTGTGTATTTTTCGGACCATAAGGTGCACGAGATTATAAGACAACAAAGCAGTCAGATAAATCAAACTTTATTCAACTCATTCTTGTTGCTTCCTCCACTTCTGTACCATTGATTCATTAATGCTGTATTCTATCACAGCTGCTCCGTTCCCATGTTGTTGCAGTATATGAGTGACTAACCTCGTATTGTGGATGGATTATCTCAGTTGTTCTCCTGCTGAAGTTTGGTCCGTTTACAGCATCCTGCCATGCGATTGCATTTGTCTCTAACCATCAGGAACCTTCACGTTAACTTTTATCGAGTGGAAAAGTGTTAGCTTAAATCCTCCAGCTTCACTGTTTATATTATGCTAACATAGCTGTGTCGCTAGCAATCACATAGCACATCACTATATACCAGCTAGCCCAACTTCAGTAACCCTACAAACGTCACTGCTGTTTAGTTTTCTGTCTTCATTTATGATGGAAGTGATAGCAGAGCTGTACGCATACGCATTTTACCCATATTCTATCGCGATATTTCATTTTCTTATCGTTGCCTAGCATTGTACCGGTATTACCGTGAACTATGGCCCAGCCCTACCCTCGAGTATACGGATATGAAATGTCTTTCATATAAGACTGCATTACTTGGTTTTGCTTTTGCAATTATTCTGATTACTTGAAGAATCAATGGAATAATGAATAGATTATTAGATTACTAAAATAATCAACAGCTGCAGCCCTATTACATAGCATAAGACAAATGCAAGCTTTAGTATGACTACACGCTTATGAATAATATATGTAATTTCTTTGTGTCTCAGGTTGGAGGTTGGGGGATAAATGGATTTAATTTACCTCTTACAGTCCAAAGCTCTGGCATACTTCAAACTTAGATCCAGTCCCTCTCTGAACTCTGCTTCTCTTCCAGGAACTGCTCCAAGACCGAGATCACCTGCCTTTATATCTCCTGCAACACACACACACACACACACACACACACACACACACACACAAGCTTAATTTCTGTGTGTTGAATGCCTGCTGTAGCGACATCATTGTTAGTGTTTATGATGCGTCTTCATTGCTCTGCCTTCGTAAGTGAAACTGATGATCTTGTTGGTCTGGGTGATTATTAATCTTGAACGACAGTTACTTTTAATAAAACTCTAAGAAATGAGGACTTCAAAACCAAAACTATTCACAAACTGTCAGAGCCATGAAAATAAGGAAAAACTGTTTGTCTATGCTGGCAGGTTCCTACCCAACACATCCTTGTTCTAATCAATACACTGTGTTTACACCATATATTACTAGCAAACAGACCTTTCACAGGGGTTGGGGTCTTTGTAGCTGTGATGTGTAGTTATCATTCTTAGATGATGCATATCAGGCTACGGCATGTATTTAATGCTGTCCTAAACATGATTGCTTTTCTAGAGACAGCAAAGGGCAGCTCAGAATTGAAATGCACACATGTTCATATCTCAGATTCGCTCTTTTGACTGAACTGGGACTATGCATAAAAACAAGTTAATGCAATTGCATCCATCCATCATGTTCCCCTCATTCAAATTTGGATACCTCTGGCAGCAGGGTATTCCATACATCCTTCTCCCCAGACACATTTTCCCTCCGGGGGGAATCCTGAGGCATTCCCAGACCTCTAAAGGGAGGTGCCTGGGAGACATCTTAACCAGTGCCCAAGTCACCCCAACTAGCTCCTTACAACATGCAGGAGAGTCAGCACCTCGGAGTCAAAGTCTGAGTCCTACAAGTCTGAGGCCACAAAAACAGTGGAATTCTCCCGCTGTGTTGGAGAAGAGAGGCTGCCTCAAGCAAGGGAGTTCAAGCATTTTGAAATCTTATTGGACCAGCAGATTGGTGCAACATCAGCAGTATTGCAGGTATTGTATTGAATTGTCAAGGTGACGAGAGCACCAAGTTGAAAGACTGAGACAGACAATCCATCTACGTCCCAACTCTCATGAAATTTGTGTAATGACCAAAAGGTCGCAAACTCATGCAGTTGAAATGACAGTATGGTGGCTGGGTTCATTCTTAGAGAAAGGGTAAGGAGCTCAGATGACTGGAGGCATAGTGTGGAGTAGAGCTCCAGCATATTGAAAGAAGACAATAAATGCAATACTTTTGTTAACCCCTTGAATTATAGCTTAAACTCTACACTTCAATCAGATTTTATTTTTTTAAATGATCAGTTTCTCCCTTTATTAACCACGTCTCAGTCAGATGAGAGGAAACATTAACACGTTTCGTCAGACCATCTGAGAGCCACAGCTATAAAGCCACCCTGCCTCCCCCTCAATGACATGTGGGACAGGCTCCAGCCCAACTGTGACCCTGAACTGGATGAGCAGAAGATGATGCATGGATGCAATAAGACTAGAGGTGGAACAATCCTCAAACAGACTGAAACTGTGACACAAACACAATGCAGCTCTATCGTCCTGTACTCACTATTAACGGTAACCCTGCACTGAAACTGTATGAGAGTTACATTAGAATAGCTCAAATTGAGTATTTTTGGCTTTATAAAACGTGCCAGTAGTGGAGCAGTAGCACTACCTGACACAGGCAGTTTCACCAGGCCTGACTGGCTTTGTATTGGATTTAATTTGTATTTTAAATTTTCAGATTGGCTTATTTACGAATATTTGTTATTAAAAGAAAAACAATTAATATATATCGTTTTAAGAAGGTTTTTTCTTTTATTGTTGTGCACTCCCACCCGGGAGGAAGTTGCTCTCCACGCCATTCTTCAGCATTGGGAGTTAACATGAACAGCTGTGTGTAAACCAACGGCGCGACCCCCTCTAGTGTCTACCTGGCGGGGTGTTGATAAGGACGACCTCCACCCCTGTGGCCTTTCGGACTCTCTGAAGCTCCTGTAAATCCGAGTCGTACAGCCACGCTGCCTCCACAGCCTGAAATCCAGCCGCGGCTGCTGCTTATATTCTCTGGCTGAAGTCCGGAAGCTCGGTGAACAGCCACGAAATATTCGCACAAAACTTCAGTGGAGCCATTCTGTTAAACCTCCGAGGCCAACGACCGAGTTCAGTCGTCCAGCTGAACTTTCTACGTGCTAACGGACAGGGAGGAGCTACGCTAAGCTAGCTACATTTCCGTCGGTCTAGACCGGAAATGGAAAGCAAACCTTTCAAAATAAATAAAATGTTATTTGAATTTTTACGTATATGGAACACAGTTCTTTGAAAATGTCCTGACGTAAAGCTAAAATATAATTTCAATAAATCACCATTGATATTCAATTGTTTCACACCACATAAAACCATTCAGGGCCGAACAAAATTCATAAAATAATTAGAGCCCTTTATTGTGAAAAATAAACCGGAAACGTTAATCTTAGAACGTCAGAGAAGACTGGCGTTATCGTCACGTGATTGGCAGCGTGCGTCCTTGCTTGCTTTTCTAAATCCAGTGTGATTATAATTTTATTTAATCTTATTTTATTTTACTTTGTTCATTTTATTCTACTTTATTTTACTGTAGGGTATACCGTATATAACGTAAAGTATAAATAATACAAAAATAGTAATATAAATGTAATATCAAAAACTAAAGAAAAAGTACAGCAAAGAATGACTTTTAAAATCTTATTTAAGTATGCGGATAAATGTAATCTCAGGTAGGAAAATACTGTTTTCCCAAAGTTTTAAGTGTTTTAAAATACATTGTCTCCAAAACAATAATGAGTTAAAAACAGTTTTTATGTAATATGTTCAACTCCAGCATCTCAATGTTTATGTTTTCCTTGTTGCTTTCTTTTCTTTTCTTTGTTCGTTTTTTGCTTGTTTGTTTGTTCTTTTGTTTTATTTAAAGACAAATCACAAATCCAAAAAAACGTATTTCAGGACAATGTTTTTGAAATAAAACTCTTTTACTGAACTGTACGTTAATTTACTTATCACACACTTACAAAAAACTGATATCATACATTATTGCTCTGGTTCATTTGATTCTTTATTATTTGACTTATTTCAGTCTTTTTTCTTTCCATTTAGCAGTTTTGTTCCTCCTTTCGGTATAAAACATCTGTCATGTTTATCATTGGAAACCTTCAGATTGTGAGGTCTGGCAGCTCAGTTTATCCCCAGTTTGTGCTCTTACATAGGCTTCTAGCTAACAACAGCTATTCACATTATCCATATGTGACATTTTTCCATTGTGAAAAGACTCTTTTAGTACGTTCTCAGCTTACATCTGTGTTTCCCATCCTGGATTCCAGCCGGCTGCTATCCGTGGTTTGATTCTGAAGCAGAGGTGGACCTGGGGTTACAAATATAGTTTTTGTTGTGCTCTGAGCTGAATGTTTTTTTCTCAATCCAGATATGATATCCAGCAACAATATCAACCTTCTGGGTTTTCCAGACATTGCAGATCTGTATCTTTTAGAGGAATTGGTGCTTATCGGTGGCCTGTCACCTACTGAAAGGCACAAACCAGGGTTATCTTAACTTGAATTCACAGTAGCTCACTTTCTCATTAAAAACATATTAATAGACTGTAAAGGCTCAGAAACAATCATGATCTGATATCTCAGTTGTAAATAACTGGATACAGATATTAACCTTATGTGTTTTGACTAGAACTGGTCCTTTAAGTTGAACATATAGTGTCTTCTTTCACCTGTGTGGTCACCGCTTTGAAACATCGTGTGATGTTGCCCTGCAATGAGTCTTTTACAGCACCATGGAGGAATTGTGTCTAACTCATCTTTGCTTCCCACATGGAAAATAAATAGTAAAAACATATATGATTTACTCATGAAAGTGGCCACTTTCTCATTACTTTCATATATTTTTTTAGTAAATATACAAAACATACAAGTTTCATTATATAATTTTTCTTATATGTGTTTTCACTCTTGTATGCTTTTCATACAAGTTTCATACAAGACAGATAAAAACTTTTTAAGATTTATATATATCTTTTCCATATGGGTTAACTCATTGTTGTAATTGAGCAACACTGGAGTGTTTTCAAGCGTGGACTGCATTTCCAAGGCCATGCCCCAGCATCTCAGTCAGATTCAGGTCAGGGCTTTGACTACGTCACGCCACATACAAGTCACACATACATGTTTCTGTTAAGCCATTCAGAGGTAGACTTGGTGTGTTTCGGATCATCGTCCTGCTGCAGAATCCAAGTGTGCTTCAGCTTGAGGTCACAAACAAACTGCCGGACAGTCAGCAGAATATCATGGTTCAGTTTAGCACAGGAAGTCTTCCTGGTCCTGAGGCAGCAAAACAGCTGCAGACCATCACACCACCGCCATATTTGACTATTGTTATGATATTCCTTTTGTGAAATGTTGTGTTAATTTTACAGATGTAATGAGCCACACACCTTCCAAAAAATTAAACTTTTGTCTTGTCAGTCCTAAAGGTTTTTGGGATCATCCAGATGTTTTTTGGCAAATGTGAGATGAGGTTTTATGTCCTTTTGGTCAGCAGTGATTCTCTCATTGAACTCTGCCATGCAGGCCATTTTTGCCAAGTCTCTTTTTTATTGGTAAATTATAAACTCTGACTGTAACTAAGACATGTAAAGCCTGTGGTTCTTTAATGTTGTTCTTTTGTGACCATCTGAGTTAGTTACCTTCTGGACTAAATTTGGAGTAATTGTGGTCGGCTGGTCACTCCTGAGAAGGTTCACCGCTGTTCAGTGTGGATAATGGCTCTCTCCATGATTAATTGGAGTCTCAAAGCATTAAAATGGCTTCGTAACCCTTTCCAGGCCGATAGATGTGAGTGAATTTGGTCCTCAGGGTTTCTTTAGATCGTGGTATGATGTGTTGCTTTTTGGGATCTGTTAGTCTGCTTCACTCAGATTTCTTGATTTGTGTTTACTTGAGTTATCTTTGTGTAATATTCAAATTTGTTTGATAATCTGAAATATGTAAGTGTGACAAATGCAAAAAACTAGGAAAGGGAACAAACACTGTTTCACACCACTGCATACCCCTCAGCTCCCAGTAGATGCACCTATAGTATCGATCCTGCGTCGCCTCATTCTTATCCCAATTTAAAAGTGTCCATGCCACCTCCCCGCCTGGCAGGTTGACAACGATACCCCGTTACCCTTTTACAGCTGAGAATGGCCCTTTCTAGGTCTTATCTGCAGGCAGTCAAATCTGATGTGTTATTAGAGGAAAAGCAGAAACCAGAAACGCTCTTAGAACCAAACATCTGGTCCATTTATTCATATCAAGATTTATAAAGATGAAGAATGATTTTATTGGCTTAATGCTGCTTTTCTGAAACTTACCAAACTTGTAAAATCGATTCTTAAAACAAAAAATAAGACAAATGAAAAATTTATTTGGGACACAGAATATATCGTCCTAGTGAAACCACTACCCTGTGTCGTTTTGGAAGGGCTGACCAAACCAAGCCTTTGGTATAATTTTAAAGGACTTCTCTTGGTGTTAGATCTGCTGAGCCTGCTGTTCAGTGCAGCCATATTTGTCTGTCATCAGAGGCCTGACCTGTTTTAGGCTTCCCGATTACCTTTACAGGTATCCTTCATTCATTATCTCTGAGCAGACAGTCCTGCTGACTGAGGCTAATGCATGCAAAAACCAATATTATTGCACCTCTGACAGCAGCTGATAATGGTGCTCTAGCTGCTGATGTGTTATTTATACTTTGGCATCCACCAGGGTGGGAATTCCCTGTGAATTCAGAGCATTCTCAACAAAAACCCTTCAGGCTGACTTACAAACAGCGATCACTGATTAATAAAGCCAAGCTTACTGTTTGTGCATGACTAAACAGCTTATTCATACACATATTATATATATCCTGTAATCTCAGAGAATATGGCACAAAATAACAGCTATACAGAAACATCCTTAAGATGTTAATGTTTCAGAGGAATGACGCACCTGTTTCAGAGCGCCAGATATGACCAAACATCCTCTCAGCTGTGCTTCATCGGTGTATCCCTGAGAGCGCTGACACTCCTCCTTTAATTTAACATGAATGCAGATATGAGTCACCTCCAAAATATTGTAAGGCAATGAATGAATGCATGCAGTATGAAGATTTTCACAGCAAATCATGTTAGTTAGATCAATAGTAATAAAGACTTTCTAAATATTTATAATTGGTAGAACATTTTGTTCCCATATGGTTCAAATTGTGCTGCTGTATTCAGATTTTTTCTCTATGGTAACCTGCTTTGATTTTAAGGGCTCAACATCAAATGAAAACTCCAGTGAACCACTGCTGTCACCAGGGATCATTTTCCCCTCACACCAAACAAGTCATGAAATAAAGAAACCAAAGAGTGAAAGCACGCTGGTCTACACCAGATACTCCATATTCTCTCAAATGTCATCCACACAAGTGAGGCAGCTGCTTTGAACTGACTTAAAAACATTGCGAGTCCAAACGACTACCAGACTGTTACACAGCTCCTGATGAGCTGTAGCTGCTTATTTGATCAATAGTTTCCCCCCATCACAGTCATGCCAAGTCAAATCTTTTAAAACATCAACATGTCCTAGTTTATCAGAGCTAGTTTAGTCTCTGCCTGGTCCTCAGGGAAATATCTTTCTTGTTAGCTGCTAAATGCTCCCACTGTTCACCAGCCATTTATAAAATTGTCAACATTAAAGCAGCTGCTCGTGTTACCCAATATAAAAAAGTGAGTACAGAGCGATCACGCTATGGTGACCCTGTGGGCGCTCTTTTATCCTTCAAGCTCAGGTCCTCTAACAGAGAGCCGGGAGCTTGAGGTTCTTCAGTATCGGGACAGAGGTCTCAGATGTTGTTGCAGGATCTGCTGGAGCCACTCTATGACAGGATTTCCATTTTGTAAATGACTTTCACATTGAAGGTAAAGAAATGCAGTAAAGTAGACTGTGTGTTTTTAGTGTGACTGTAAGCTTGAAATTTCATATTCAGATCTGCACATTGCTCATCGTGTCCATGCAACATCAATATACAGAAGGTGATGATGAAAATCCTCAGCTCGAGGTTTCAGAATTGAGCTTCACTAATCAATGGCTGACATCATGATAGCTATGTCGATCTTTTATTGATAGTCTATATAAGCGCTACACTGCTAATAACAGAAGGCACAGTTTACAGTTCATTTGTTTATTTTTTTTGGGATTGTTTTTGTTATTTTTCCTCGATACATCACTTTCTGCTTTATTACAATCGACTTAAGTTCTGCCTGAACTGTGTAGTAATTATTAGGGGTGCAACGATACTCGTATCGATATTGAACCGTTCGATACAGTGCTTTCGGTTCGGTACGCATATGTATGAATAATACAAAATTTTTAATTTATTTTATCAACTTTCCTTCTGACGGTGCTGTCTGTGTTGAGAGCTCAGTGGATCTGCGCTCGACAGTGCAGCCTAGGCGGAGTAGTCGAACGCAGATTCACTGAGCGCAGCGCAAGCTAGCAAGACAGAAGCTAAGCTCGTTGCAACATGGCAAATTAAACCTCCCCCACCCTCATTCAGATCTGGCGTTTGGAACTATTTTGGTTTTCATGTGACGTATGACCCTGAAGGTAAGCGTGTCATGGACAAAAGTAAAACAGTATGTTGGATGTGCCAGCAATGCTCAATTACATGGGTGGGAACTAGTGCGTTAGCACAGTTAGCTCGTTAACGTGTTGACGCCGTCCAGCCCCACGCACGGGGCGATCCGCGGTAGCTCGTTAACGGAGATTTGCCGTGTTGTGGCGTTAACGTCATTTCAGATTAACGCTGACAGCACTAGTGGGAACACAACGAATATGACTGCACATTTACTCCGACATCATCCTCGTGCAAAGACAAGTGGAAGCAGACAAAAACAACAAGCACGCATGCTACAAACTTTACCCGAGTCATTTAGACACCCGTTAGCACATGATTCTCCTTATGGGGACCTGATATGTTTAATATGCTGCTGAGAATATAGCCCAGAAGAAGCGTATAGTAGAGCTTTTATTTTGGAAAGAGACATTTCTCTGTAATAAACTCTCTTTTCCAAAGATGAGTGATTTCTCCATCAGATAGATTTTTTATTTTATTACTTTGTTGTTTCAGCAACATTAAATTTAAAAACTGTACTTTTGAGTTAAAATATATATTTATAATTTTAATAAATGACAAATTAAAAAAGCGTGAACATTTTTTTGTATCGAAAAAATATTGAACCGTGACACCAAAGTATCGAACCGAACCGTGAATTTTGTATATTGTTGCACCCCTAGTAATTACAGTCATTTTTAGACGGTCCCACATTTTCTTGTGGGACAGGTGAGGCCTGTTACCGTATTTTTGTTATTTCATAACAAATGTGGAGAGACAATAGCTACAGTTGGTTCCAAGTGTTGACCCTGCAGTTGGTGGGGGTTCAGCGGAGCCCCCAGTGTGACCCAGGATCAGGTAATTCAGTTAATCCATCACTTTTGGTAAAGCCCTTAAATTACAGCTGAAAGTCTTCAATCACGTGTTCATTACTTGGTTTAACATCGACTGTAGTGGTGTAAAGAAACTAAATTAAAAACCAAATGTTTCACTGTCCAAAAGCTTACAGACCTACCTGTGGATGACATTATAGATGTGGTGTTTAATGATTGTCTATATGTGATGGAGTTTGCATCTAATGCTAAAGGAAACCACTGCTCACGAAGGAGCACGATGAAGCAAATGTGATGGAGCAGCAGAACCATCGGTTGGATTAAACCAAAAGGATACTTTGGACTTAAACGGGCACGGACCTGACTGGTGCTACTGCAGTGACTGTGCTGAGTGTGAAGCATCGGGGTGGAGTGTGCTTACGTGGGATTGCATGGGTGGAGAAATGTGAAAAAGCCTCTTAGTTTCATGAAGCTTGAAAGAAGAGGAACATAATCTTTTACAAAGATCCCAAAAACACTGAAAAGCTGAGACTGTTTAAAAGGAGGGAAAGTGCGAGCTGTTGTTTGACTTGAATCTGAACCTCTGCTGTTTTTCAAAGTGGACAGCAGAGCAACAAAACCCACTTGTGTGAGAGGTCGGTATCATCCATGCCCAAGAGGGTCCAGTCTGTCATCAAAAAATAAAAGATCTCACTGGTGAAAGATGTTTGTTGTACTGAGGTCGCAGTTTGAGGCTTAGATGTTTTAATACACCCTTTCTATGTAGTTTTTACATTTATACATACGATTTTTGCACTCATCTTGTGAAGAAGCTCAAGATGTGAATAAAAACATTACAAATGTTTTCAGAGCAGCATTTAGCCTTGATAAAGAAAATGTAAATGCTGTTTTTATGTTCTTCAGCAAACCTTCCCTTACTCCTCATGTAGCAGCAGATTCATGTAAAACACTTGTTAGAGGAGGGTAGCTGAAGCCAAACTGAAATAAATATCCTGACAGAAGCAGGTTACAGTGGTGGAGCAGCGAGTGCCTCTGGAGGCTTAACGACCCAGGAGGATTAATATTCTGCTAACACACAAGTTCTGTCACACACTGAGGTTAGCAACAGTGAGGAGTTATTTCTCATCCAGCACAGAAACTGCTGTATACGAATATCACAGATCTGATGAGGTGCTAACGAGAACACGATTGTCTGCAAACATCTTTTTTTTCTCTCTAAACGGTCGTTTTTAAACAATAAATTACTGAACTTATGACCAGCAGCCATGTACAGCTTACAGGCAGTTAAATAATTACTGACAGCTGTTTTGTCTATAGCACTTTATCTAATGACTTTAAAGCTGAAAGTAATTCTAACAGTATTTATTCTGCTTAAACAACATGTGTGTCAATATTTACCAAACGCCGTGTATTCATTGATTTCTCAGGTTCCAAAAGTAAACGCTGTGGTTAGTGTTGTGTTACAGTAGCTGGAAACATGGGCCCCAGTCCTCAGCTGGTCTATAAATCAAAGACGGGGGCTGCGCTGCTGTTTCTGGAGCCCATAAATCAAAATCCTTTCCAGGGGCCTCCACACGCTCCCTTTAGGTTTCTTAACGTCAGATCATTAATGACAATAATGTTAGAATATAATATATAATGTAATATCACAGCTGTGCAGACAGCACTGCTCCCCACTGAAAGAGTTTAGAGAAGAGTCTGAAAACTGAAGTGTACTTCATTGTTCCTTCTGAAATCAGCTGAACCTAATGTGTCAGACAATCTCCTCCTGAACTCTTTCTACACAACAAGAAAAGGATGATTTCATGTGACATCCAATCGTCACCGTCCCGTCTCTTATTTTATGTAAAGAGTTTTCCTTTTATTTCTCTGATTCTAAATATTAGAGCCTGTAAAAACAGGCGTCTCCTGCCTGTCCTGTCAGCTTTCCTTTTGCTATGCCAGTCTTTGTTAGCAACACAGGTGAGCTCGTCTCTGAGACCAAAATATATCAAGAACCTACATTAATATAGAGGTTATATTAAACCTTACGAAAGGCTGTATTTGGACGGTGTGACATGAGGTGAAACTCAAGATCTTGTATAGGACTTAAATCCACCAAAAGCAATAAGAAACCAATATTTCGAGCTACTTAGTCATCAGCTAATGCCAGTTTGCTTGTCATATATATAGACTGTACAGGTGTAACGCACAAACAGAGACACCTGCTAATTATTGCTAAGAAAGAGACTAATAAAGCTAGAACCTCACTCACCAAAGCTAGAATCCTTGGAAAGGCTGCAAACTGTGTATTAATTTAAACACATGAAGCATGGTTGAAAGAACCAGTTCGCAGACTTGAATTAATGTAGCCCACACGCCGAGCTTTAAGCCCAGACGTACAGAGATAGATGAGGGTTTGGGTAGTGCGTGAAGAGCTCAGAAGGAGATTATCTGCCAGTCACATTCGACTGATTTCAGACTGAACTGTTAATGTTTTACACTCAGTTTAGTTGTTATGAAGAGTGAAATTAGCCCCAACATTTTTTAACAGAGCTGTAAGATGATTTCTGATGTAAATTTGAGCTTCTTAACATAAGTGTATAGATGTTGACTCCATTTAGCTCTTATGATGCCTGACAGAGAGCACCCACCTGCCATTCAAAGATGCCATACTTTTAATTATGCATATTCAAGCCCTCACACAATTTAAACAGGTGAGTTAAAAATTTACACAACAAAGCAACATTTTTATACCAGACTTTAAATGTGATTATTTCTGCTCTGTGCGGTTCAGACAGGTTATGGCAGTACACTTGGTTTTGGCGATTCTGTGTTCAGTTTCATTACAAACAAACATGTGTAACATAGTATTGTGGTGTATGTGAATAACAAATCCCAATGCAAAGAAAATAGCACTCAGTGAAAAAGCGCTGCTCTTGTGTAAGATGTGTGTTCAGAACGAGCAGGATCACAGGAGCCGCTTTAAAGCAGGCACAACTTTACCTGGATGATCGTCTTTCTCTGCAGTGCAAACTGTTGCCTGTTGTGATCAAAGGCATCATTTGTGCCAATAATTGAGGAGCTCTTATGCGTATGCACAGTGAGTGTCCAGATTCCTCTGTTAGGTTATTTGGTGGCTTTCTGCACAGTAAAGGTCTTTGAAAGCAGAATTGCCCAATCATCAGCTCCCAGGATGCTGTTCAAGAGGCTGTTTCAAGTGCTCACAGTCTTTTTACTCATGCAGTGTTTGCCAGCGTGTGTATATACTTTTACCCTGTTTCACATTCATATAGTCTTCAGCATGGCCCAGTTGAACCACCTGACCAAATGTCAGTCATTTTCAAGCATCTACTTCCAGCAAGTGTCTCAGAGTTGTTTATATTCAGCTCCTTACTGCCAGTTTTCATTTAGCAAGCCAGCTTCAATGAAATTAGACTAGCAGCATAGGCTTTAAACTCTTGACCTTGCAATCATATGCTGTATATAAAATTGTTGTTTCTACATTAATGTTTCTGCCTCAGAGGGATATCAGATAATGCAAGCAAGCCTGGTTAGCCACAAACTTGATTAGTGTGACCCAGTGGTGATCAGTGCGGACAAGCAAGGCAAGCACTGCTTGTCCAATCAAATCTAAACATCAATGAAAATCAAATGAAGGCGATCCATCTCACCTCACAGGGTGATAAGAGCCATAAGCTTTTCTTATTGGCTGCTATTGCATCCACACTTCAAACTACCGTCTTGTGTCTGCAGTTTGCTATTGTATCAGGAAGCAGCCTCTGATTTCACTGAAATATGGAGCTTCTCTTGATTGCGTTGACACATCCTGAGAGGCTTTATCTGACTGTCACAAATGTATTGTGAATAAAGATCTTGTCTTTGATTAATGGGAGACTTGCATGCTAGACAGGCTACTACTGGCTCTGCCTTCACTGCTCTGAATCAGTTATTCTATTCAATTTTATTTATATAGCGCCAAATCACAACAACAGTCGCATCAAGGTGTTTCATATTGTAAGGTCGACCCTACAATAACACATACAGAGAAAAACCCAACAATCATATGACCCCCTATGAGCAGCACTTTGGCGACAGTGGGAAGGAAAAACTCCCTTTTAACAGGAAGAAACCTCCAGCAGAACCAGGCTCAGGGAGGGGCGGGGCCATCTGCTGTGATTGGTTGGGGTGAGAGAAGGAAGACAGGATAAAGACATGCTGTGGAAGAGAGACAGAGGTTAATAACAGATATGATTCAATACAGAGAGGTCTGTTAACACATAGTGAGTGAAGAAGAAACACCCAGTGCATCATGGGAATCCCCGGCAGCCTACATCTATTGCAGCATAACTAAGGGAGGATTCAGGGTCACCTGGTCCAGCCCTAACTATATGCTTTAGCAAAAGGTTTGAAACCTAATCTTGAAAGTAGAGACAGTGTCTGTCAAAGCAGACAGCAGTACGAGTAAGCTGCTGTAGGAGTTTGGCAAAGAGAAATGTGGCAAAGTCAAGAGACTCTAAGTACAGCTCGGTAAAGAGACTGAGCTGGATAAGCAGCAGACTGAGATAGAAATATGCTAACGAGCAGTGTTGGGTAAGTTACTTTAAAAAAGTAATTAATTACTAATTACTTAATCAATATTGTATTTAAAGTACTTATCTAATTACTGTGTCTGAAAAGTAACTTAATTACTCAATAAGTAATTTAACTAAATACTTCTTAAAATCCCTATAAACCTTGAGTGGACAAACAATAGAAATTAAATTCTTTAAATAATAAATATTTTTTTTAAAGACGGAGCCTCTACAGCAGCAGCAGCATCTCTTCCACAGTGTCGCCTGCAATCATTCTTTAAGCTCACCTTCAGACGCTTTCTGTGCTGCTGAAGTAAAATCAGGTTTTGCTGCTTAGCAGGAGTTGCTGCGGTGATATCCATGGATGATGAACAAGGATCACTCAGAAGTGTTCGTCTATGCTCTGTGTCAGGCGCTTCAGTAGATTACTCCTGCTATTAACAGCAGCCGATAGTTTTTACATATTACTGTAACGTTCTTGTCTGCTTGTTTCAGAAAAGTGAAGAGACGGGAACATGTCCATGTCATAAAACAGCCACTCGCTTCAGCCGAGTCCGACGACTGTGCAGCAAACTGTCGCGCAGCTGCACTACAGCGATGTTAAAGAGCAGAGTTTACTTTTACGTTTAGAAGATAAATGATTGAAATTAAATAATGACATTCAGCGAGTTTAATTATTTTACAATGTAACACAAGGACATTGTAAGTAACTGTAATTAAAATACCTAAAACTGAACAGTAATCAGTTACTCTACTTTTTCAGTGGAAAAGTAATTTAATTACAGCAACGCGTTATTTAGTAACGCGTTAAACTCAACACTGCTAACGAGTGAAGAGAGCATGCTGAGAAGATGGAAGATGTACTCTGAGAAGCTGATGAATGAAGAAAATGAGAGAGGAAAGATGGAGGAAATGAGGACAACTATGAAGAGTGTAAAGAAGGCCGCTGGTCCATATCTCCATACCTGTGGAGATAAGGAGATATCTAAGAGTGAGGGCAGTGGACTGTTGACCTGAATGTTTAACACATTTATTAAAAGTGAGAAGAGAAGTGTACTGGTTCCAGTTTTTAAGAACAAGGGTGATGTGCAGAGCTGCAGTAACTACAGGGGGATAAAACCATGTGATGAGTCATAGTTATGCTGTGGGAAAGGTGACGATTAGTGAGCATCAGTACAGAGGAGGCCAGAAGAAACTGTTTCTCTATGGATCCAGAGAAATGCGTTTGTGCCGAGAGTGGTACTGCATTGAGTCAGGAGTGGCGGCGAAGCATGCGACGGTGGTGCAGAACATGTTTGAGAACAGTGAGAGGTGAGGTTCATGACCTGACCCTGACAATCCAGGACTGTCACACAAGAGAAGGTGAAATGGAAACATAATAACTCAGTTTTAAAAAAAAGACCACATCAAAAGAAAAATTAACAAGAGTGAAATTAAAGCAAACACAGCAAAGCTTCAAGTGTGGTACTGGTGAAATTAAACCAAACACTCTTTCAGATGAACTGGAAAGCAAAGCTTCAACTCATCTGTTTTGTACTGATGATTTTTATATCTGTCATAAAGGTGCTGTGCTCAGTGGTGTCATCTTCTCTGCGCCCTCAAGGGACCATAAGTGGTGCTTTACACTTTAATCTTTTCGAATATCCCAGACAAGATATACTGCGACGAGGTCTTCTTTGTGCTTGATAGCACAGTGATGAATATTTCCTGTAGTTTAAGCAAAGAATTGAGTCGCACATTTTTCAGATCAGTTCCAGTTCAATTCTTAAAGCTTCGTGATTTTGAGGAATGAGCTGCAAAGCTCCATTTCTCTTTGTGTCTGAGTTTCTTAAGAGTCAAAGAACCTTTGATCCCTGAACAGCAGACAGGCTCTAAGTACTCCCACACAAAGGCGCTGTAGAGACATGGCTGCTTTAAAACAGAACCTATACGAGAAGGACGACTTCTGAGGGGCAGCTATGTTTGCAAGGACTAAGTTTAGAAGCTGCAGATTTACAAGTGCAGACAGCTGCAGGCTGAATAATATCAGCCATAGGATTAGTTGAAGGGGATATATCCTAGTCATTCCTGCTCCATATTATTATTATTCTAATACTAGAGTAGCTTTGCATGATTTACTGTTAAAAGTCGCTGTTATTTCACTTTTACTGGGCTTTGGTGCAGCCCTGCAGTTTATCCTTTGGCTGAAATAAGCTGATTAATCATGGTTATTGACATATGTACTACTACTGACAATAGTAGCATTCAAATCTACAGAGGAGGGAAAAGAAGGATAAACGCTCAATTTTTTGTATTTATTTATTATTTCTCCCGATAAATTGAAGCTACAGCAACATAAATGAAGGACTTCTTAAGGTCATGTGACCCAGCCCTATCAGTCTCATGTCTCCAGTGTCCTGAACCCAAGCTGAACATAACATAACAACATAGTTGTGGCTAACATTGAGTTTCAAGGCTCATGTCAAACTCAAACTGTAGTAAATGTTATATAAAAACAGTCAAACATCAGAGGACCCAAATGCAGAGCACAGGCAAGTTAAACAATGAAAAGCAAACTGTTATTGGGTGACCAAAGAATACAATGTACAGAAAATTCAAAGAGTAAAATGAGCAAAAGAAGCCCTTTAACTGAGAGGTTTGTGGGTCCAGATTGTCTGGACCCACAAACCAGACAATCTGACAAAGACAAAGACTGGACTACGTATACACATTAGAGTGTGACTGAGAGGCAGCTGAAACTACAGTGCTTAACAACCAACTTTCATAAAAACAAAAAAACATTATTTTAGAAATCCTTCAAAATCTGTTTAAAACTGAAAAGCAAAAACTAAACCTTAAAGTGAGACATGAGAAAACGAACCTTCACAGTAACACAGAAGCTAAACAAAATCATCACAAAACGCACAGGAAGAAGACAAACTGAAGGACATCCCGGGTACCATGTTGTTGTTGGTTTATCAATTTTTAGCTGAATACAAGTTTCATTTCATTCCTAACTGCAGGAATGTCTTAAAGACATAAAGACCTTGATGGCCACTAACTTTCTGCTTCTTAACTCAGATCAAACTGAGGTCATTGTACTCGGCGCTAAAAAGCTTGATTATATATCATCTTTATTTTCTCATCGTAGATGATCTGTTTATATTATTTGTAGAATTTGTAAATGAGCAGCCAAAATGGTTTTCACATAAGCAGCAAAACGGTTTCTCCCCACAACATGCCTTCATAGGTATATCTAAGCCATATGCTTACCATGTAGACACCTGCTAATGGTTAAGCTTACCTTGTAATTTCTCAAATGTATGTTTTTTGATATGTCCCTTCAGATTTTCCACAACATGACTGTAAGGACGAGGATGGGTTCACAAATCAGCAGGTCTGTAACCAGGAGAAGAACTCCAGTCTACACCAGGAGGATCCGTCACAGATTAAAGAGGAACAGCTGGAACTCCGTACCACTGAAATGGAAAAAACGGTTGTTCTAAAGCAGGAGACTGAAACTTTTGCTGCTCGTGAAGAAAGTGACCACAGTGAACCAGAACCAAGCAGTGACCAGCTCCATTCTCACAAATCTCCTGACACAGATCAGGATGAAATCAAGGATGGTAACTCGCACAGAAATGAGTTGGAGCAAATCGTATCAGGCCTGAGTGTTCAAAATTCCGAGACAGCACATTTATGTAGCACCTGTGGGAAAAGATTTTTTTGGAAGTCAAACTTGACTAGACACATGCGAATTCACACAGGTGAGAAACCATATTCTTGTAGCACCTGTGGGAAAAGATTTCCTACGACGGGTCCGTTGAAGATACACATGCGAATTCACACAGGTGATAAGCCACATTGTTGTTGCACCTGTGGGAAAAGATTTACTCAGAGGGGTCAGTTGAAGATACACATGCGAATTCACACAGGTGAGAAGCCACATTCTTGTAGCACCTGTGGGAAAAGATTTGCTCAGAAGAGTAATTTGAAGACTCACATGCGAATTCACACAGGTGAGAAGCCACATTCTTTTAGCACCTCTGGAAAAGATTCAGGCAGAAGGAAACTTGAAATAACACATGCCAGTTCACAAAAGTGAGAAACCACACTGTTGCAGCACCTGTGTGAAACATTTTAGTTCTCCACTACAGTTGCAAATGCAATTAGGAAAACATGCTACATGCTAAGTTTCATTCTTAGAAAATGGTGATGGTAGAACACATAAACAGTGTTTGGGTCATTGAAAACTGAAAATTTAAAAAGGCTTTCGGAAGCTCAGTTTCTGTTTTGACACATGGACAAGACAGTTTGTCTTGCACCATAAAATGTGTGCACCTTTATCACCTTTTTCTGACATCATTGTTTTATAGTTTATAGGCTTTGTCTTTGCTGAAGTTTCTTCATTTTCTTTGGCATGGCCTTGACAGTGCTTGAGATATTTTTAGTGGCCTGATGTAAAAAGAACTATTTCTCCAAAACACACTTGGTAATATCTGTTGAAAAAACAACTACACGTGTGAGGTAGCCTTTATTGAAATCAGTTTTTTCTCCGAAGTTCACAGTTTGAAGGTGTTTGACGCAGAAGACGGTTGATTAACTTTGCACTGTTTGCTAACTTGTACACTGCCTGAACTCCTATTGGGATTTTTTTTTGGTGGTGGTTTTTTTTTTTTTTTTTTTCTTTAAATGAAATTTATACACTGGATTGACCTCATTGTTTTATTGTTTATGGGCTTTGTCTTTACTGAAGTTTCTTCATTTTCTTTGGAATGGCCTCAACAGTGCTTGAGATATTTTTGGGTCTTGATATAAAGGAACTATTTCTCAGAATCACACTTGGAAATATCAGTTTAAAAAAACTACCCATGTAGTAGTTGGATTGACATTAATGGGAAGTGCTTTTCAGATGGAAAGGGAATATTTTAGGGAATGACAATGTTGACAAGTTGATCCATGTTCCCGTATTGTTTGTGATCCATATTTTAAGCTCATTTATTATTTATATTTATAACATAACTTATGGACTAATGTGTCATTTTAACAGTGTTGTGTTCCATTTTGACATTAAACAAATCCAGTTTAAGATTGTAGATAATTCAGTTTAAAGATAAAATATTTATAATTATATAATAAAGGAGGAGGAGCTGGTGACTCATCTCCCATAAAGGAGCTCAGAAGTTCCCCGGGAGTCTTCATCTTTATTTATCTTTGTTTGCTTTTAGCCTCCATGTGCTCATGTCGAACATACTAGAGAGCTTTTTTTTTTTTTTTTTTATCTTATATGTTCAATAAAAACTGTTGGCATCAAACTTTACATGTCCTGTAAATTTTGTGTTTTGGTTTAAATTGTGTTCCAAAACCCTGAATCAACATCTTTCCAGCCTGTAGAAATTCTGAAAAGCTTTTAAAGTATGCGACTGCACAGTCCTGCTGCTCTTTGAAAAACTAACAGTACTTCCAAATGAGCTGTTAAACAGGGCTTTGTGTGATCTGCCTTTTGGTGAAGCAACTGGCCAGGAAGATTCAACACATTCAAGGGGCTTAATCATACTAAGTTCATTGATTCTCGTCCTCACTTTCCAGGTGCTCAACCGTACTCCATCAATGTCTTTTGAAGTTGTGTGTTTCAGAACAAAAGTGGAGCACATAATAGCAAACACTGAACACACAACTCCCCTGTCTGCTAAGAGCATGTCTTCCTTTTTTATACCACCATCAGTGACATGAAAAAAGATTATTCAAACAAATCTGCAATGGTATTTTCAGATTAACTTAGCCAATTAAACATTACAGTGGATTTAATTAATGCGGTCAACAATTCCTTAGGAGGTACCCAACATGAATTTAAAATAGCATGCAATTTGAGAACACACCCCTCCCTTTCGGAGCTACCGTAACACCAATTTGTATCAAAATCTTTATTAACTTCTTTATTAACCTATTAGGACCTGGCGTCCACATCACATCACATTTTGGGTGTCTAGACCAAAATACAAAACTTTGCTCTTCAAGGGCCTGATATCCACTTCCAAGCACTGTTCTATCAAAAGGCCCAGGATCCTCCAACAGCCACCAGGCCCAGTATCCTCCAGCAGGCACCAACAACTGAGCAGCGTTTTTGGTGAGTCGAAATTAACTACTACTTCAGAAATGGGGCCTAAGAGAACACCAACAGCTGAGGAAATTGAGGACATTAAAAAGTCACTGGACTTTTTAACTGAAGAAACATCAGCTATCAAATTACAACAGAAATATATCCTCGACATTGTCAGGGAGATGAGGTCACTTTGCAATCAGAATGCAGAGAAGGAGAAATGGATTGTCTATCTGGAGAGCAGGGTCACGGACCTGGAGCAATACACGAGAATGAATGATGTGATCATCATAGGGCTAAACATAAAACCTCATATGCTCGGGCCGTGACTGCTGACAGCAAAGAAGAGCATGGAGAACTGGATGTTAGCTCTGCAGAGCAACAGGTGGCTGTTTTTTTGCAGTCAAAAGGGATCGACCTGGACTCTAATAACATTGAGGCATGCCACCTTCTGCCCAGGAGAAACGTTAGTGATAGACCAGCTGTCATCATAAGATTTGTAAACCGGAAACACTGGGATGCACTGCTGAAGCAAGGGAGAAAACTAAAGGGATTGAGCGACTACATGAATGACCATCTAACCAAATACAACGCTGAGATAGCTAAGAAAGCACGGCACCTAAAGAAACCTAAATTCAAAATACCTGGACTCCAAACTGTAAAATATTTATTAAACTCAACGGAACTGGTCATTGAACACATCCAGGATCTGGAAAAATATTAACAAGCCACATGGGCCACAAATGCAAGGAGCTGAAGAGATCTACACTCATCAAACCATGAAGGTAACAACAGAAACTAAAGCACAACATATGAAATTATAGCACAATCGACTAATTTAACATCTGGGAATTATATATAGATTAATTATATAATATACTATTATAATATATAATTATATATAGATTATATATTATATATATATAATTATATATAGAACACCAGGTTCTAACATTGAAATATTTAAGGAGTGGGTAGATAAAACATTTATTAATACAAATCAAAAAGGTATGTTCATTTGTGGGGATTTCAACATAGACCTATTAATTCCAAACAAGCATAGTATGACAGATGAGTTTATTAATACAATGTATAGCATGGTCCAGTGATCACTAAGCCCAGCAGGATTACAGTACAGTCGGCAACCTTAATAGACAATATATTTACTTATGAAATAGAAAACATATCTATAAGCGGTCTCTTAATTAATGAGATTAGTGATCATCTACCTGTTCTTGCAGTGTATGACAGCAATAACAGGAAGGTCAAACAGGAAAATACAACAAAATACAAATGAGTGAGAACAGAGGAGTCCATAAATGCATTTAAAAGTGGTTTGCTTAAGCAAGAATGGGAGATGCTGTATAAGGAAAAAAATATTGATAAAGCGATGTGCCAGGACTTTGCTGTTCTCGCTGGTTCAGATATTTGAAGTTTACACAGCTACATTCTCGCCTGAAAATATGTTAAAAGTTTATTTTACGACCCAGAAAGAGTAATAAGAGTAATATTAAAACTAAGTAGCTGCAGTAGTAGTAGCCATTGTTGCAAACTGGAATTGGCTGGGCCAATCTGGGATATGGTTTTTCAATTTTGTTGTCTGGGTGGAAAATCGGAAGAATCGGAGAATGGTGGCTCAGGGAGATTTTTGGGAGGGGCACTGAAATTCGGGATTCTCCTGGAAAAATCGGGCATGTGGCATGTATGCACAAAAGGATTACAAAATGCATGTAAAAAGAAAAATATCTTAAATAGAGAATTTATAAAGAACAGAAGTATAGAAGCTGAAAATAAATACAAAAAATATAAAAATAAATTAACTAGTGTTTTGAGGTCATGTAAAAAGGAATATCATGAGAAATTATTAAATATGAATAAAAATAACATTAAAGGGATTTGGAAAACATTAAATGCCATCATTAAAAATGGTTCTAGGCAGTTAAATTATCCTTTGTATTTCACTAATAATGATAGAAATATTAGTAACATGAGTGATGTGGTTAATGAGTTCAATAAATTCTTTGTAAGTGTTGGGCTGATAGAATTCCTGATACAAGAAATTGTGCAGAGAAAGAAACTAAACTCATTCAACGTAATCCTCATTCAATGTTTTTAACGGCGGTAGAAGAAAAGAAAATCATTGATATTGTCGGGAAATCACAAACAAAAAATTCTACAGACTTTGATGACATTGATATGGAAATCATTAAGAAAGTTATCGATGGCATCTCCAAACCCTTAACACACATTTGCAATTTGTCTCTACAAACTGGTCAATTCCCAACACAAGTAAAAACAGCGAAAGTAATACCACTGTTTAAAAATGGAGAAAGACACCAATTCACAAATTACAGGCCTGTTTCTCTACTTTCACAATTTTCAAAAATACTGGAAAAAGTTTTCATTAATAGACTTGGCAAATTTATAGATAAATATAAAATAATAATGGACAGTCAGTATGGTTTCAGACCAAACAGGTCAACATCCATGGCATTAATGGAACTTATTGAAAATATCACCAATAATATAGACAATACACAGTTGATGTTTTCATTGACCTAAAAAAAAGCTTTTGACATAATTAATCATGAAATATTACTTGATAAACTGGAGTACTGTGGCATTAGAGGAGTGGTGCTAGAGTGAGTCAGGAGTTATTTGAGAGACAGGCAACAGTTTGTGAAGCTTGGTGAATATCAATCAGAGTGCCTGGACATTGTTTGTGGAGTTCCACAGAGATCAGTATTGGGACCAAAACTGTTTATCCTGTACATCAATGATATATGTAAAACATCTGATATATTACAGTTTATTTTATTTGCAGATGATACAAATATTTTTTGTGCTGGAGAGAATTCACAGCAGCTTTTGGAAATTGTCACACCAGAAATGATTAAACTGAAAACATGGTTTGACAGAAACAAGTTATCACTAAATTTGAATAAAACTACATTTATATTATTTGGACATTGTAAAAAAGATGCTGGAGCAAAATTGTTGATAAATTATGTTGAAGTAGAGCAAGTTTCTTATACAAAATTTCTGGATTTGATAATAGACAACAAAATCTGCTGGAAACCTCACATAAAGCATATACAAGCTAAACTGTCAAGAAACAACTCTGTACTGAGTAAAGCTAAACATTTTTTGCATTTTTCCAAAACTCCGGGTACTTTACTGTTCACTCATACTGCCATATTTGTAATACTGTGTGGAAATCCGGGGAAATACATACAAAACTTCACTTCAACCGTTATGTAAAATTCAGAAAAAAGCTACCAGGACGATTACTAAAGCAGGATTTAGAGATCACACTAACATTATGTTCTTGAAATTAAAAATTCTGAAGTTTATGGATCTTGAAAGACCAATGAAAATCAAACCTTTTTCAGAGTTATCAAACATTATTACATTTATCAGTTATTTATTTGTAAAAAAATGTTTGGAATCGTGTATGATTTTCATTCCACTTCTCACGTGTACACCACTTTGTATTGGTCTTTCACGTGGAATTCCAATAAAACTGATTCATGTTTGTGGCTGTAATGTGACAAAATGTGGAAAAGTTCAAGGGGGCCGAATACTTTTGCAAGCCACTGTATGTCCACTGTGAGCGACCATTTTGCACAGAGGCGGTGGCTTACGACACCAACTGTCGGCCATCTATAATCCAGTTTTTCCCAGACGCCTTAACGCCATCTGACCTCAAGAAATCATATGATAGGGTAGGGCTAGGTAAATCTGGGTCTCTCCACCATTTGACTCTACAACTGAATAAGCTTCTCAGGGGAGAGGTGAAACGTCTTCAAGCAACTTAAGAACAACTTAAGAAGTCCAGACCAGTGGCGGAGCGGGGGGGTGGCTTACTGTGCTTAAGCCCAGGTTGTTTTTTCAGAAGCCCGGGGTCTTTTGGAGTGTAATTTTTTCATAGTTAGATGCCTTGCTGACAACTGTATAAAACAAAAACTACACACAATACTCGAAGCACATAGTGCACACTGTGGGAATTTACGACTGTGCATAAATCCCCCCTAATATTGGTATGATCCGAGCTCAGACACTAAGCGATTCTTGTACTGATATACAAGAATGGACATAAGGGGCTTCTTTCAAAGAAAAAACTCTGGTAGTATTTTATATATTATGCTTTGTATGTTGTTCAGTATATTTCTGTGCAAAACAAGAGGAACTTGAATACACAGCAGTATATTCACAGTTTAAACCAGATATTTATATACACTTTATGGAAAACACAAGAACATTTTTTTACTGTACAACATCAATTTAGAGTAAACTTGTTTTGTTTTGGTTAAATAAATATTGAAATATATTTTGAATTAGTTAAATGTCAGAATAAAGAGAGACAGAGCTGTCTATTTTTTATCACTTTCATCAAATTTAGGAGTACATGTACACTAAGTTTATTGTTAATTAATAAGAAAACTGCAGACGATTCCATTCTGAGCTGAAGAAGCTTCTGATAGGTTAGTAGAGTCCATGTGAGTAAATTGGTGGCACAGCTGTGGATGCATATAAGGCAAAACACAGAGCCTGTTTCTTTAACATGGGAAAATCAAAAGATGTCAACCAAAACACCTGGAAAAGAAATGTGGAGCTCCATAAGTGTGGCTCAATTTTGAATACAATTTGGTGCCATTTGCAATTAAGAAATACAGATAGTTTCTCTCTTTACTCTTAAAGTTAACAAATATGTTTTTTATATTTATCAATCTAAAAAAAATAAACATTTAGTCTGATTTGATGTTACAATTAAAAAAGTGTTTTTATCTGAAGAGTTTGTAACTATCTGGTTTCAACTGTATATTTGATGATTGTCAGCACAGAGAGGGAGAGAGAGGAACAGAGAGGAGAATGAGGACAGAACAGAGATGGAACAAGAGCAGGTGAGACACACATGTTAGTCAAATGGTTGTTTACCAAAAGTATCACCGTGTCATAGGTACTCATGTATCTCCCCATATGGAAAAGAAATAGTAAAAACTTATATGATTTACTCATGAAAGTGGCCACTTTCTCATTACTTTCATATATTGTTTTAGTAAGAATCCAAAACATACAAGTTTCATTATATAATTCTTCAAGGGATCTTATATCTGTTTTCACTCTTGTATGCTTTTCATACAAGTTTCATACAAAACAGATACAAACTTTATAAGATTTATATATATCTTTTCCATATGTGTCGTACCTAGTGTTTCTTTTTAGGTTTGTTATTTTTCAAATTCTATCTTTATTAAGTTATGCAGGCTTGTTTGCACAACAAGGCTAAATAATTATATAAACTTTTCTCAATCTAAACAGTGTACTTTGGTAGAATTAAAAAATAAGTGTAGTGCAGGTCTATGATGATTTTTAGTGCTACTACCATCTAGTTCTGATTCTTGCTCTGTCTTGGTTAAGTCCTCAGTAGTCCTGATTTTGAACTCTTGTAGTCCTGTTTTAATTCCGGATCAGTTCTGGGTCTGGTTGAATTGGGGTTTAGTCCCTGTGTCTTGATACAGCCCTGATTTTGTTCTGCCTCGCTGCTTAATTAAAAAACTAGTTTAAGGTGTCTGCATATGTGATATATTTTTTTCCTATATGAAGTCATTCTTTTTTGAACAAAACTCAAAACAGAGCCTATTAATCTTTCAGTCATTTCTACCCCCCCCCCCCAAAAAAAAAAAAAAAAAATCCTACATGCATACTACCCTTTAGGGCTAAGCCCCGGGTGTTTCAAATGTCTGGCTCCGCCTCTGGTCCAGACGCTTTTCTTTCCAAGCTTCTTAGACCATAAAAACGCAACTTTCAATTTTAGACAGTGGACTTCTTTTGCCTGAGTACAAAATATTATCTCAGTGCAGCAGTGGCTTGTGGATTTTTAATTGTGGGATGTTTGATTTGTCAAACTAAATGAATTTTCACTACACAGCTGATATTATCAGAAGGGAAGAGAAAGGCGACCACAATTAAAACAACAGCCTCATCCTAATTGTCCGTGATCATAAATTTCTCTGTGCTCTAAATGTCTGTAGTATATTTATATTAATGTATTTGTATATTTTTATTTTATTCCACTTCATGGACGTACCAGATAAATTAGGAGACCTGGTGAGGGCAGTATTACGCCTTTGATATCTCCAGTCTACCGTAAATTCAGTAGAAAAAGAAGAGCGGCAACGGCGCCACTGAGAGATCCCGTCGCGATCCCGAGTTAAGTTTGAAGATGGTGTTTTGGCGGCATCGGTTTTCGTTGCAATAATGTCTTCAGTTCAGCATCTGAGAGAGTTTATCAAGGAGAGATTAACTTCTGCTGCAGAAGAAATCTTCTCAGAGTTTGAAAAAACGATCGTCCGGTATGAGGAAGAGATCCGTCAGCTAAAACTGCTTAATATCAGACCCGGGATAAAGTCACACAATGCAGGTGTGTAAATTTGTAGAGGTGTGGGGGTTGCGGGATTATCGTGTGATTCACGTGGGCATGATCTAAACCATTGATCTAAACTTGTAATACACCCCAGTAAAGTGTATGCAGTTATATCTGTGCAGTGTTGAGAAGGTTACTTTTAAAATGTTTTCCACTAAAGATTACATGGGTCAAATGTAGTTTATAACGTATTCCGTTAAGTTACTCAATGTGAATAACGTATTCTAAATACTTTGGTCCGGATTATTTGGTATATTTTCATGCTTTTTAGGTAGGTAATTAGGTAAGGCTGCAGTTTTTGCAGCGATCTCGTATAGAAAATAATTTCTGTATCAGTAATAGGTTTTCTTTCTGTTTGCTTTTAGAACTGCACATGATTATTTGCAGCTAGCAGGTTGTAATGCAGCCTTCAGTAATAGTAGTGAGTCACACAGCAATAGTACATCGAAGATTCCGAAGTGGGACATAACCTAGATAGCTACAACAACTAAAACAAGGTAGTTGTAGTAGGCTAATGTTAGGGCTGTGCAAAATGACGAAATATATCAGATGAAATGAAAACATCTATTGTTTAAAATTATATACTGTTGTTTGTTTTGTGGTGTCACAAAATACCTTCTTAACAGCATACAACAACATTTTTTCATTGATTTCATCTTCACTGGCTATCAATAAAGATGAGGCAGAACCTGGTAGCTCCAAAAAGAAGGACCAGTCAAAACAAATTGAGGATGTTAATCCTAAAAATTACACCGGTATTACCGTGAACGGTATGATATAGCCCAGCCCTAGCTGGGCCATATCATACTGTTCACGGTAATACCGGTATAGTGTTAGGCAACGATAAGAAAATGAAATATGGCGATAGAATATTGGTAAAACGCGCATGCGCAGTGCCTTTGTTTTCATACGCACATGACGGAAAAAGCATTTCAACGACGGAGAATGAGAAGGGTGAAGGTAGGGCTGTGCGATATGACCAAAATCTCAAATCCCAATATAAGAATTCTATCGTCCCGATAACGATATAAGTCACAAAATTGTAACATTTTCTGTAAATTCTGTGAATCTCGGGCAGCTCGTCTTGCGGGAAGTGTTTCCAGCTGCGCGTCATGTAGCTGGAATCGAGTGTTTTAACTGATGCATGAAACTATACATTTTTAGACATAAGTTGTAACAGCCGCCTTTTCTTTGTGAGTATTTATTACACGGCGTGCTGCGGGGAAAAGCCTGTTCTAACGTTTGAGTCTAAGGTTTATTTTTTAGCACCTGGCGTCTTTTTTGTACTTCTCATCCGTAAATAATCTGCTCTTTTACGTGATTCAGTTTATTTTTAAAAGTCTCAACAGGATCTTGAGCTTTATTGTGAAAGGTTTGTGTGGAACATAAACAAGCGGACACGCCGTCGTTGTTGCTAACCATAACGCATAAAAACAGGCGCTTGTCCGTCCGTAGTGTGGTTATATTAAATATAAGAGAAACAGAGAACTTTAAGAAATTAATATAGCCACTACAGTGACCATCAAAACGATGAAAAAATATTGCCGTAAACAGTTTATTTTGCGACACCACGAAACAAACAATAGCGTAAAATGAAATGATAGGCGTTTTTATATCGTCATCCGATATATATCATTATATTGAACAGCCCTAGGCGAAAGCGGATCGTTGAATGAAACGGATGAACCAGAATTGGATTGTAAAAATGCTGCAACTTCAGTGGTGTGGAACTGTTTAGTTTTCGTCCGTCAGATACAAAACAAAGCACTATATTTGGTAGCGCATGCTAGCGGGCAGTCGTTATTACCGTGTTTTTTGGAAAATACGGCACACTTAAAATCGATCCTTTGATTTTTCTGAAAATCGACAGTGCCCCTTATAATCCCGTGTGCCTTATGTATGAATTCTGGTTGTGTTTACTGACCTCGAAGCAATTTTATGTACACGGCGCTCGAAAATCTGTCAAATGTTTTAGTACGGCTTTGCTAAGCTACGAACCCGCACCGCTTGATGGATTGTCGGAGCAATGTGGCTATCGTAGGCAGGAGCCTCGCGGAGTGATACGTACTGTGCTTCAACATAATATTACCGTATTGTGTGTGTGTATAAGCTCTTTTTAAGTTTTGTGGATATTATACATGGTTATGCTGAGGATATGTCGGCCAATTTCCACCGGAAATGCCTTTTGGTTAAACTGTCAGCAAGGAATTTGCATTTGCACTGTTAAATTTTTATATAACTTTAATGCACATAAAAACACAGCTGATTGTTTAAGTGAAAATACATTGATGGATTTTTTTGGGGGTTTTTTGCACTAATAAAGTTGTGGAGTTAATAAAGTAAAATAAAGTATTCTGTCTAGTGTCAATTATATTGTCAGTTACATCGTTATCGCAAATTTTCAAATGTATATCGTGATAAGTATTTTTGGTCATATCGCCCTGCTCTATAGCATATCTTACTTGCCATTGTAAAATACTTTAAGCTTTCATGTCATCATATTCAGATAATGCTGCTGTTCATTTGTTTGTTTGTTTATTCACATTGTGTGATGATCACTGGCAGTCAAATCTAGGAATTAGACCCCAGACAGCTGTAAGGTTATCAGCATCACCCAGTGAACAAATGACTATGAGTGAATGTTTCTGTGGCAACATCTGCAAGAATGCAAGAGCCCGTGAAACCATAAGCTAAATTCTCAATAGGTGACCCCTTTTCATCCTTCTTGATCTTTCTTATCATCACATTAGTCACTATTTTCTTGTCTCTTTGTTGAACACGAAGGTCTGGATGATCAGCAGGTCTGTGACCAGGAGAGGAGTCTCAACCAGGAGGACCCAGAGCCTCCAAAGATTAAAGAGGAACAGGAGGAAACCCGCAGCAGTGAGGAAGGAGAGCAGCTTGAACTGAAGCAGGAGGATGAAGGGATTAATGTCTGGACCGGAGAACAGCTGGATTTGTTGTGGAAACCTGGAGTAAAGCTGACCAGAATAGGTATGTAGAAGTGTAATATACAGATTTCATAATATAGAAATGAATATGACTCATAACAAAATGTCACAAAGACACATGGCGTGCATTACCACCTGGGATACTGCCTCACTGAAGACATGTTTTCTGTTAGCATAGTAAAATAAAAACTGGGTTTCAAATCTTCTGTTGTTTAATAAAAACTAATATTTCCACCAGATCTAAGTCATGTTAGCCCAGAACTGTACACAGTATGTAGAAAAACGTTGAGACAATGAAAACTGTGGATTATTGGCCACAAGGACCAAGTTGGAGTAGCGAGCTGTACGCCTCATAAATGATGACTTTCTGCATGTAAACAGAATTCTTCTCTGTTCACTGCATGAGAGAGAATATTTAAATATCGCTCACATATCTGAGAGACCTGCTCACAGTGTAACTTTTTTCTTGTGTGTTGTGTCCACCAAGACCTCCCACAGCAACGTGATTGTAAGGAAAACTGTAGCCAGGAGAGGAACTCCAGTCTGGACCAGCAGGACACAGATCCTCCACAGATTAAAGATGAACAAGAGGAAATCTCCACCAATCAGGAAGGAGAGCAGCTTTCACTGAAGCAGGAAACCAAGGGCATCATCATCTGGACCGGGCAGGAGCTGGGCATCATGTGGAACCCTGAAGTAAAGTTGCACAGAATAGGTATGCAAAACTTGGATAAGATAAATAGATTGTTTTGTATTAAGAAATCTAACTCATGTTGGATCCTAATCAGACCTCCGATATCCTTATAGAGGCACATGAAGAATTTAAAGACCGACTGCAATAAGGAAACTGACGTAATATTTTAAGAGACAAAGTGTCTACCCCTCCCAGTGTCGCCCGTGTCAGGACTGTCTTATGTTGAAAATAATTGAGTACAAGAGAGAGGAAGACACCCTACAATGAGTTGAAACATCAGCTTGTTATTTGTTCCTCCATATTCATATTTGTCATTCATATTGTCACTTTGTTTGTCCTTCCAAATTGCAGTCGTCACTCCTTCGCCTGTGCTGCGCCCCTGCACCTGCAGGCACACTTACAGTGAATATCAAATTTAATAACAGGAAATTAACTAGGCATGTAATACTTTTCTTTCTTTTTTTGGCCACATTTTTCAAGTGACCTATATTTGACAACAGCATGTAAAAAAAAAAAAAAAAAAAAACAAACAAAAAAAAGAACTTTAAATTATGCTTTTGGTTTGCCATCTCAATGTTTTCAGTAGCACCGATATGGCCACCCATATGAAAAATTCTGGAGCCGCCCCTGTACATTATGACTGATTACATCCACTAAACCTTTTGTGGATAACATAATAATCCCCATTAGGACTGAACGATCAATTTAAAAATAAAATCTATAGATTTGAAACTAAGCTTTTATCAAACCACACAACACTATGATAGGTGTGTCCTTGTGCATTGTTTTTCTGGGTCTTTCTTTCTTCTTCTGTCCCTTTGGATTCCAGCACAAGGCCTGTGTAGTGATGTTATTGGTGGACTTCCTGATTGTGTGGCCAATCCAGCACCACTTTCTCTCAGAACTGGTATTGCTGTTTGTTTCTGGTTTGTACTTGTCCACAGTTTGTAATCCTCTCTGGCCACTGGATACGGAGGATTTGTTTTAAGCAGCTGCTGATGAATGTCTGCAAAATACAGAGCGCTGTCTTTGCTTCATGTTTACGAGCTATAGAGAAGTATAGGTGTGACCCTGATTTTAAAAATGCTCAGCTTGGTGGAATTTCTGACCTTGAGTTTCAAACATTTTTTAAAATGATGTTGTTTCTTTTTTTCTTTATTTTTTTAACACTAAATTTACTAACCCAAGGTGTTATTCACCCCTGCTGAGATTTTCAAAGGTCGTCAGCTCGATTCTCCTGCTTTTGTTGTGCAAACCACCCATTATCTTTGAGGCCTGGCACATTTGCATTTGTTTACTCAGAGTAGCTCAGATCCAAGGCAGGCCAAACCTCTGTGTTACAACCTTCAGAAAAAAAATTCTGTCCTTCAGTTCCAGGTTGGTTCATCTCTTCATCTTTCTGCCTTTTGTCTTAGGTTACTCTCCCACACAGTCTGTTTGTCTCATAGTCTGTTTGCAGCATTCAGCAATGGAGTTCCTTGACTCTCAGCACAGATCTTCCATTGTTCCATTGTGACTGTGTATGTGAGGGAGTGGCATTGCATGACTACAGCACAGTGCTGTGTAGGGATGGGTATCGTTTAGGTTTTATCCGATACCGGTGCCAAACCGGTACTTTTGAAACGGTGCCGGTGCTTAAACGGTGCTCAAACCGGTGCTTAAAGAATGGAGAACACAAAATTGGTCCAAAAACCTCTCATGTTTAGCTGTTTTTTTGTAAAAAGAAAACAATGTTAGCCTTTTCTGCAGCTATGGGGCATATATGGTATCACTCTTGGCTGGAAGCAGTGCTTAAACAATGGAAAAAACACAAACTTTGTCCAAAAACCTCTCATGTTTAACTGTTTTCCACTTTTTCTTTGGTCATTTTAACCTTTTTGGCCAGGGTGAAGGGAGTATCTGCCATCAAACAAGAAGACAGCCGCATGTAACTACAACGGTGTTTGCTAGTTCACCTTACATGCATTAATGTAATAACGTGGTTAGCCTACTCAACGTAAATTACAAACGCACAACATTAAGCTACTCACGCAGAGAAGAACGGCTGCTGCTGCCATCATCCGTCATCATTTCTGCTACACTGGCAGGGCTCCGGGTCCGATAACAGGCACCACACGCGTAGTAGATGTGCTCGGTGTGAGGTCTTGCAGCAAGCTATCAAATACGGCGCATTTCTCGGCTTTAAAAAAAAACCGCTATGCGTCGCCAGGTGTTTCATCGGATTTGAGGTGTTACCTCCTTTGACAGTATCACAGTATCACCTTAAAGCACTTGTTGCAGGCTGCTGAGTTTGCATATTTTGCTGTGAAGTACAGCCAGACTTTTGACCGCTTCGCCTTGGGCATTTTTAATCTGTAGCTCTGCTCTAAAAGAACGTATGCACCTGGCCCCGCCTACTTATGGAGGACCACAAGAGCCACGCGCATCGAAATAAAAAATCCTGTGCTTAATTAATGAATTGTAGAATAAAATCTGCATTTGTAAATTCATTTTTGAATTCCAATTTAATAAACTGATTTTTAAAATGCTTTTTAAGTCTTCATTTCAAAAAACATTTTCGAATTGCACTTTAATAAACTTCATTTCAAAAAACATTTTCGAATTGCACTTTAATAAACTTCATTTCAAAAACCTTTTTCGAATTGCACTTTAATAAACTTCATTTCAAAAACCTTTTTCGAATTGCACTTTAATAAACTTCATTTCAAAAAACATTTTCGAATTGCACTTTAATAAACTTCATTTCAAAAACCTTTTTCGAATTGCACTTTAATAAACTTCATTTCAAAAACCTTTTTCGAATTGCACTTTAATAAACTGCATTTCAAAAACCTTTTTCGAATTGCACTTTAATAAACTTCATTTCAAAAACCTTTTTCGAATTGCACTTTAATAAACTGAATTTCAAAAACCTTTTTCGAATTGCACTTTAATAAACTGCATTTCAAAAACCTTTTTCGAATTGCACTTTAATAAACTGCATTTCAAAAATCTTTTTTGAATTGCACTTTAATAAACTGCATTTCAAAATCCATTTCCCTTTCCTGTTCGCTCAGGGATTAACATGTGGATTAGCATTTGGATTAGCAGTTGGATTAACAACTTCATTTTAAAAATCCTGCTGCTATTCAAATGAGCCACACCGTGGGATGTAAGGAGCTCTCTGATTGGTTGGTCAGACACAGGCTGTCTGCCAGCCTGGATGTTTCTAGCTCATAGCTTCGCCCTGCTAAGAAGCCTGTGTGCTTGTACAAAGGCCGTTCGGCCTCGGAATTTACACTCGGCTCGACACGGATATGTGAAGAATGAAGGGACCCTGCAGCGAAAGGGCTCAACCTCTGGCTGAGTGCCTGTTTACAAAGTCTGACCACCTGTGAAGGTAACGTGCTAATGTGGCTAACGCTAGCATCACCACGTAGCCCCGTTATTTTAAGGTCATTTTAGCTTATGAAAGTTTTACGTCGCAGCTGTACGAGCTAGCTACGTGTTTTGTAAGCTGCTGTGCTCTTCACAAATAAAGCTGGAAGCAGCTCAAACTATTAGAACCAGCACTGAGGCCTGTTACATTTATACAGTGTTAGAGCAACGGCTGCAGCCTATAGCCTTTAAACTAGCGATTAAAATGCTGACAGTAAACTCGTCAGTCCAGATGTTACCACATTACTTTGTGATACTTGTGAGTTAAAACAACTGAAACAGGCTGATTAAAATAACAGCTTTCAGTTCTCTCATTCAGCATATAAAGACTGGAGATCACACTACTGATTTCAGCTCATTTAATATGTGAGTGCACAGATTCATTCTCAACTGGACATAAACGATGATCAAAGGTTGTTTAAATGATGAAGTCATCAAACCCCAGCCTGTAACACAGTGCGCTGAATCTTAGCTTTGAATGTCCAGTATATTCTAATCAGTGCAATCTAAGCATTCACTGAACCTACAGTATCTACACCTGTGTGGCAAATGTGTGGTAAAGCTACAGATAATGAAATTTAATTATTAATACAATATACGTCATGAGAAACGAAAGCTGAAATTGATTCAGTTTAGTACTTTTCTCTGTATGCTCTGTGATCATAAAGGCCTTAAATTCTGTGATATATACTGTAAATGATTTTCACAGAGGTCTTAAAGTACTTAAATCACTGCTGATAGTCTGGTTGTTTATATTTTCACATTTTTGTGTCTGTAGGGCTGTTTGATGACAATTTGGACTCCTCTGGGAGATGAGGACACACCCACACCTGTTCCATACTGCAGCCATTGATGGTGTTACAGCTCTGAGTCAGCTTTGGGCCATCAGACGCACACACTGGAAAACCAGCACCTGGACTTCATGCAGGAGAGACAGCCTCAGTGATTTAGGTTCATAAGCAAGTTCAAACATTTCTGGCCTATTATCACTTAGATTTCTTAATCTTAAAAGTGAATGCATTTAAAGCAGGAACTGCACACCTAGCCATCAGAGGTGTGGCAGCATGAGTACTGTAAAGTTTTGTAGGGTCCTTGTTAAAAATTCCACAAGCACCACACATTTGTCATATAAAGTTCCATTTTTTACAGTACAATGTTGAAATTATAAACTATATATTCTAGTTGTCCACTTGTCAGTAATTTTTGAGTAAATGGATGTCAGTGATAAATCAGTGGTGATTCACCTGCAAATGTTTTTAACAAACTTTGTTTTTTGTAGAATTCATCAGCAGCTGTGGAGAGATGCATTTGAATATCTTCTGGTTCCACTTCTCCTTACCTGGAAGCTGAGCATTGCTCATTTCTGACAAGGACATACACCTCAGCGCTTATCATGGGTGTTACATCCTTCGTGCAGCAATTCCAGAGAAAACAAGAGAGCAACGACCACTCATTAAGACCAGCCAGAAATCTGTCCCTTTCTGGCAGCTGTGGAAACTTCCAATAAGAAAGTTTGCATTCTTAGAACAATGCTGGATCATGTGTGATGTGTCATCATATGAGGATATTACATTTTGACCTAATTCTGCTCAATCTGTTTTGATCGTTGATCCAGTATTTCAGCTTTGTGTTGTGCTGCAAGTTTAAAACCCATTGTCCTCAAGAGCACAGCATCTAACAACTCTCCTTGAAAAAGTCGATTGACTTTAACTGGACACAATGGTTTCCAGTGGGAGATATTTTCATCACTCATCCGTGACACTGGAGAAGTCACCTGAGTGAGTGATAAAACAATTTTCCATGGAAAATCCAGAGGGACTAAACTTTGTTGTTTCTTTGGGCTCTATTTCAGCTCTAGCAGCATCTCTCAGAAGAAAACTGTTTTCCCAATAATCAGATGAAAAGATTGAACCAGGTGGTATTCTCTGGAGTTTAAGACCAAGACTGAACTCAAACAGTGAATTGACATTAGACTGGAATTCATAAGATGAATAGAAATACTGCTGAAGCTGAATGATTCATTCATATATGATTTTTTTTTTCTCCAATTCACCAGGTCTGTATAGTTCAGTATGACTGTGGTACATGATACAAAAGAATAAATACAGAAGAATAAAAACTTTGTGAATAACTTTACTCTTCTTAAAAATAACTAATAAAACAAGTAAAAGTACAAATGTGTACAAGTTAGAGACTTCCTCACTAAGATTTTAATTGTGTGTTAAAGAGAAAGAGATTAGGAGGTAAAATAGACGATGCAGAGTCCATCATCACTGAGGCCGTCTCTCCTGCATGAAGTCCAGGTGCTGGTTTTCCAGTGTGTGCGTCTGATGGCCCAAAGCTGACTCAGAGCTGTAACACCATCAATGGCTGCAGTATGGAACAGGTGTGGGTGTGTCCTCATCTCCCAGAGGAGTCCAAATTGTCATCAAACAGCCCTACAGACACAAAAATGTGAAAATATAAACAACCAGACTATCAGCAGTGATTTAAGTACTTTAAGACCTCTGTGAAAATCATTTACAGTATATATCACAGAATTTAAGGCCTTTATGATCACAGAGCATACAGAGAAAAGTACTAAACTGAATCAATTTCAGCTTTCGTTTCTCATGACGTATATTGTATTAATAATTACATTTCATTATCTGTAGCTTTACCACACATTTGCCACACAGGTGTAGATACTGTAGGTTCAGTGAATGCTTAGATTGCACTGATTAGAATATACTGGACATTCAAAGCTAAGATTCAGCGCACTGTGTTAGAGGCTGGGATTTGATGAATTCATCATATATACAACCTTTGATCATCGTTTATGTCCAGTTGAATGAATCTGTGCACTCACATATTAAATGAGCTGAAATCAGTAGTGTGATCTCCAGTCTTTATATGCTGAATGAGAGAACTGAAAGCTGTTATTTTAATCAGCCTGTCTCAGTTGTTTTAACTCACAAGTATCACAAAGTAATGTGGTAACATCTGGACTGACGAGTTTACTGTCAGCATTTTAATCGCTAGTTTAAAGGCTATAGGCTGCAGCCGTTGCTCTAACACTGTATAAATGTAACAGGCCTCAGTGCTGGTTCTAATAGTTTGAGCTGCTTCCAGCTTTATTTGTGAAGAGCACAGCAGCTTACAAAACACGTAGCTAGCTCGTACAGCTGCGACGTAAAACTTTCATAAGCTAAGATGACCTTAAAATAACGGGGCTACGTGCGGTGATGCTAGCGTTAGCCACGTTAGCACGTTACCTTCACAGGTGGTCAGACTTTGTAAACAGGCACTCAGCCAGAGGTTGAGCTCTCCCTTTCGCTGCAGGGTCCCTTCATTCTTCACATATCCGTGTCGAGCCGAGTGTAAATCCCGAGGCCAAACGGCCTTTGTACAAGCACACAGGCTTCTTAGCAGGGCGAAGCTATGAGCTAGAAACATCCAGGCTGGCAGACAGCCTGTGTCTGACCAACCAATCAGAGAGCTCCTTACATCCCACGGTGTGGCTCATTTGAATAGCAGCAGGTTTTTTAAAATGAAGTTGTTAATCCAACTGCTAATCCAAATGCTAATCCACATGTTAATCCCTGAGCGAACAGGAAAGGGAAATGGATTTTGAAATGCAGTTTATTAAAGTGCAATTCGAAAAAGGTTTTTGAAATGCAGTTTATTAAAGTGCAATTCAAAAAAGATTTTTGAAATGCAGTTTATTAAAGTGCAATTCGAAAAAGGTTTTTAAAATGCAGTTTATTAAAGTGCAATTCGAAAAAGGTTTTTGAAATGCAGTTTATTAAAGTGCAATTCGAAAAAGTTTTTGAAATGAAGTTTATTAAAGTGCAATTCGAAAAAAGTTTTTGAAATGCAGTTTATTAAAGTGCAATTCGAAAAAGGTTTTTGAAATGAAGTTTATTAAAGTGCAATTCGAAAATGTTTTTTGAAATGAAGTTTATTAAAGTGCAATTCGAAAATGTTTTTTGAAATGAAGACTTAAAAAGCATTTTAAAAATCAGTTTATTAAATGGGAATTCAAAAATGAATTTACAAATGCAGATTTTATTCTACAATTCATTAATTAAGCACAGGATTTTTTATTTCGATGCGCGTGGCTCTTGTGGTCCTCCATACCTACTATCCTCGGAAATGTAAAATGATTGGCTAGAATGTAAAGTGTATCACAGCTCAGAAAAAAAAAAAAGCACCGAAATAAAGCACCGAAATGTGCGCTGCTTTTCGGTCTGGTTACTACCGTTTATGTCAGAACCGGTGCCATCATGGCACCGGACACCGGTACCCATCCCTAGTGCTGTGCATAAAAGCAGACCGACCCAGGCGGGAGAATTATTTCTTCGCATTTCTGACAACGCACATCAGGATGGCCTCTGTATCACTGCCTCACAGGAAGAACCTCTGCACGCAACAGGCTTTGGTCTTGCTTCAGGAAATGGATGAAGCAGACTCTGATGGAGGAGAGGTTTCATTTGTCCAGCAGGCCACTAATACCTCCTCAGAAGAATCTGAAAAGGAGGCGGAACAAGAACCCAACATGCCTCCATGGAAGAGGCACCGTGGTACTGGGAAGCCCTGTCTGAGCCACACGGCAAAAGACGGCACTGTGTGGGTTGAAGAGGACATTGGTATGCCCAGTGCAGTAGCAAATCGCTCTTGCTTCACTGTGCAAGCTGGACCCACAGAGTCTGCTAAGGTCTGTCATTGCCATAGTACGTATGATATTTATATAAAGCCATTTAAAGTGAGGTTCATGTAAATTTACCAATCTCTATTTGTTTATCTTTCGACAGCGTAAAATGACAAGTGTGCTCCAAAGCTTCCTTTAGATGTGGGAATGCAGCAGACCATCAGAGAGTGTACGGTCCATCAAGCCCACAGAACAGAGCCGGACTGGAATTTGTCAATTCAGGAACTGATGGCATTTCAATTCTGTTTGTAAGAGAAATCATGCGTCCCGTTGGTGCCATTGTGGATTGCTGGTCAGAAAGATTTCTGGTGCTATCAAAGAGACAATGCCCCGAGATAGATTCATTTCAATTATGCAACACCTTTTATTTGATGACAAGGACACGCGGGCAGAACGGGTGAAAACAGACAAATTTGCAGCGATCTCCGACATCTGGACACGCTTCAACGAGGACTGTGCTAAGAGTTTCACTCCAGGAGAACACATGACCATAGATGAACAGCTGTTCCCTACCGTGGTTCATTGTCCATCCACACAGTATATCGCAACCGAGCCAGACAAATTTGGGAGCAAGTTCTGGATGGCCACGGATTTGGAGACCAAACATGTCTCCAATGCATCTCCTTACTTGGGAAAGGACCCCAGTCATCAGAAGGGAGAGAGGCTGGCAGAGAACGTGGTCATGAAACTGATGGAGCCATTTTTGGATGATGGGAGAAATGTCAGAACTGAGTTTTTTTACTTCCCCGTGACTGTCGCACAGACTGCTGCAGCGCAAAATAACGTTAACTGGGCACGGTGAATAAAGTCTGGTGCGAACTTCCTCAACTTGCAAAAGACACTGCACAGCAAGAAGTATTCTTCACTTCAGTGCTTGGAAGTGGCAGTGTCTGCTTGACAATTTATGCACCTAAAAAAAAAAAACACAAGACTGTGTGTTCAAGTTCAAGGCACCAAGACATGACGATCAGTGACGACAGAAAGAGGAAACCCAACATGATAACTGACTATACCCACATGAAGGTATGTGAATGTGTGTATAATTTTACACCAGTGCTGCAATGTTTTCTCATGTGTGCTACAGGCCTATAGGAAAAAAAGCACATATTTTATTTTATTTTATTTATTTATTTCAAACATGTAAACAATATACAGGTACATTTAGAAAAGAAAATAAGAGAGAAAAAAATACTATACGAAAATCAATACATTTCAATATTGCTACCATTCTGATTCATTTACATGTTGAAAGGGAGTGGGAAGAAGTAAACACTTATTTGCCTTTGCCATAAATTATCAGTTAATATTTAGCTTCCTTATTGATATAATTTGTAATAAAAATAGTGTACAGATTTTTGATATACTATATCCTATACCAGGGGTCTGCAACCTTTAACACCCAAAGAGCCACGTGGACCCGGTTTCCAAGCAAAAGAAAACACTGGGAGCCGCAAATACTTTTTGACATCTAAAATGAAGATAACACTGTATATATTGTTTTTTTACCCTCATGCTTTGTGTGAACAATGTGTTTTTCTTATGAAGTGCTACAGAGAAAATTACATTTTATTTATGTAAATAAGAAAGAAATATAACAAAAGGAAAGACACCCAGCTGAACTAAAATGATCCATGTAGCAAACAAAAACTGTTGTGAGCCGCTACCCTTATATCGTCTTTGGGCTTTTGGAGCCTTGACCTGACTTTTAAAAAACAATTGGAAAAAAAGCACTATGCTGCTAAAAAAAGAAAAATACGCAGAATTTTGCAAATATCTAAATATGTATTTTACCTGGTTAATGTGTGTGGCGGGGCGTGGTCTGCAGTGCTGCTGCAGGGGAGGCGGACGCACCTAATCGGCACCCGCAATCATGCCTCTCCGCCTTAAAGTCTGTGCTCTCTCTGCTGTTGTGTTGTCGGGCTGTGAGCTGAAAAGCTACAGCCGGCTGTATGCGTACAGCAACCGTGTGTGAAAAGTGGTCAATAAAGAGGTGCTGAAAAGCAGCGGGTCTGCCGTGGTATGTTTACAATGAGACTTCTGCTCCTGAACCTCTGCGCACAGCATCTGCAAATCGGGGCTGTATGAAGTCACTTTCATCTTTACGCAGGACTGTAAGCTGTCGTCTGTGAGGCGTGAGCGGTGTTTGTTTTTAACATAGTTCATGGTGGAGAATAGTTGCTGACATAATGAGGATCCGAAGATCCATAATTGGCCTATCTGGGGTTGAAAGTCTTGATAAATGCACAGCGTTTCAGCGGGTAAACCGGCTTCTGCGAGTGTGACGCTTATTTTGAGCGATGAACAATAATAAAATATAATATTATTTTTATATATTTTCAATATCACAATAATCTTCCAATTTAGAACTACAAGTTAAAAAAAAATAACTAAACACCAATAAAATACACTTCAGCTAAATACTTCTAATTTATTTACCCAAACCACGCGGAGCTGCATTATAAGGACTAAAGAGCCGCAGGTTGCCGACCCCTGTCCTATACTATCACACCATGATTTCTTTGTTTTTTTTGTTTTTTTTTAAATAGGCAGATTCACATAATTTCAATATTTTCCCTTTCTTTATAGTTCGAGAAGATCATATTTTCATAACTCTTTTTTTTAAACTGTTTTATGTTTGGACATTGCTTTAATTCCATATTCAGACTGTTCCACAGTTTCACTACATGAACAGAAACACAAAAGCTCTTTCTTGTAGTATGTACCTTCCCTGTTTTGAAGTTACAAAAACCCCTTAAATTATAACTTCCTTCTTTCAAGCAAACATACTCTGAATATTACCTGGCAGTTCTTTATTTTTTGCTTTGCTTAATTTTCACTGACTCTTCAACACCATTTACAGTGGGGCAAAAAAGTATTTAGTCAGCCACCGATTGTGCAAGTTCCCCCACTTAAAATGATGACAGAGGTCAGTAATTTGCACCAGAGGTACACTTCAACTGTGAGAGACAGAATGTGAAAAAAAAATCCATGAATTCACATGGTAGGATTTGTAAAGAATTTATTCGTAAATCAGGGTGGAAAATAAGTATTTGGTCAATAACAAAAATATAACTCAATACTTTGTAACATAACCTTTGTTGGCAATAACAGAGGTCAAACGTTTACTATAGGTCTTTACCAGGTTTGCACACACAGTAGCTGGTATTTTGGCCCATTCCTCCATGCAGATCTTCTCAAGAGCAGTGATGTTTTGGGGCTGTCGCCGAGCAACACAGACTTTCAACTCCCGCCACAGATTTTCTATGGGGTTGAGGTCTGGAGACTGGCTAGGCCACTCCAGGACTTTCAAATGCTTCTTACGGAGCCACTCCTTTGTTGCCCGGGCGGTGTGTTTTGGATCATTGTCATGTTGGAAGACCCAGCCTCGTTTCATCTTCAAAGTTCTCACTGATGGAAGGAGGTTTTGGCTCAAAATCTCACGATACTTGGCCCCATTCATTCTGTCCTTAACACGGATCAGTCGTCCTGTCCCCCTGGCAGAAAAACAGCCCCATAGCATGATGTTTCCACCCCCATGCTTCACAGTAGGTATGGTGTTCTTGGGATGCAACTCAGTATTCTTCTTCCTCCAAACACGACGAGTTGAGTTTATACCAAAAAGTTCTACTTTGGTTTCATCTGACCACATGACATTCTCCCAATCCTCTGCTGTATCATCCATGTGCTCTCTGGCAAACTTCAGACGGGCCTGGACATGCACTGGCTTCAGCAGCGGAACACGTCTGGCACTGCGGGATTTGATTCCCTGCCGTTGTAGTGTGTTACTGATGGTGACCTTTGTTACTTTGGTCCCAGCTCTCTGCAGGTCATTCACCAGGTCCCCCCGTGTGGTTCTGGGATCTTTGCTCACCGTTCTCATGATCATTTTGACCCCACGGGATGAGATCTTGCGTGGAGCCCCAGATCGAGGGAGATTATCAGTGGTCTTGTATGTCTTCCATTTTCTGATGATTGCTCCCACAGTTGATTTTTTCACACCAAGCTGCTTGCCTATTGTAGATTCACTCTTCCCAGTCTGGTGCAGGTCTACAATTCTTTTCCTGGTGTCCTTCGAAAGCTCTTTGGTCTTGGCCATGGCGGAGTTTGGAGTCTGACTGGTTGAGGCTGTGGACAGGTGTCTTTTATACAGATGATGAGGTCAAACAGGTGCCATTCATACAGGTAACGAGTGGGGGACAGAAAAGCTTCTTACAGAAGACGTTACAGGTCTGTGAGAGCCAGGGATTTTCCTTGTTTGAGGTGACCAAATACTTATTTTCCACCCTGATTTACGAATAAATTCTTTACAAATCCTACCATGTGAATTCATGGATTTTTTTTTCACATTCTGTCTCTCACAGTTGAAGTGTACCTCTGGTGCAAATTACTGACCTCTGTCATCATTTTAAGTGGGGGAACTTGCACAATCGGTAGCTGACTAAATACTTTTTTGCCCCACTGTATATATATATATATATATATATTTGTGTTTACACTCACTCTTTCAAATAGATGCAAGTAAAACACACAGGAAAATAAATAAAGTCAAAGACTAGCAGTCCTTTTGCTCTATTTTCACCTGTAAAGCAGGAGTTGGGTAGGCGGAGGTTTACCCTGGTGCAGGTGTGCAGCAGCGGTCAGTGGAAGAATCCGCGAGTTTCTCTGTGAGTTTCCCATTACGTCGTAGCTACTCGGTGCTTGCTTGGAAGTTTAGGGGTTTTTTTCGCTGTAAAAAGAAGTTTTCTTCCCACGCACAACGGACACTAATGTTTTTGTCAGTAAGTAAGGTCAGTACTTCCACGCTTTAAACGCTGCACGCTCATACTCTCTCTGCACTCGATATATGATCCATTGTTGATCTGCACACAGCTGTTGTCACGAACGTCGCACTCGCTTACGTCACTGTCATGAGACATTCTCGCAAAAAAAAAATCACGGTTTTAGTAACGCAGTAACGCAGCGTTCCTACGGGAAAGTAACGGTAATCTAATTACCGTTTTTGCAATAGTAATCCCTTACTTTACTCGTTACTTGAAAAAAGTAATCGGATTACAGTAACGCATTACAAGTAACGCGTTACCGCCCATCTCTGCTAGCGACTGACTCTCCTTTGGATCCAGCCTCAGGCAGCCACGAGAAGAACTGTGGGGTTGTCTTATTGTTGCTGCTCAAGTGCATTATCACTTTTTATCACTTTGGTATGACTGCTCATCTGTCTTCATGTAAAAAAATCATAGTTTGTACTGCAAACACTTTTTTGACATAATTAAGTTGGATGACAAAGACTTGCGTGCACCTATCCAGCACCAATCCCCTCCAGTTATTCACTAATTTGTTCTTTGCTACATGCACATGCTCTCTAAAATCTGCTCACCTGTTTTGCAAAGCTCAAGCTGCACAACACCATCGTGTAGATCTGCTCATGTAAAACTTTAGAGGTAGATTAAGCAGACAGTTTGTCACATTGCAACTTGGATAACCTCTATTTAAATCAAGTGGAAAGTCTACTACTTCATTCACAAATGGGTGTGAGTTAATGAAGGGCTTTTTGGACTAGCGAGGGTGTGTTTTTGTGTCTATATCAGAGGATGTCAAGTGAAAGATGATGAAAAACGTGAAAATGGCAGCAAGTGTGGGAAGACGCGAGAGCTCAGTGGACACGACGCAAAGAAAAACAGTTATTAACTTCTTTTTTTGTCTGAAAATAAACGGTCCCATTAGCTGTGATGATGCAGGTCATTAAAACACCTCCAGCCTCCACCTGCCTTCAGAAGCACAGGACTCACATCATTACGTTCACATCCCATCTCACAGCTCTCATTCATATCATCCCACCACTTAATGGCATCACACGCCTAATATAACTGAAAGGTGGAAGGTTAATGCACAATAGTTTAGTGTGCACTCTTCATTATTCTAATGACTTTTAGTTTGCTTTGCAGTGCCCTCCAGAATCAGCAGTCACTTGGGGTAAAAATTAGGAAAATAAGCAATAAAATTACCCACAAAGAAGTCAGAAAAGTTGCATATTTAATCTGACTCTAGCTTCATTAATATTACTAAGAAATATCTCAGTTTAATGGTGAAATTGACACCACTTTTATTTGCATGGAGCACAACTAATTTCATATGATTCTCTGTAATTTGCAGCCATGTTCAGCTCATAATATTGGTTTTTAAAAAGTAATTTTTCATTTCAGGAAGCCTTAAAAGTGAAAAATGGCATGTAATAAAACTGCAGACTAGTTTAATGTTGATCCATAATAGTTATAGTTTTAACAGGAATTCATTAATAGCTTATGAACAGTATAATTGCTGCTGCTGCTCATATTTCAGTGTTTATGTGAATGTATTCCAACAAGAAATGCTACAAAATAAAAACTCTCAAATGGTACTTGTGCATCAGATAAATGGGAATAAATGGGGTCACTGGTTTGGGGACCAACAGGGATCAGCAGGTGATCTATTATGGTGTTTTTTTTTCCTGAAGCCAAACTCCAAAAACAAAACAAGTGGAAGTTGTAGTGGAGATGGAGTAGAGAGGAAAGGGCTGCATATAAAAAGTAAGGTGTGAGAGCTTTACAGAGGATTGTGCATTTTAAAATCCATGTTGGAATCTGCCAGTAACCTGCCTCAGTACCACAAGCTCCTGTCAGGCATCCCCACTCTCCAAAATTGGGTACCAAGCCCCAAAAACAACTTGTTACGGTCGATGCCGGTGTGTTGTGGACCCAAAAGCACAGGAGGGAAAACTGAATCAAACAAAAAATGAGCCGTTACTGTGGCCAATGAAACACATGAAAATAAGTAATAACAGTTTAAGAATTAAACTTCACCCTAAACAAGATCCACATGCTGACGGGGTATAGCTCTACCATTTTGGAAACGATTAATAACTGCAGTTACTGAAGACTCCCCCAAATGGCATGTGTGTGAGGGATATTGTAGATATATGTTACCATGAGCGATAATAGCCACTAAAAGTGGAAATATCATTATATCCACCAGCAGCCCAGATTATAGGATTGACAAAGAAAAAAAAGGTTAAGGGGGAAAACAGCTCATTTACTATCCATCCATCCGTTTTCTTCCACTTATCCAAATTAGGGTCACAGGAGCTTATCCCAGCTGTCATGGGGCAACAGGTGAGGTACACACTGGACAGGTCAGCAGTCTGTCACAGGACTAACACACAGAGAGAGAGAGAAGCATTCACACTGATTTTCACACCTAATTTAGAATCACCATTTCAACTAACAAGCATGTCTGGACTGTGGGAGGAACCCAGAGCACCTGAAGAGAAGAACCACACAGACACAGGGAGCTCATGTGGATCTTCTTCAGGTGAGGCAACAGTGGTCACGACTGCACCGCTGTTACATCCCCACATATATGTATATAATGATATATAAGCAGCAACTTTTTCACCATCTCCCAGATAGACAGGACCTGTCTAACCTGTCAAACTAAACATTTGACAGAACACATTTGTGCCAGTTTTCCTTAAGTGTATATGGTAAGTCTGCACATTTTCCACTACACTGCGCAGCTGTGATGGCCGAGTGGTTAAGGCGTTGGACTTGAAATCCAATAGGGTCTCCCTGCGCAGGTTCAAACCCTGCTCACAGCAGCTCAATGATACCATGTGGTACTCAAATATAACAACGGTTTTTGCAAAATAACAGAGAGACTGGATGTGCTGGTGATTTTGACCCTCAGTCTTAAAGCAGCTAATTGTCTGCACAGTCTAATGGCCTTCGCTCTGAAGGTGATAAAGTCTGCGTGTGAGGAAGGAGGTGGCAGCTGACACTACAGTTGGAAATCCACACAGCAGAATTTTTTGTGCGGTCAGTTTTAATTAAGCTGTGTAAGTTTCAGATCACATAAAATTACCAGGTTTGGGTTAGAAAGCTTAATTTCTTTATGCATGCAAAGAAATTAAGCTTTTTAAGTTAAGCCTTCTTCAGTCTCAGCTGACTGCAGGTTTCTCAACCTTATAAACAGCACATTTGCATAATGACTGAAACGAGGCCACTGAATGAACAATGGGCTGTGAGGTCCGTTGTTTGTGAGGTGACCGAAGAAGTCGCTGGGATGTGTGTTGAAACATTTCTGAAAACACTACGTGCAGATTAACAGAATCACATTTTTGGGAAAAGCTTCATTCCTGTGGTTGGTTTCTTGATAATATTGTCCCATACAACCAGCAGTGACAAGGACAGAAGCAAAAATAAAAACAGCCGAAAATCCTTCAGGAGGAAGAATGCACCCGTTGTTACTTTGATTTGCACAAAAGCTCGTGAAACCGATGGTTAGAGTGGTTTTTGCTTCCTGTGCACATGGATATGCCTGAAGTTTAACTGACTCTGTGATATACTGCGATGGTCAAGTGTTCCCTTCATTTTTTGTGAGCAGTGTAGTGCAGGAGACATGTTCTAAGTTTTCTCTTATTTGTTTCTTTATTTAATTGTAACCAACCATATATTTTTAAGGTGCAAGAGTTTAGAATAGTGTGGCTGCTTCTATGACTGCAGTGCTACACTAGCAGCATTAAAGTCGCCTCTGTGTGATAAGGATTAGAAAAGTCTGTAAAGTTTGGTAAGTCTTACTCAAGTAAATTACAGTTTTCTCATATTCCATCACTTTAAAAGATTTTTTACGGTGGCCCTGAGAGGCCAAACGGACTGCAACTTAAGAAAACACCAGCAATAAGAAAAACGCTGCAAAAGCACACAAAACACAACGGAAATAGGAAAAAAGAAAACAGAAATCCGATTATTAAGTGATGACTTTTGTGTTGTTAACATGTTTAATGTTTTGTATTTTCTTCTATTTAATCTCAAAAAGCTCCTAAAACAGTCAGTGATCACTGTTGACCTCCCTCGGCTTTTATTACCGCTAATCATTTATTTAAGCTCAGTTTTTAAAACCTTAGGATGTAACTACAGCCCAGCCCATGCAGCAGTGTATGAATGACTAACCTCGTATTGTGGATGGATTATCTCAGTTGTTCTCCTGGCTGAAGTTTGGTCCTTTTACAGCATCCTGCCATGCGATTACATTTGTTCCTGACCACCGAGAACACTCACGTTAACTTTTATCGAGAGGAAAAAAAGTTAGCTTGTTTATATTATGCTAACATAGCTGTGTCGCTAGCGGTCAGGTAGCACATCATTATATACCAGCTAGCCAAACTTCAGTAACCCTACAAACGTCACTGCTGTTTAGTTTTCTGTCTTCATTTATGTTGGAAGTGATAACAGAGCCGTACATTTTAATTTGTTTCCAAAACCCCACAGTCAGGACATGCTATATTGTATTTAGATAGAAGCTAGCGAGCTAACTTCCTGCTAACTTCTAACTCCGTTAAATGTCATAAATTCCGTTTTCATGGATGCCTGGATGTTAAACTCAGTTGTTACACCTGGTAGAGCAGAACGCTGATCATTTTATTAAAGATGAAAGACTTTAGACAGTGTTTTAACTCTCAGTAATGCCACAGTGATCGTTTGATATATGGACCTGCAGCGGAGTTTAGGCCCAGACACGGCTAGTGACGTCAGACTGAACGATCGGATAGGAAAAAACTGATTTTCAAAAGCACTAGGGAAGTGTTTCTGGGGAGACAATAACTCGACGGACCAGTTGCAGGAACCAAAATATGCTAAGATTTGCGCTGGGAGACACTTAGAAGAAGTGGAGGATCTATCGGTTTTGTGAGGAAACAAAAGATGTGTTAGCCTAACTATTTGCCTAAAGATCTGTCATCAGTGTTATATGAATCATGATAAAACACGCCTACCATGTTTTGGGTGCCTTCAACTGGTCCGTCGGGTTATTGTCTGCCCGGAAACACTTCCCTTGTGTTTTTTCCCATTTCCGTTGTGTTTTGTGTGATTTTGCATCAATTTTCTTATTGTTGGCGTTTTCTTAAGTTGCAGTCCATTTGTCCTCTAAGGGCCACCGTAATTTTTTATCACCTTTTTCTTACTAGTTTCTTTATTTTCAAATCATCTTGAAAAAAGTAAGTGATTTCCAGGAAATGTTACTTTCAATATACCCTTATAAGTAAGAAAGCTTGCCGTAATCTTATTCATTTTTACATAGTAATATAATTAATTTGGGAAAACTGTCGTAGGGTAGAGGCTGGGTAAAACCTGGACACACGTGGGCAGCCTGTCAGTCGATCACACTTTGAGCCACTCGCCAATGCCTTTGGAAAAGATTTTGTGCTCAGTTTAAAATCTCTGTGACTGGGTTAATAATACAAAGCTGTTCATTGAGTTTAAAGCCCATGATGCTTCTTGTGTGAAAGCCTCCATCCTTATCACAGACACCTTTCAATTACCCCGGCTGGCTCTGAGCCACCTTTCTGTTTGTTTTCATTCAGTGGGAACTCTAATGGCGTTCATGGCTTCCTGCAGCAGATTTTCGCTATCACCGTATATGTGTTTACCTCAGTCCATTTAATTTCTTCTGCAGTTCAGGGCGAATATAAAACTAAGCATCAGAATCATTCAGAATCACAACACTGACTCGCTTCACAAACACAAAATGTCAGAGGACACATTGTATATTTCCATTTAGATGAAAATTTATATAAGATGAAAATGACCTCAAGTCTTTTTCATTGTGTTTTTCAGGATGCAGCAGCACGCCGTCAACCTTCATAAGCCCCATAAAACACTGGGATACTGAAGCATCATCAGCTGAGGATGCAGACAGTTCAAGTAAATGCCGTCCCTCCTCTTACTGCACACAACTTGCTCTACATCCATTATTTCAATGTGCTACATATCTAACATTTGAAGTGCAGACAGTTTATGTGGCTATTTTACAAACACATGTTGTATCAGCCTACATCACACTCTCAGCCATGTTAGCAGCATGCTGGCTTCATGGACTGCAGCATAAGCCTGTCAGTCAGTGATATAAATGCATTGCTCCAAATTTCTCTTTATGAAATGTTCTGATATTAAAATGTTTGCAGACTTTGTTGGATGGATGAATCATTCTGTTGCCCTGACTTTTTAGCACAAATGCTCATCCAAAGTAGACCAGTGCAACCATTATCTACAGCCACAGGAATCCCAGTGACTCTTTTCCTGCCAAAAAATAATTGTGTGCCTCAGCAGCCATTACTGTGAGTGCTACAAATATACTACGATTAGTATGAATTATAATAATTTAAAGGGGCCTACTATGCCCATTGCCACATCTCCATTTCCTTTGTCTCTAATAGAATAGCTTTGAATTAACAATAGAAATTAATAATTATTTGTACTTTCTCGCTGGCCCCTCAGTTCATCTTCTGTCTAAGCTGGTTTTATGTTGATTGGCTGCCCCTCATAACCACAAGATTTGAACAGCAGATAGGAGAGAGTTGAGAGCTGTGTTTCCAGAGATGCCTGTAGAAATATACGCTCTCATGTTGGCATCATGAAGAACCATGAGTAACATAATGTCTGAATCTCAGTGTGTAGTCTGAAGCCTGAGCTCACTGGGACGTCTGTATGTATGCCGGGTTTATTATTTAAAAACTTTGGCCAATGGGACAATATGTGTGAGACTGCCACTTCAACCTCATCCTCTGCCTACTGGCAAGAATTTAGTTGGTTCGATTTTTCATGATGCCAAAACAACAAATAGGTGGAAGTTCCTTTTGCTGGACGAGCTGTGGGGAAATTGCTGCAAACCATACCCACATATTCTGGTCGTGTCGAAAACTTTCTACATTTTGGGAAGATGCTATATCAAAGATAGAACAGACTATAGGCTTTAAATCAAAACAACGGTCCGTCATAACATTTTATTTAGGAGACTTACCCAAAGAATTGACAAGCAATGACAAATATCTCCTGAAGATTCTTACTGCTGCTGCAAAAAAAAGCAATTACTTGTAAGTGGCTCTGTACTGACCCCCTGTTCTGGACGACTGGTTGAGGGTTGTTGAGGAGAGTCTTAAAATGGTAAAACTTACCTTTTTGTTAAGGTTGCAAGCTAATACTTATACTAGAACAGGGCGATATGACCAAAAATATTTATCACGATATACATTCGAAAATTTGCGATAACGATATAGCTGACGATATAATTGACACTAGACAAAATACTTTACAACTCCTCAACTTTATTAGTGCAAAAAAAAAGTTATATAAAAAATTAACAGTGCAAATGCAAATTCCTTGCTGACAGTTTAACCAAAAGGCATTTCCACAGGAAATTGGCCGTTGTCCTCAGCATAATGAAATATGGTATCTAAGCAGATTCTTACTCTGGATGGCATTACCTTGGCCTCCAGTAACACTGTGAGGAACCTTGGAGTCATTTTTGACCAGGACATGTCCTTCAACGCACATATTAAACAAATATGTAAGACTGCGTTCTTCCATTTGTGCAACATCTGTAAAATTAGAAATATCCTGTCTCAGAGTGACGCTGAAAAACTAGTTCATGCATTTATTACTTCCAGGCTGGACGACTGCAATTCATTATTATCAGGATGTCCAAAAAACTCACTGAAAAGCCTTCAGCTAATCCAAAATGCTGCAGCAAGAGTCCTGACAGGGACTAGAAAGAGAGAGCAGATTTCTCCTGTTTTGGCTTCCTGTTAAATCCAGAATTGAATTCAAAATCCTGCTCCTCACATACAAGGTCTTAAATAATCAGGCCCCATCTTATCTTAATGACCTTGTAGTACCATATCACCCTATTAGAGCACTTCGCTCCCACTCTGCAGGCCTACTTGTTGTTCCTAGAGTATTTAAAAGTAGAATGGGAGGCAGAGCCTTCAGTTTTCGGGCCCCTCTTCTGTGGAACCAGCTTCCAGTTTGGATTCAGGAGACAGACACTATCTCTACTTTTAAGATTAGGCTTCAAACTTTCCTTTTTGCTAAAGCATATAGTTAGGGCTGGACCAGGTGACCCTGAATCCTCCCTTAGTTATGCTGCAATAGATGTAGGCTGCCGGGGGATTCCCATGATGCATTGAGTTTTTCCTTTCCAGTCACCTTTCTCACTCACTATGTGTTAACAGACCTCTCTGTATTGAATCATATCTGTTATTAACCTCTGTCTCTCTTCCACAGCATGTCTTTATCCTGTCTTCCTTCTCTCACCCCAACCAATCACAGCAGATGGCCCCGCCCCTCCCTAAGCCTGGTTCTGCTGGAGGTTTCTTCCTGTTAAAAGGGAGTTTTTCCTTCCCACTGTCGCCAAAGTGCTGCTCATAGGGGGTCATATGATTGTTGGGTTTTTCTCTGTATCTATGAAGCGCCTTGAGGCGACTTTTGTTGTGATTTGGCGCTATATAAATAAAATTGAAATTGAATTGAATTGAATTGAATTGAATTGAATTTTAAGAGCTGGACTCAGCTGCTGTGATGACTTTTACAGGAATCACACTAACTGTTACCACGTGCTTCGCTGTGTCCAAATCTCAGCTCCGTTCATTTAAACATGTCAGGCTGGGGAGCTGTCCAGTGCTGAAACGCACTCCTTACTGTAAACAGTGCAAACAGCAACTCTGCTTCTGTGCATCTCATAAGCCTGAAGCCATGAAATCTGGAAAACATTGTAGCTACAGTGACTGTCACGCTGACTGAACGACAGCAGCAAAGAAACGAACTGCAACCCCAGTGGCAGAGGAAACTACAAAAATCCTCAGGGCTCCTCTCCTCTGTGACCCCCCCCCCCCCAGCTCGTGCGCACGCACAAACACATCCAGTAAACAATTAAGCAAATACAAGTAATCTGCATTAAATTACAGGTAGTAATAAAATAAACTACTAACTCTTTTACGTCCGCACCTACACGGGTATTTTTGAACACGCAGCTGTTTCGTCCACGTAAACGGCGTTTCAAATCACCGAAAACTGAGATTTTTAAAACTCGTTTTTTGCGTTTACATGTGGACGAGGAATACAGAGTTCATCATGCAGCGTCAAAGGTATGTGCTTTTTTTCACGTCACGCTGTGGCCACGTTATTGTTTACATGAGAGGAATTGCAGAATGACAGATTATCTTCGGTTTTTACAGGCTAACATACACACACAGTTACTGTCCCTCCATTTACAAAGGCAGAGGCGTCACCGTGTGATTATTTTACGTGTAGTTGTTTTTTTTCCTGTGTAATAATGTTCAACATTGATATCAATACATTTTTCAAAAATGTCTTTCTGTGCAAAATAGGTTTAAAAACATAAACAGCTGTGGGATCCTGTTTGTCTGTGATTTGAACCGAGGGAACAAATCGCTGCAGGATCAGTCTGATGTTATTTGTATCTCACTGTAACTTTACTGTATAAAGAGCAAACATCTCCAACATGTCAGGAGCAGTTAGTCATTACAACAAGTGTTTGTGAACTAAAAATCAAGAATGTGGGATCCTGTTTGTCTGTGATTTGAAGAGCCCAACGAAGGGAAACCAATCCTGCAGGGAGACCTACCTCTGCACCTGTGCAGGTGAAGCCAAAGGGAAGATTTGCTTCATCATATTTTCTCGTCTTTGGCTCAGAATGAAGTTGGTTTGGAAACATATTCAGCGATGCTTCATCTCCTGCTTTGCGTTTGTGTGGGCGCCATGCTAGCAGTGTCAAACTTTTTTTTTTTTTCCCTTTTCATACCGCGCCCCCCCTGGGGCAATGGGGCCCCACACGTTGGGAAGGTCTGCCATGAAGTACACCTGCAGCTATTATCAGCTTATCTCTGCAGCACCAAACTTGAAAATGTCCTTTTTCTCCCTCCCATCCACAGACAGCAGATATTAGAACAGTCAGCTGTTATTAGCCTGTCACATGTGCCAACATGCTTAAACAACCTGAAATACTGTAATCATTGCTGCATGAAATCTTGCACCCTTCCTCCTAAACACACACTGACCAGGAGAACTTCTTCATTAATTATTTTCAGCTTAACTATTTTGAGGATTTAAAGTCTTTTATCTTTCAGACTGAAGAACGAAGCCTATAAGCAAAACATCTTTGCTCTGTAATTGTCTTCTTATCACAATCTGCTGTTAGAAGATAGCTGCTTACTATACTCTTCAAACACTAACTTATTGACAGGCTACATGAAAGACGTGTCGTTATCTGGAATTGGGGGTCTTATCTCCTCTGCTCTGCTGTAGTAGGTTTAACGGTTCAGGGCCTGATATTAGACCACTATTAAGGGCAAAGTGTGCGTGCCATAATGGCTAATCAGGGGCATCCCACGAAAATTCACAATTTCATAACCCCATGGATAGAAGAGCTTTAAGTATATATAGCTATGGAGCTATCTGAGCCATGGTGTTATTGTGTATACTGCAAATAAAAAAATCTGATGTTTGTCAGTGAAAAAATTATATTCTTCAGATTCTTCAAAATAGCTTATAGTCAGTAAACGCCTCAAAATCAGGAAGTTGGCCTCTCATATGATTGTATATCAGACTTTGCTAGTCTGATGTGGCACCACTGATCATCTGTAAAAACACCTCCCAAATGTAGTTTACAACAGCTCATTATTTTTGTAAAACAGTTGGTCACAATATGTTTTTCTAATCTTTAAACATACAGAACAAAAGCTGTTACCTCAAAACAGGATTGTTGATCTTACAGGTGAGAGCAGAGAGTGCTGATTATGGCAGAAATCGCAGGGCTAGCTTGAAAAGAAGGTGAGTTGCAAAGCCGCTTGCAGAGGCAGCAAAACTCCAGGCAGCTGAAGAAGCTGAGATCAGATCGATGAGATTTGCAGAAGGATGTGCAGAAGGGTATCAGCCAAAATCAGCTGATGTCTGGGACTGAGCTCAGTGTCACACTAAGGTTATGCTCAGCTAGGGAACAGTTTTCAGTAAGTCGTTAAAAAAAGGCACACTTTCATTTACTAATTAGCATTAATGCTATACAGTTGGCCACGTTTAAGCCACATAAGAGTGATTAGAGATCCAATGAACATGTTTATCAGACGTTTAACAGACATTTCAACGAATATTTAACAATATTCTTCCTATCTGCTGTCCAGAGATGTGAATCTTCTCCACGAGAGGCCAGATAGCTGCACAAAGACTGTATACCAAAGGTGGGCATAGCCATTAGCATTACCAGCTAATTTTTAGTCCCATTCCGAAGCCTCAGCTTGAGTATTTGTTGCCGTCTTGTTCTGTGAAACAATTAAAAATCACAAGAAATCTGCTTTTAAAAGGATGTGACATCAGCAGCAAGGGGCAGACTGACCATTCAAATACACAAGTGCACATTCATGGTTGAATGATTTCTAGGGGTGGGGGAAAAAATGGATACTGTGTAGCATGGTGATATTTTGTTTCTAATAATGTATGGATACAGGGACAGCAGAAATCGATACTTTGTTACAAAAAGGTTTTTGTGCTCTGACTTCAGAGCATGTTGATCCTTTTTCTGAGCAACAATCCTGACATTCCTTCACTGTCCAAATGTGACAGTTTACTTATTTTAATTTAAGACATGTTTTATTTTAATTAAGTTTAAAACTTTTTTATTTAATGTAAAATTATATTTTGTTTTAATTTACTTTCAAATTCTTCAGTTGCTGAAGGGGCTGCATAGTTTTCATAAACTGCATAGTTCAGAATAGCTATAATTGTACCAGATGGTTGATTCAGTTAAGTTGGACTAGACTGTAATACAAACCGTTCAGTTTGTCAACAATCAAACTGAAATGAGAGAAAGACTGAGTGTGAGACTTTGATATTAGAGAAAATGAATATTGATAAAGTTTACCTTTATGTACAGAATCTGAATATCCCAAAATATTTTTAAAAATTGCAATAATATCGTATCGTGGGATGTATGGTGATTCCCACCTCTAACATATTAGGGGTGCAACGATACACAAAATTCACGGTTCGGTTCGATACTTTGGTGTCACGGTTCGATATTTTTTCTATACAAAAAAATGTTCATGCCTTTTTAATTTGTTATTTATTAGCGTATAGTATAGCTTTTATTTTGGAAAGAGCCATTTCTCTATAATAAACTCTCTTTTCCAAAGATGAGTGATTCCTCAATCAGATAGATTCATTTTTTTTATTACTTTGTTGTTTCAGCAACATTAAATTTAAAAACTGTACTTTTGAGTTAAAATATATATTTATAATTTTAATACATTTTTTTTGTATCGAAAAAATATCGAACCGTGACACCAAAGTATCGAACCGCACCGAACCGTGAATTTTGTGTATCGTTGCACCCTATTTTAAGAAAATTTTGACATCACAGTTGTTGTTTCAAGACAAACTGCCACGGTACCCTCTGAGCTAGTGAAATTGTACTTTAGAATCAGTTTTAGTAACGAGGAACGATTTACAGTGTGGTGATAAATATGAGGACGACGGAAACATGGTGCAGAAAGCTGCATCTAGTGAGACTGAAAAACACAAAAACATGGAAGAGGGAATTTATGCAAAATGAAATGGTTGGTAATGGACAGATGCAAGGTTATTAATGGTTAGACTCTGGTGCAATAAAGAGGATGTATGTTGTATCACGGCTTATCAGTCTGTTTCATTAAGTCATCTCCCTTTTTATAGAGGGTACAGCAGCAGTGGCAGTTTGTCTTGAAACAACAACTGTTATCTGCATATTTTGTCTTTCTTCTTGAAATGATCAATACATTTTTTTCTTTATGTTGCCCTAATAGTCGTTTGTATACAGGTTGTGTTGTTTTCTAATGAAAGCTACAGTCACTTCATTTCAATAAAAAGCTCAAAAAAACAATACATAGATTTTTCTGTGTTACTATTGGCGTCATTAACTATAGATTGTGTTGCACAAATGTTAGCAAATCATTTTGTACACTTGATTATATATGCTTTCAATAACTGAGAGGTTCCTACCTGTTACACGCAATCTTGTCACTGTGCTCTTTGTAAATACCAACATTTGCACTCACACATTAGTAAATCTGGCCCACAATCTACTACAAGGGTAGCATGATTGCTTCTTGTGAACAAAAGCCATGAAACATTATTATTAGTTAATTTCCCAGTGCCTTCTGTCAGGGCACATGCCCCTGTTAGTACATAATGTTTTATTGTTAGTGGGGATAAAAATATGCTGCTCTGATTTAGTGCTGTATCTTGAAATAGTCTACAGCACAAACATCAAATCAGAAACTGTCCTTCACTGTCAGCACTGGTGAAAGTATAGATGAAACTAGGTAATAAGCAACAACAATGTCTGAATAAAAGCTACAAAAAGCTACAATTAACTAGATTGAGAATTCCGAGTGGAAACTCAGGAAATTCTAGAAACATTCAGATTGTCAACCACTTCACTAACTCCTGAAGAATTCTCGATGGGTTTATGTTCAATTACAGCTATGCAACATTCCTGCTTACTGCATCTCAAAAGAAACCATACCCAGTAGTTTGGACTTGAGATAATGGTGCAGGGACGGAGATAATAGAGAGAAGCAGCCACATTCTGGTGTGGACAAAAGCCACTCCAGCAGACTTTGAACAGAGATGTATTGGATAAAAGAGGGTGACACACTACAGCTGTAAATATTCATTTATAATCGTTTGAGTTGACCACATTTTGTGCTGTTAAATTTTAGATTATTTCATAGTAAAAACTGATGTTAGATGTCAGAGCTGGAAAAATAGTGTAAGAGGACTGGTTAAATCATTAGTATTGTCACATTTGGTTGTCATCTATATCTGAGGAAGAAAACCAGAGCCTGAGGACGCTGTGTACATTAACATAATTAAACATATATATGCTTGTAAAAGCTGAGTTATGTGTTTAAATACTGAACGTGTTTATAAATGTTACATTGATAGCAGTGGATGAGTACAGTACATGTGTAGCTTCACAGTATATGAGACCAGTCCAGTTCATGAATTATTTTCCCAGGAGGAAAAAAACTTTTGTCTTGCTAATAGAAAACTGACAACTGCCGTTTAATTGGCTCATCTTCAGTTCTTTTACATCAACTTCACACAAATCTTTTACAGTAAGGAAATACAGCCACTGACATGAAATTATATCTACTATGTGCACTGACTCATCTCTTTAATATTATGTGTACGTTCCAGTGCGTCTGTGAACTGTGCATCTCAACAATGAACTGCAGGATTACAGCAACTCTACGTGCATGTTGTTGAGATTCCCTTATTATTATCCAGTTGGCTAAAATCCAACAAACTTGAATTAAAAGTATTTAATTTAAATGTTAGTTTCAAACTACAGAAACTCTAAAACGTGATGATAAGTCATGTCTCGCTACATATTAAGCAGGGGAAACATTTCACATCTAACATCAGCTCTTGTAAACATAATGACAATCTGCACGTAATATCTCAGTGCACCTGCTACCATATGATGTTCATTTGTTGTGGCATATGGTCTGCTTCGGATAGAATTAGCACCACATTTGCATCTAATTTACAAAGAACTTCCTGTGTTTGTAGTGAGCCAGCTCTGCTACCTGAGAGGATTACAATCAATATCGCACGAAGAGGTTTCTGTTAAAAGCAAAGATGTATAAATTAGTGTGCAGTGCACCAAATCCACAGACGTGTGCCAATGTCTTCATTCAAGCATACTGGTCTGACACAAAGAGTTCTTTATAGTTTTCTAACCCGGTTCATTGTTAACTGCATATACATATCCAATCATGTAAGCCCAATCAAGATACTGACAATCCATCAGGAACACAACAAACAAAATTCAACGACAAAATGCTCTGACAGCAAAAAAGAGAAAAGATGACGTGATGTCTCTGAGTGTAATCCAGGTTTTCCATTAGAGTTAAAAAGATGATAAATCATCAAGGGGATAAATATGATGTGTTTATTACTTTCACCGTCTCATGATGCTGTCGGTCTAAACTTGTCTGTCGGTGAAAATAGTTGTGATGTTTAGATTCTTCACTGAGCTGTCTTATATGACTGGTACAAAGTGATTTAATTGGCTGCTGATGAGAAACTTTTTCACAGACTTGTAAAATAAAATAAATCAGAGTGGCTTTCTGAGATTAATACTGGCGTCAGTCTCTCCTTAAATATAAATCTGTAATTTGAGAAGTTTAACTCCAAAGATCATGTTCAGTGCAGCCACAGTTAAACCTGAGCACAGTTATGATGTATTTTGCTCTCATTTTCTTCCACAAAACAGAAATATCTCTGATGCCCAGTGAATAAATGCAGAATCTTTGTACAAAACATTTTAGAGGATATTTTATGCTGCTCGGTGAATAGCTGTCTGTTGGCCATTGGATTCAGCACATTAAAGACTAGATTTCATGCAAACGAGCAGTTTGCGTCTGAACGTCTGAAGCCACAGTGGTGGATTGCTCCCTCTGTTGATGCCCAAAGCCAAAGCATTGAAATATCTTGGGATTATATATATAGGATCTTCGGTGATGGGAAGGTGGAGCATGATGATGAAGTGTCAGGAGGCATGAAGGTGTTGGGCTGGACTGTTGTGAGGAGAGGCTTTAGATTTACCAGTCAAGCGACCACCTTCCCTCATTGGCCTGAGCCTTAGAGATGGTTTGAGTCTTTCATGTTGAAAGGAGGCAGCTGCAGGGGTTTAGCCATCTAATCAGGATGCCCCCTGAGTGAGGTCTTCCAGGCACGTCCAACTGGGAGAAGGCCCCAGGGGAGAATTTTCTGGAGAGATTATGCGGCTCTTCTAGTACGGGATTGCCTCGGGATCCCCCAGGAGACACTAGAAAACATTGCAGGGGGAAATATCTGTGGGATACCTGAACCTGCTTCCACTGTTAACAGACTTTGGTTTTGGGGAAGAAATGGATATAAACAGACAAACGCCAAAGAAGGGATTCAGAAGAGATGATGATGGCCCTAATACACGTCCTCTCTTTCCCCTGTTGGTATTGATCTGTATATCACTGACTATGACTCAGTTTTACTCCTGCAGTTGTTTCTGGTCCGGCTGAATGAGCCGGAGAACAGTACAAAGGAAACAGAAAGTTCTCTCTCTTTTTTCCTTCCCCACTATTATTATTATTAGTGAGTAAAATAGTACCATTATCTTTACTTTTCCCCTCTGATTGATGCCAGAGGGAATAAAAGCATGAATGATGGTCCGAGTGGCACTAAAATGTAGAACGGATCTTTTCCTCACCATATTCCTCAGGTGGTAGTAGAGGGACTATGTTTATGTATTTCTAAAAAATAGGGTACAATCAAATCACACACGTTTCTGACAGCTGATCTTACATAAACTAGCAAATGGTCAAGGGATGATGCTTGGCTCCAGCTTATCTGGACCAGTGATAAGTATTTCTGCTTTTAGAGTTATTATTATTATTATTATTATTATTATTATTATTATTTATTTATTTTTTTTAAATAGCACAAATTAACCAGTTCGACAGTTTTGTTGAGTTCAGCCACTTTTTGGTTTGTGTTGTTTATTTATGGGTCCATAGTTCTGTTTTCAGCAGTTTCAGATTCGTTTGCCTTTATGTTCTGTACTGAGTGGTTTTTCCTTCTTTTTGCTGATTTTCTCCAACCTGTTGAGTCTTTGGTTTGGTGTCACCAGCATTATTAAGGGTCTTTTCACACCTGCTGTGATTTATATTGAACTCTGGTTCATTTCCCCCTTGGTGTTGTTCGTTTGTGCTTTTGCTGTGGACCAAAAACAACGGCACCATTAGAGGACGTGGCCTCAGCCCAGCTCCGAACAAACTGTGGTTCATTGATGGTGTGAACATGATCTGACCTAAATCTGACCCAACCACCAGATGTTTTGAGCAGGATACCTTCCTGGTAGCCACGGATGCTTTGCATTCTGGGATGTGGCAAAGGGCTCCTGATGCACAAAGCAAATTCTCCATGTTCTCCACATGTTTGTCCACAACCCAGCACCTGCTCTCTGTGGCTTGTAATGAGACATTTTGTTGGAGCTCAGATTTGTCTCTGAGTGAAATGAACCCAAACCACAGGAAAAAGCTACAAGTTTACAAACCGAGCTGATCCAGACCAGAGCAAACACACTATTGGTGCAGAAATGCCCTTAAAGAGGTGCTTTTACACAGCGTTCTGCCCCTGATCAGATCAGCAAGTTGTTTTTCTCCACTTTCATACAAAAGTCAAATTTCCACTGAGATCATGAAGTGAAACAGACTGAAGCAGGTAACGTAGAAATCTGCTCCCTTCAGGTTATCCAAACACTCGTTTTACAATTCAAGCTGCTTGTTTAAGATTCCAATAATGTTTCACATCCCTGTTTATTCGAACTCACCAGGTTTATTGTGTCTTTGCAGAAGCCAGTTTACTGCTGCAGTTTGGATCTGAGTAACAGTTTGAAAAAACATCATTTCCATACATTGCTTTACCCTTACAATGCCTGTTCCAGTGGGGCAGAATTAGAATGAATTAGCATTTAATGCATCAGCTATAGGGATGTGAAGTCGTCCCAGTGCAGCCTGCAATGCCTGCAGCATGCCCAAGCACACTATTTGAACATTGCTTCATGCGGGGCACACAGGTTCATTCATGTAGAAGAAGAAGTTGACTTTAATTGCTGCTATTTTCCCCCCAGCAGTTACTTTAAGGCCTTAAGTTGACTTAATATGCATGCAGTATGCACGATTTGGAAATCAGACAGTAGCTGGTTTCTTAATTAACTTTCATCATTGTTCATCATTACATCCCAGACCCAAATATATGTTAATGATAGAACCATTCCTACATTTAGCATCTGTGAAGATCACTGCTGCTGACAAAAAGTCATGTTCATCAAAATCTTTGTCGCTTCTTTCAAAACAAAGATGTTAGAAATTCTGTCGTGAATTTTATTAATTACTTTACTTCTATATCAAACTGCTCTTCCTGCCTGGTGACAGCGACGTGGATTCAAACTCAAAGCAAACATGTTTTTCATTCAGTGTATTCTTGTCTCTGAGCAGAAAACTTAAACCTCTTTGTGCCAACACACACACACACACACACACACACACACACACACACACACACACACACACACACACACACACACACACACACACACACACACACAAGGAAATCATGTCACTCCAAGATTCAAAGTTAAATTGGTTATTGGAAAATGAGATTCATCTTTCTTTAGAAAATTTGATCTAACCAGCAACAAATGTATCCTGTTAACAGATCATGTGCATCCAAAGCCTGATCTGTCGTGTTCCTCTGTGCCCCCGAGCTCTGTTCTTATCAACAGGCTTCACTGTTGAGCGCATTTCTCTTATTTCGACTCAGTCCCACATACATTACACGCAACAAAACATCTAACAGCGGTGCCGACATGCCTCAAATGACTGTGAGAGCGTTTCAAGATGTCGGAATGTGAAGTATTTTTATTCCTCGACGCTGCAGTAATAATAACCGCAGGTCATGAAGCGTGTTCCCAAATAGCCTCTCAGAAGATTTAACACTGATGGGAAAAACTGTGTTTGGAAATTTGGAAACGGTACTCTGACATCGACATCGTGGATGTTGTCAAACAATATCAGCAGCATACAACTACGCCCATAGTGATGTCATGGCCAGCTGATCACAGATGTTATAGAAACGTCAGAGAGAAGATTATCAGCTGTAAATGATGCTCAGTGACTGATATCACCACAGCTACAATCAGGTGATCAGCTGAGTTGCATTGTGGTGTGAATAAGGAACGGTGGGACCAAAGATCATAATCAAGAGCCATTTTATTGATCTAACATCACACCACAACACACACACACCCTGAGTCCCCGTGTTTTAACTAGGCGGGCGTGATTAAGGATGCCGTGCAGGTGCGTCCGCCCTCCCTGCACGGCATCGCAGACCACGCCCCACCACATGCATAAAAAGAAATCTCTGTACAGTTACTGAAGGTAGAAACTGAAAACAAAACCATGTGTGCACAGGACAGTAAACTGATTTATTTGTCCTGCAAAGACTGACTTGCTTTTAGAGTTACGTTCAAGAGGACATTAGAGGAACTGCAGCACTACAGAGTTTCATTTGTTTGTGAGTTACAGAGGTTGATGCACCAAACATGACAGGAGCAGGTGGAACGTTTTTAGCGATGCCCACAAAATAAAGAAAGAAAGAAAAAAGCTGCGATGTAAAAATCAACCAAGAAGTACTGAAGGAAATTCACATTTTGCCCTTGAAAAGAGTGGGAAGTTTTAAATTAGAGGTACACTGCCAACTGCTCTTGCTTAATAGTAGGAAACTCTGCCTGCAGGTAAGCGTTTTTGGACTGGAACAGCAGTCAAAAGAGCGGACCGGGTTCCACAAAAAGCTCGTTTTGCAGTGAAATGAAGTCTGGTGATACTCTACCCACTGGACAGCAGCCCCCCCTCAGCAGTGCTTCTTCACAGTCTGCAAAGAGATACCTTATCTGAGCCATTAGAGTAATTAAACATTAACCAGGTCACTGTTGTGTGCTGTCTGCAGCAGAAGAGGCTGGAAAGGGTCCCTCTGTAAACTCGAGAGAAAGAGAAAATTAATCATTCACGTAAATTCTGATTGTTACCAGCCTGCCAGGTTAAGATGTAGCAGAGTGGCACAGAAATGTGACAACAGTGACGGCCAATAATAATCAGGGGGTGACAAGTATGAAAAAGCTGTGTCTAAGTCCCAGTTATTTCTGCAGCCGGCAGTATCAGGACACATCAGCCCCTGATTATCAAGGCTCTGATCTCTTCAAATTAGCACCTAAGAGTCGCCGTGGGCTGTGGGCTCACAGCACAATGGAGCATTTGCTGACTTCTGTCAGGGAATGATGTCCTGTTGTTTTTCTCAGCCCGCTTACTCACTGATTGCTGCGAGGTTCAGCGTCGGCTCGTGTTAGCGGGAAGTCACTTCTACAGTAAAACACACTGTTGACTCACTCATTGAGCTGGGAGTTTGTGTCCAGTGCACAAAAACAATGAATCTTATCTTTAAATGGAAAAACTGCCTGTGAAACACCAATGACAGCCAGCGCTTTGGTCAAGACAGAAATGTGCTTTTACCAGGTGATTCTGATGAGACTGAACCGGGAATAATGAGATAAAGTGTTGGTGTAATTGTTGCCAGAGAAAAGTGTAACATGCCCATAAAAGGGAATACAATATCGATAAAGAAAAAGATCTATGAGCTCAGAAATTGTTTGCTTCACATGCTCATGAACACACGCTTTGTCATTGAATCACTGCTGCCCAGAGGGATTCAGGCTAAACACTGTCTGCAGCGCTCTTATTCTCTTGAATGGAATCAGTCCTCAGGGGAAGCATCTCCCCACCAAGCATCAACCTCTGGGGCTTATGACAGCAAAGTGAAATGGCCGGGTGAGGCTGGCTCCAAATTATGCATTTCCATGTTGCATAACGTCCTCATCTATACTGAATTTGTGTTGTTCAAATGTTGCATGACAATACTGGGGAGTTTTGTGCAGGACAAACAGGTTCGCTTGCATTAATGAGGTGAATTCACAGTAAAGCTCTGTGTTAGACTGGTGCACAGTGGCTGTGGTGCTCATGGTCAGATTTAGGTTGAGATGAGTTTGTATTTAATGATGCTTAGATTAGTTCCAGCTTCTATTCTCTACAACGTAGGCTTCATAAAACTGTTATTTTCTAAATCCTCTTGTGCTGTCTGTGTCCTACATAATAAATCATCTGGTGATAATCACAGTTTAGATTGGAACAGTATTTGTATTCTCGTGCATTAATATTATTTTATCATTATATTAATATGGCACAAGACTCAGTTACCTTTGTGCAAAAAGGGTTAGTAGAATTTTTCTTCAAGTAGCTACTTCTTTACTCTGAGTACATTTCAGAGTCTGTACTTTTTGATTGATTGGTAATTTTATTTCAACATGTGAACAATATACAAGTACATTTAGAAAAGAAAATAAGAAAGAAAAAAAATACTGTACAAATTACATACAAAAAAAATTATTAATTTACATGTTGAAAGGGAAGAAGTAAACACTTATTTAATCCCACCCCTTTGCCATAAATTATCAGTTAATATTTAGTCAGCTTCCTTACTGATATAATTTGTAATAAAAATAGTGAACAGATTTCTGATATACTATAATATCACATCATGATTTTTTATTTATTTATTTATTTTTAAATAGAGACATTCACTTAATTTAAATATTTTCCTTTTCTTTATAGTTCGAGAAGATCATATATTTCATTTTTATTTGAGTAAAAAAGTTGCTTCCATACTTTTACTGGAGTATTTTTAATCCAAGTATCTGTACCAGTAAAGAAAGTCTGTACTGTTGTCACCTCGACTCTGCAGGAGAGGATTTCTCACTAACTCATCCATCTCCATAGAGCGACTGACAGGTGGATGCAGACACAGGGACGGTTCCTGCTGAGGGTCTGACGGGTTTCACCGCAGCTAATTGGAATCACTGAACTCGACCTCGTTGTGATGCTGGTCCCTCTTCAAACATTTTGGTTGCAATTCTCTGACAAATAACACGACTTAATACAGCTTACCTTAAACCCGTCACCTTTGCCTAAGCTGCTGAACCACAGTTTAATGTGTCTGGTCTGCAGGTTTTGAAAAATATGACCAGACGCCCTGTGTCCTGCCTGTGTCTGATGTTCAGCTCTCTCTACCCACCACAACGTTTTGCAACACAGAAGGATCAGCTGCTTCTGAGAAATGGTTTGGAGACCAAAGAGCTGCAGTCTGACGCCGACAAGGTTGAACCCTGGGTTTCCCTGTCAGGAGGACACCTTACTTCGTGGACCACATTCCCATGCTAGCAAAATGTTTTTTGAAACCCAACAGCCAGGACACAAACGATTGTTTGGGTTCTTTAATCGAATTTATACAATTAGTATTCAGAAAAAATACAGATTTCAAAATAATGTTTTGCTGCCAGTTCTCACAAATATACAAACAGCGCTTCACACGGTTACCCAGCATCCACCACAGTTTGTATTATCGAAACTTTCCAGTGCCAGTGTTGGGGAGTAACAGAATACATGTACCGCCGTTACGTATTTAAAATACAAAATATGAGTAACTGTATTCCGTTACAGTTACCGTTTAAAAAGGTGGTATTTAGAATACAGTTACTTTGTTGAAATAAATGGATTACACAGCGGTACTTCCCTGTTTCATATTGTGGCGGGTCAGGACTGTTTGGGTTTTGTTTGACAGCTACGTTCTGTTGTTCCAGGCGGCAGTGTTACGGTTGCCATGGTTACAGGGTGACGCTCTCTCTCTGCGTGTTTCCTGGGTGAGAGAGGCCTTGTTGTTGTTGTTGTGCTAAGCTAACAGGCAGAATGCTACAGGTATAGCTCTAAAGAATGTAGCATCATGGGCAGTGTAGTCCGTGCTGCAGGGAGAATGGACTGCCATACACGTTATGTGTCTGTGAGCGAGGGAGGGAGAAAAAGGAAAAGTACGAGCTGTCATCGAGCAGAAACGGGAGCTGGAAGCATGTAAATATAATAATAACCACTGCAGCCAAGAAGAGAGCCTGACGAGCCCAGCTGTAAGTAAGCTATTAAGACTCGACTGTACACCGTGTTCGTGTTTTCCTCTGAAACAATAAGTTCTGTTGGAGCAGCCTTTCAACGCCTCTCTCTGTCTCTGCTAGCAAAGTTGACCCAGACAACAAAGTAAAGCTAGTTTTCGGCTACGAGCCCGACACAGAACCCACCGTATTAGCCAGAGGTCCCTTTACTACGGTTCGGAGCCGCGGACCTTCAGTAACAGTAATAAATCACAGCAATAGTACATTCATGTAGTTGTAAACAGCATGATAATATATTAAGTAATCCAAAGTATTCAGAATACGTTACTCTCATTGAGTAACGTAACGGAATACGTTACAGAATACATTTTGGGGCATGTAATCTGTAATCTGTACTGGAATACATTTTAAAAGTAACCTTCCCAACACTGTCCAGTGCTTGTCATGTACAAAGACGATGTGCTATTTGGTGTGAAGCCCTTAATTAAACAAAACAGGAAATGCTAAGAGTGATGTAGTTTCTTCTGCCGTTCAGTATCAATCTGGAAGACTGAGGAAATGGATTAGACGGCTTCCAAGGTGCGAACAATCAGGCTGGCCTCCTTCATAAGTGATGGTTGGTCCAGCGTTCCTGTCCAAGCCCATATTCTCTAAAACATCCATCCTTGTTAACCGAGCTAACCCAATGTTCTTCATGCAGTATTGGCTTATAGTTCCTCTCACACAAAAGGCAAACATGAACATAAAGCAGACTCTGTTTAAAGTGTGATTAGTCAAACAGATCAGTTTAATATTAATAGAGTTTCTTAGAAAAAGCTGCTTCCCACCTCCTCCTTTCTGCTGAGGCACATTCAGTGACAGCTGCAGTGACAGCCCCACACTGATGCTGTTCTAGCGATTTACAAATTAGAGTCCCAATTATATCCATTTCAATTAAATTCTTTCTTCACTTGTTTCAATGCAAACATAATAAAGCCTCTGATTATCAGAGTCAGCCCAAAAACACCTCAGACAAACGAGCCACAGTGATTCGGTTAGCAGCCCGGACTGTCATGACCACGGCGTTAGTAAAAGGGCGTCCGGCGTCATGTTAGCACGAGCGTAGTTTCAATAATAAACAAAGACAGAAAGGTGTGCTGACTGGAAATGATCTTTTTAGCGAGGCCAGTCGTTGAGTCCGCGGGTCGGATGTTTAAAATACCTGACTTCATTCTCTTCACCTTTCCTGGTTGTTGAGCGTTTGTTCAACGGGCCAACAGCAGGTCAGAGGATGATGATGATGTAGGGCAGCAGCGTGCATGTTTGTGCACTGGTGGACTACAGCAGGGGTCTTTCAGTGCTGTGGTAAACTATGACATATAGCACTGCAACCCAAACGTTAGCATTAACATAGTAAATGGACCGGTGCTTACAGAGCACATCTGAGCTTTCAAAGCACTTTTTCCTACAAGCCTCAGTCACACAGTCATGCAGCTTTTACGCTGAGCCTCAGCAGCTTGTCTAACATTCACACTCAGATGGATCCTCACCCAAGGAGAAGCTGCGGGTTGACCTGGTCTACTTCCTGATCCACAGCTACCACAGCTTCAAGTGTTCATTTTCATTGCATATAGATCCATGACAAATTGTTCCTTATCAGGAAATGGACATCGAACAGAAATCCCTCAGTACAGCGTCGGCCAAACAAACCAAACAAACCCAGCAGTGCCACGTTTCCTGTGCTGTTATCAATGGTTTTTAATTTCATGTTCCACTTCCTCTGTGAAGTTGGGTTTTGCCCACTTTATGACTCCCTCAGGCCAATTACCCCACAGCAGCAGCTACTGTCAGCAGCTTGTTTGACCCTCTGTCAGAGAGAGTGAGCGAACACAGGGAGCTAAATGGTGAGAGGCAAGACGGACCAATATAAACTATGAAACCATATGTTCTACCAAATAAAGAGTGTGTACATATGGATACATATGGATATATCACACTCACTGATTTATGCACACAGCAATGGAAGCATCAGATCAGGACGTGGGATTCAGCACCTTGGACAGGAGATCAGGAACAAGCCACTGACCTGCTCTACATCCTGAGGCACAGCTGCTGTTATTAACAAAGCAATAACCAGTTGCCTCTCCAGGAAGTTCTTTATCACCTGGACAGATTTCAGCCCCACCATCCTGTGCTGCAGCTGGGGAGGGTAGAGCCTGCTCCACATCTCAGCTGAGCTTGCTGTGGGTGCTGTGAGTCCCTCCAGCTCGCACTGGATCTCCAGAGATGTATCGTTTATTACCAAAATGTTTTTAATGTAACTCTGGAAGTATAACATATAGGCGAATGAAGTTCAGCTGTATGTGAACATAATTGTTAAGAGACATGATGGAGGTGCAGAGTAAGAGTAAACAAATCCTAAACTTTGGATTTAAGACAGTTTGCTCGTACCCACGTAAGAGCAAAGTTTAGCTCATGGTTCTCAAAATGAAACTTAAAACTGCAGGTTTCTTCTGCAGGTTTTAATTCTCAAACAAAATGAGTCACTTCCTAAAACAGCTGCTCGCTCCGGCAGCAGACATCACACCAGCGACAGAGAACGAGATAATCAACAGTGACTGTTTGTAGCCGTGGATTAATCCACGTTTGTTGCTCTGGGGAGTTTCCCAACAGTGGGACACTTTATGTGGGACTGAGTCAAAATAAAGTCGTTTCTGTTGATAATGAGGATCCTGACACCCCGTAAAACACTGAGACTCACTGATATGCAGCAGAGCCCTGTGGCACAGAGGCATGGATGTTTAAGTGAGACGTGCCAGTCAAAACATCTCAAATCGGAGTCTTTGGGAGGATTAAAAAACTGGAAAACTGGTGTTACAAGTGAAAATTAAAGAAAAAGGGTTTTTAAAACAGTATTTTAGGTTAAAGTTAGGAAAACATGGTTGAATGTGTTTTCTTCTTCTTCTCTCTTGTTAGTGTCTGATAGAGATCACCAGTTCCTCATTAGCTCGTGTAATTAGCCTGTGTCCATCCATCGGTCTTTGCCAGGTAATTAGTGCTCTTACTTTAGTGTTTTGGTGCTAACCTGCCTCATGGAGTTCTTCTTGTTATGGTTAAAGTTCCTAATTTTTCACCTGTTTTTCTTTATCCTTTGTCATACTGGGTCCTCCACAGTCTAATCACACAAAAACACTTCTTAAAAAGCTAGTCAAGTTAAAACCATACTGCCTCTAAAATGCATTCATCAAACTTGTACATAAAATTGCACGAAGTAGTAATTTCCAAATCTTTATTTTTTGTTTTTGTAACAATTTTGACATCATTAACTTTAAATGAACTGTTGGAGTCAAATGCAAATTGCAGATAAGTGAAGCTTAGTTCATAGTTTTATTCACTGACTCAGAATAAGAGGAAGTGTGCTCTGCAGGCTGGGCTGCAGGCAGTCAGAGCCTGAGGTGGTGTGGAGTGAGTGAGCAGACGGCAGTGGGGGTAAATACAAGGAACATAAGTGTGTCTAATGTGATACAACTCTGACTAATGTAACGTCCTAATGTTAGTTAGTGAAAGTCGTTTAGTACAGGTGCAGGTGATTAATCATGTGAAATAAGCGTGTCAGAGATGAACCAGCAGGTACGGGTGGCCCTCAGTGGACACCACAGTCCTGAGGACAGAGCACTGAAGGCATGTGTAATTAAAGACATTTAGAAAGGCTGCAGACAGGAGCATCTTTGGTCACATGTCCTCTGAACAGGACAGCTGTGCTGATTGCATAAAGCAGTGTTAAATATTCTCACTCTGAAACCAGAACATTCTTAAACGGCCCTGAAAAAGAAACGAGACTCTGCTTAGTGTCAGTCATGAGCTCCTCTGTGGAACAAATGTCACCGTATAACTGGGTCAGGTGTGGAGTGTGTGTTTGAAGGAACATTTTAATGCCTGAAAGATCCCACGCACACACACACGCACGCACGCACGCACGCACGCACTCACGCGCACGCACACACACACACACACACACACACACACTCACACGCACACACACGCACACACACACGCACGCACACACGCACACACACGCACACACACACTCACACGCACACACACGCACACACACACACACACACACACGCACACACACGCACACACACACTCACACGCACACACACTCACACGCACGCACGCACACACAAGCTTGATTGTTGCAAACGTGCCTCTGTGGTTATGAAAACAAAGTAATAAAACCACTGAAATCCTGCAGACATTATTTTGGTTTCAAATACTTTATCGCAAACATGGACATAAAGTCCTTATATCCTACTTCAATGTCACAGTACGATTTATTATGTCTTGCATTAATACGTATTATTTCATGACCCTTTATGGGTCAGACACTAGTCAATAGTACTACATGAAGGAAATATGTTACAGGCTTTTTTGACCCGTCCCTCCTTTTTCTATCACACTGCTTTAATCTTTCTTTATCAGACAGACAGGTGGGGTAGATGGATGTATTTGCAGCCTGATTCCTCCAGCACGTTTGTATACTACACCCTGTGTAAAGACTGTGTCTGTATATGGACGTGAGCTATGAAGACAAGCATATATTTAAAGTATAATAGCATTGTAATTTTGGGCATTTTGCTGAAGCTGCTGACTTCTGTGAGGCATCCTTTGATTTGATGCACCATGGGAAGCAATGCTGGACACTGACAATTAGTGCTTCTGCATGAAAGAGCAACAGAATAAAAATAAGGAGGCACAAGGGTGCCGTGACTGCAGAACTGTTCATCAGGAGACTGTGTTTGTGTCCAATCTGCAAACTTTGTCTTTTGCATTGGGTTTGAGCACCAAAACTGCTTTGTTAGGTTTATCAGTCAGGATTAGGGTTCAAATTTTGCCATTCACATTTTTATTTATGTCTAAATGTCACACCAGGGGGAGCCGGCCACGTGTCCACGCGTAAGTAGTCGGGAGTGAGACTGGATTCATCACTGCTGGTTCCTTCAATAGTAGATGTCAAGTCGAGTTAATGGAGACGAGGTCAGCGATCTATAATCCACCATCACTTTACCGTCTGCTTTGAATTGAAAACAGCTCAAAAGGTAATTAGTCTGGATGACATATTGACGAGGTGTAAACTGTAAATGTCCTTGATCGCATCGCTGGAGTTGAATATCCATCAATAGCATCATGCTGTTGGTGCTGCAGACAAAAAAAGAAATAAATAACCCGATGAACTCTCACTCAGTGTGCTCGACTACTCCTGTGTGAAGGATGGGATGAGGCTCCTGTTTAAGAGAGATTTAAACTTTAAGCCCCTCTGTCTGTAGCCACAGGGAAATGTGAGGTTACTGCTGAGGATCGATGAGTGCTCTGCCTCAGTCGGGGCACAGAGGGAATATCAACCACCAAGTCCAATTTGCTGTACAAAGGCTTTGTTACAGGAGGATACTGCAGACTCTGTCATCAGTCCTGCTTTCAGCGTTCGCCGCTGGACCGAGTGTGGTGAGAGAGAGAGCGACGTTTTTATTCCAGTATCCTTCTGTCTACAGACAGCATTAATCCAGCTCTCACTGCCACTGTGATTCAGCGAAAGTAACAAATAGTCACACAAGACAATTACTTCAGTAACATTTATGAAAACAAACAAAGAGCAGCAATGAAACGGTTTCAGTAATGCAGCGAGTGGATGAGTCAGTGCTGTAAAACGAGCGGATGGATGTGGTTAAACAGACAAATTCTTCAGCGCTTCTGTTTTTACGATAAACCAGAGCATCATTTGTTAAACATTAGATAATAAACAGTCCAGCAGTTCACAATGAGACAACTGAAGCAGATCAATATACAATCACAGGTGCAGTTTCCACAGGTGAACTCATTAAAATCTGCTCGTTTCCGTCTGAGACCCACTTTGTAACACGGTGTTCAGAAAGCTGCGTTTTAAACAAAGACGATCATCACAAAGTAAAAGTAGATGATCGCATTATTTACAGCAGACGCTCCTTTTGGACGTCGCCTTTCTCGTTTGGATTATCTTTAATTAATTTGACTACAGACACACTGAAACTGAAGATTATATGCAGTAGTTAAAGTAGATGTTGTGTGCCGACAACATTTCATTTAAACACTCTGACTTAATATATTCTTCATTTTTAAATTGCAGCCATGGAAATGAACGACTCTCACAGGGGTTTCCATGTTTGTGCAGCTGCTCTCATCCTCACAGTAAGAAGGCTGGGGTAACATATTAAAGTCATCTACGACAGACTCATGTCATCACCCATCTACACATTATTAGGCAGTATAGTGTAAATGCAGTCACCTTCTCTGTGTGGTTCTTCAGACTCCCTTTGAATCGGCTTTTACAGCTTTTCTTGACCTCCTGACATTTTCCATCAGGGTCAAGAAAATGTGATGTGAGAAAGACCTGAGAGGAAATGAATCCTGACTCTGACCTCAGCTAGAGGGAAGCCACAGCTTTTACCCAGGCTGAGCTGCATTAGTGTTGGACACGCCCCTATCAGCCCTCTCCAACACTGGATCAACTGACTACAAGGAAGTGGGCGGGGCATCACATTGCCCTTTTTTGGCCCCACTTATTATCACATATGGGCGTGGCTCCTGTGATGTTGTGCACTGGTTCCTCAAGTAATGTTTGAAGCATTGCTGCTCTGACACAGGATTGGATGAGCGAAGTTCGGATACTCTGGTGTGTAATTTTCATTAGAAAACCACTTAGTATGAACACAATCTTCAAAATGGTCTTAATGGTTATTCAGTATGAGTGACTGAGCCCATAAAAGTGTCCACAGAGGTCAAGTCAAAAGCTTTTTTCCCTTTATAGGACCAGAAGTCTGTAACCAGACGAATCACCCCTGGTGGATATAAGAATGCAGATCTGAGATACTTATGCATCACCGTCACTTTTCAGACAGAAGCTACGTCCATCTCTTTTACTATCTCTGCTTTTGCCACAAATCGTTATTTTATTTCTAAATTGTCTTCCAAAGAGAAAAGAAATGACGGACACGTCTTGTGGATCTGAAGCCGACCTGGAAGTGCCTCAAAAACATTTTGTTTTTAACAGCCAGCAGGCTCATCACAACTTGTTAGTCAATGAGTGCGTAGCTGCAGAGGCTTGTCCACCTGGTCCTGACGATGCTCAGAGAAGGCTGACATTACCTCAACAACCACCTGGTGATGTTACAGCAGCAATGTCAATCTTTTGTGCTGTGGATCAGAACCATAATAAAAATGAGAGCATGAATATTACACAAAGTCGTTGCTGTCTAAGGCAGGTGCCACGAGCCTCTGACTGTCTGCAGCTCAGCTGAAATGTGTGTGACAGCTGATTCTTTCAATTATCTCTGAGAATTAACAAGATGCAACAAGACTCGCTGACAATGGCAGGTTTGGTTACGAGGAAGGAGAGTTTCCATTATTGATAATGCAAATTTAAAAATTAACTGACACTTGTTGCTCATGTCAATAAATCATGTGGCTTGTGATTAACACTCCGGTGTGTGTACGTTTCAAATTCCTCTTTTCTGTCTTTGTGATATCGTCAGTGTTGGGAAGGTTACTTTTAAAATGTATCCCATTACAGATTACAGATTACATGCCCCAAAATGTATTCTGTAACGTATTCCGTTACGTTACTCAATGAGAGTAACGTATTCTGAATACTTTGGATTACTTAATATATTATCATGCTGTTTACAACTACATGAATGTACTATTGCTGTGATTTATTACTGTTACTGAAGGTCCGCGGCTCCGAACCGTAGTAAAGGGACCTCTGGCTAATACGTCGGGTTCGTGTCGGCTCGTAGCTGAAAACTAGCTTTACTTTGTTGTCTGGGTCAACTTTGCTAGCAGAGACAGAGAGAGGCGTTGAAAGGCTGCTCCAACAGAACTTATTGTTTTTGAGGAAAACACGAACACTGTGTACAGTCGAGTCTTAATAGCTTACTTACAGCTGGGCTCGTCAGGCTCTCTTCTTGGCTGCAGTGGTTATTATTATATTTACATGCTTCCAGCTCCCGTTTCTGCTCGATGACAGCTCGTACTTTTCCTTTTTCTCCCTCCCTCGCTCACAGACACATAACGGGTATGTCAGTCCATTCTCCCTGCAGCACGGACTACACTGCCCATGATGCTACATTCTTTAGAGCTATACCTGTAGCATTCTGCCTGTTAGCTTAGCACAAGAACAACAACAACAGGCGCTCTCTCACCCAGGAAACACAGAGAGAGAGAGCGTCACCCTGTAACCATGGCAACCGTAACGCTGCCTGGAACAACAGAACGTAGCTGTCAAACAAAACCCAAACAGTCCTGACCCGCCACAATATGAAACAGGGAAGTACCGCCGTGTAATCCATTTATTTCAACAAAGTAACTGTATTCTAAATACCACCTTTTTAAACGGTAACTGTAACGGAATACAGTTACTCATATTTTGTATTTTAAATACGTAACGGCGGTACATGTACTCTGTTACTCCCCAACACTGGATATCGTGCTTTGAAAGAGAGAGAGTGTGTTTTAAATGTCCACATTGTTGAAATGCTTTCAAAGCAATTATTATTATTATTATTACCATCTACAACACAAGATTGAGTAAAGTAAGACTAAAATACATGTGGCACAACATGTATTGTAGAAATATAACTTACTTAGTTTTAAGAGTTTTAATCATTGGTGTTTTCTTAAATTAGTTTTTAAATGTATAAATAGGATGGCCCCAGAGTGTCTCAATAGACACATTCAGAGACAAGACAGTAATCGTGTTACTAGGAGTAAGGTGAACGGCAACTGCAAGATATTATATCGCAGATCTACATTCGGTCAGTCAGCTTTTTCTATAAAGGCCTGACGTCTGTGGAACTTCCAACCGATATCAACTGATTACAGACATTAGATCGTTTACATTGAAGGTTAAAGGGAAACCAAAGTTGTCATTTTATCTGATGATTTTAAATTTTAAATTATTGTCTATCAATTGTAATTGTATTTATGATGTAATTTGGTTTTATGGAAATGTATGTTTTATTGTAATATGTATTTATTAGATTGTAAGCCCAACAAGGGACAATTGTTGAAAATTAGCAGTAGCTATAAACGTGCGGTACATCAGTCTCATGTCTTGCACTTGAACTGTGTTTAACTGCACTGTCCCTTTTAAATAAATAAATTCAAAATTCAAACACAGGAAAAAGCTTCTTCATAAATAAATACATTTAAAAAATCTTTATCTCGTGTTGTCCTGTCATTCATTGCCAATTTCAAAAGATTTGGATGCAGAATGGAATAATTTGCACATTTGAAAACCCCAAATTTTATTCACAGTTCTGTGTTCACAGCAGAACGTAGAAAACATCAAATGTAAGATGGGCTTGAATGTGTTCAGTCTCTGCTGTGAGTCTTTCTCGTGATGGACAAAAATGCTCCTGTAGCGCTGAGTTGATGGATGCAACTTTTCATTTCTGCAAAACTGATTTAAACTGCCTGGAGAATGAACATTCATCTGTAACTCGAGCTCATTCCACATATTTATATTTGCTGAATTTACTCGTTGTTTTCACACAATTTAAATATACTTTTTTTTAAACTGCAGATTTCCCCTTAATTTAAAAGCCGTCCACCTCACGCTCAGACGATCCTGCTACAAAACTCTTGAAAATACAAACTTCAGCTTCAGATCAATCAGACTTCTTCCAGTAAAGTGTCAGTTTGTGCAGGATTTTCCTTGAAGATGTGCTGCCAGTGTTTCGCACTGCTGACTCACACTGTGGTTCAATCCCTGTTCAGCTTCGTGGTTGACACATAAGCTCCTGGTAACATGGATTTGGTAGGAAGTTGGCTGATTGGACAAAACTTCTTCCTTTCACAAGGCTATCTATCAAAATCTGTCCCTTTTACCCTTCACTGCGCCCAAATCAACACAATTACTGGCGCTAACTCCTAGAATTAGCTCTTAAAGTCACACATCAGTCTGTTTTTGGGAGGACTTTTGGATTGTGGTTAAAAAAGTATAAACTTTTAAGAGTGAAGAGAAATCATGTGAAGTTGTGACGCTGAGCATAAAGGCGACAAGTGTGAAAGGTAACAAAACCGGTGTGTGCAGAGTTAGAAAGAAGTGCAGCGTTTTGATGCTGTTGTTTTAACCATCACATCGCTGATGTGCTCAGACATGAAAGTGTGATCTTACACAAAGCTTCTCAAACTCTGTCTGCCATGCCCACGTTGCAGACGTGGGGGGGAAATAGGCTAACAACCCACATTTTTTTAAAGTACAAAATAAACTGGATTTTTGTGACATGAAGATCAGCACGACTGGTTTTATTTTCTCTGTATTTGTTTAAATGACAATAGTTTCCCTCTTTGATCAAAGATGTAAGGAGGTCGGGTTTCTCAGGGATCCTTATCTTTCTGCCACAGTCCTCGTCGTGTCCATTTACAACAGAGCCATGAAACACTCGACCTGCCTTTATTAGACGAAGAAATATAGTGAAAGAAAAGAATGACATGCACGAGGCCCAGCCTGCAACACTATTAACACTAATGCCAGTTTTACCTGTAGAGTGTGACACCTGCCAGTCAGGCCCCCACAAAGGAAGAGCGATTGTCACGATGCTGGTGTGGTAAGACCAGCCGTGTCTTCATACAAAGGACCTGAAAGCTGCTGGTCCTTCACCAGGTGTGACCCAGGTGCACCTCCTGGATTTTCAACTGTATGTTTGCAGGACTTTCACCTCCTTCCTGCTCGTGCTGTAATGTCTCAACACTGAATGTTTTATATTCACTGTTACAGAGACTAGTGTGTAGAATAAAGAGGCGGGTTCTTGGGTAGTCTTTCTTCACCTTGTATGAAACTGGCCAATCACAGTTGATGATAATTCTCTACGACTACACTGATGCTGGATTCTCTTCTTCTGTGCTGATCTGTGGGGAACCTCATTGCTCCAGGTGAGGCTCTGTCACGTTGTCACTTTATCTATTCGTCATGTTCTATATTCAGAACCTATAATATAATCATACCACAGTCATGCTGACAATAACCAACTATACTGATCCAGGCAGATCTATTTCCCTTCTTCACTGTAAGATTCAAAATCCTTCAGTTAGAACAAAATAAAAAATAAGGCTCGAATCTTTGCTGTGCAGCGAGGTTTCCATCACAGTCACGGCCCTTTGTCATATAAAATCTTAATCTTAAAAATGTGGACCACCACCATTTGTTTTGGACTAAACACTAGCATTTGTTTTTGGGGCAAAGAATTAACCGCCGAGCAGAATAAACGGCTCCAAAATGAAAGCTAAGCCAGTGCAGCAACGTTTCTGATGCTGCTCTGTTATCTCTCCCATCTAGATGTCCTTGTTAGATTTTCTAGCAAGCTAAAGTTTGTGTTCAAGAAATATTTTCTACCAACTTTTTATTGATTAAGATGAAACACACACAAAATAAAAAGCTTTAAGCCTGGACGCTGACCCCTGACCTCTTTTACATCCTCCTCTTGTCCTGTTGAGCTTCACCAGTTAAAAAGCAGCATTCCTAAGTTTATGTGGATAAACTGAATCAGAATCAGATGTGTTCATTTTATTTATATACGTCCATTTCACAACAGTCACCTCAAGGTGCTTTATATGTTAGAGACTTTACAATAACTAAAAAGAAATCCCAACAATCATATGAGCAAAAGATGATGCTTCAACTTCACCGTGTCACAAATGAATTACACTTGAAATGTAACAAACTGTTAGTGGCGTAAAGACATTTTACTCATATATTTTATTTAACATTAGTCTGTGTGCATGGAGAAGATACTCGATGTGCATCTGCTGATTTCTGATTTATTGATTAGCATTCAAATGTCTCAGTGAATACAGAATAAAGATCTACCACAAAGCATGAAAGCACGAGACAAGGCTAATCAAAAAGGTATTGGCTGAAGCATATATGCTTATTACGCCAACCCTTTTAACAAAAGGTCTTTTAGCATTCAGCTCATGTACACAGGGCTCGAAGCAAAGAGTAAAACAAAGCAAACAAACAAACAAACAACTTTCCAGCTTAGATAAGTAACTACATTAAATTAAACATCATTAACAAAATCAAAGCAAAACAAGAGTTTCAGTATTATTATTTTGCCCTTTTCATTCTTGCTGTTTGCTCACAGCGCAACCACGCGCTGACCATTTTAGTTAAAAGAGACAAACAAACAAACAAAAAGCACAAATGCATTGAATTCCTTCTTTGCAGCATCAGCCTGTCTGCGGTGCTCTGCTGTTGAACTGCAGCCATTTATGACCAGAGAGACGATGTCAGGGTTTCCACCCTGTGTGCTGGGTGTGTAGTGAAGATGTTATAGTAGTTATCAGCTTATGTTAGCAAAGATGATTAGATGCAGCTACAAACTATATGGAGTAGTGTGCAGATCACATATGCAGTATGACTGTATTTGAAGCTATTTTTACTTTTGTATGACACCTGATTTATATGGAATATGGCTGAAATAAACTAAAGCCTGAAATACTTAGTCATGTGTTTAATACTAATTTAACATGATGTAATTCACATATAAAACTATGAATTGTAATTTTAAATGGTTTAAAAGCAGAATAGCACATGTAGGCAAGTATGTTTCTCCTTTTATCAAGAAGCAAAGACAAAAGGAACAAAAAAGAAACAGGTGGTTGAATCATCGTCCCCACTAATGCCCAAACCAAATCCACGCCATTGGTGCAGACCACATATGCAGCAGTGCTAACTAAATTACTAAAACAAAACTTCTTGGCTAGCCTTTAACACACGACAGTCCACAATATTTGCCAAATCATTGCATTAATAACGACTTTAAGGCACAAACATAATGCTGTTCAGTTCAGTTAGAGGAGGAGAAGCCACCGAGAAGTTTCAAATATATTTGCATAATAAATAAATAAATTGCATAAAATAAATATTTGGCATGATTACATTTGGGTATCACTGGTGATTGGCCAAAGTTAAAAAGCTAAGTTGTACAAAATAAGTAAAAATATTCAAAATAAATGTTTGTACCGCAGTTTTTCGTCTCATCGTCGCTTTCAGTGCCAGAACTGTAGGAAATCCTTTTCTCTATAGATGGCACCTCTGCACTGTCACAGGCTGCAGCAGGTCGATGCTGTGGTGTTAATTACTGCCGGGATCTCCTCTGGAGCAGGTAGCTGATCGCTCATGGGCTCCGACGGGGGAGGTGTCGGGGGACCGCGTTTTCAGTGCGGGGATCGAACCACAGACACATCCGGGTGTTGTGTTTAAAGTGTGTGTAAACGACATTTCTATAGAAATAAATGTCTTTATGAGCGGGATGATTAATACGATTAACGAGGAGCCTGTCAGTGTGTAAATAAACTAGGACGTCTTTGACAGCCTCCACCCAGGAGGAATGTTACCGGAAACAGCCGAACACAGCCGACGCCTCCCGAGGGTGTGTGTGTGGACAAAGTGTTAGGGATGCTGCTCTTTCAGAGCGCGGCTACCGCGGACGGTCAGGGAGCAGACCGCTGGCTTACCGGGAACACGAACCGACGCTGAGGCGGCGGAAGCTCCACGCACGGCGGCAGCTGAGCGGAGGATTTACCTGACGCTCCTCACGGTGCATTTACGGACCTTTTTCTGATCCACCTCGGGGAATTAGACCAAGTGTTGTGGGACTGGAGGAATTCCAAGACTCTTTGCTAACTGTCTGTAATCTTGGGACCCCCGTGCATTCATTTCTTCAACATCTTCTCCGAAATGCAAACGTCCAGGAAACCCTAGAATATGGTGAGTTTAAAGGTCTTTTCCCCTTTTAAACTGCTTTTTCGTGGAAAGTGTCACAGATGGAAGAAATGCAGCGCTGTGTGGTGACAGCTGTTAGAGGAGCGTCCTGCAGAATGGACACACTGAAGACGAGAACGCATTTTGTATTCACACAAGTCCGTCAACTCTCACTCACACCTAACAATGCAGTCTGCACTGAGGGAACACAACAACACCCAAACTATATTTTTAAGACGCATATAGAAATGATCTTTAAATGAAACAACAAAGCATGTCTCCAAAACCTCAATTGAATCATTGAATGTAAATGTGAGAATTATATAAATGTATCATATGTCGTGCAGGTACAGTATGAATGATGAATACAGTCATCTTTTTTTTTACCATTTATTTGTAAATGATATGCGCATTATATATTATTTGTATATTATATATGCTTTTCTGGTAGATGATCATATTGCTGCTACAGTTGTGAAAGTGTTGCCCACATTTATGGGAATATTTGCGCTGTCACGAAGACTGTCACAGTAGTTTTCCCCCATGGTGCGCTGTTATTTTTGGAATCAGGGTTTTTTAATGCAGTTTGATGGGAGCATCTCTCCGCACAGGCACATAATGGCACAGTTGTTCTGCGCACTGAAAATCTTTGCGAGTCAGGGCACTGCTCCCTGTCCTTTTGTATAAGATGTCATTTCTGCAGCAAGCTGTGCAGCCCCCTCATTAATCGGTCATTAGTTAAGTTATTAGTTTCATTAATTGCAGACTCACAAGTCTGAGCTTTCCGTTTAGACTTTGTCTTGGTGACATTAATTAAAATGTACAGTTTAATGCGTTTTGCACGATTATGATAAATGCACGTGTGAGAATAGAGCGACCTGCGGACTTGTTACCGGAACATTTTAGTGTGAAACGGTTAAATGTGTCAAAGCATTACGTGAGTGGGCTTTCTGGAAATAATGCAGGCCTAGTTCGTGCACAAGTCTTTCAGTATTCTACTCTACGCGTAAATTCAGTCTCGGCTCTGTTGTGGCGTCTGTGTGGCAGCCCGCGTGTTCGCCTGCTTATCATCGCACGGCTTCACACTCAGCCGTCATTCTTCCGGCAGTTTCCTAAAACAAGAACAGCGAACTGTCCTGTTCGTGCTACTGATGCAAAAAATCAAATTCCCGCAAGGCTAAAAAAGGGTAAAAGAAGAGGGATGGGAGTGCGTGACTCGGTGTGACAGAGTGATAATTGGCTGTCAGCTCACCTGGATTTGACGGAGCTCTAATTAGGCTGGATGGAAAACAGAGAGCGAGCGAGGCGGGCGGAGTGAAGGAGTGCAACAGATGGAGGGAAAGGGGTGAGGACGGGGATGCTGGATAGCAGGTGGAGTCACAGAAGCAAGATGCAGAGAGAGAAGACGTGGAGGGAGCGTGTTCTTCGTGCGTGTGTCGCTCATAAATGCATCAGCTGAAAGCCAGCACTGTGAGTCTGCGTGTTTGTGTGTTGCTCCTCTCACCCTGGTGAAAGCAGCAGGAGGCTTGGCCCTGAATGCTGAATGCTTCACTGCTGCACGCACACGCATACACACGCACACGCATACACACGCACACGCCGGTGGCATTTATAGGATTTCTTAAATTGGGTGGCACAAGGGGGCCGAAGAACATCAGATTAGGAATGAATACAGTATAGAAAATTGGTTTAGAAAACATCATTTTCAGGCTAATACGCAGCTCTGTGCGCTTGTACGGACGCATTACATGAAAAGTGACATTGCCCAAAAGTTTAAATGTTGTTTCACAAAACAAGAAATTAGACTCTACATGAGTAAATGTCATGCAGCCACATGTACAAAAAGACTTGGCATTAAAATAAAGTCCTGAAACTAAACAAGCTTCCAAACTACGTTCAAACGGCGCACACACACACTGGTTGCACAGCAGCTGTGCAGCTTCTGGCTTCCTGGCAATTAATCAGCAGGTTTTTCTCCCGACATATCCTGACAAATAATAACCATCTAAAGCTGTTTCTGCATCAGACACCAATTAAAACATTCCCTCCATTCTATCATTCACATTTTCATATCTGATGTGTGACATTTTTGCGGCTACTTCTGTAGCTTTGAATGATTCCAGGACTTTGCTGTCAACTGTCACATGGCTGTTCCCTCAAAAAAGGTCAGATGAAAGCTTTTCACAGCACTGCAGGTTTTCAGTTTGCACTCTTCAGAATTGTTAATAATTACTCACTTAAACTACCTGGACCTCAAAAACTGGGTTTAAAAGGCTGAAAGTTTACACAGTGAAACAGCGTCACATTTCTTTGTGTTGATAGCAGATTAAGTTCAGGTCTGGAACCCAGAATTAGCTTTTCCATCAACCACATGAGCAACGTTACAAATAAACCAACATAAACACACACACACACACGTTTGTCATATTTGAATCTTTTTCATTAAGTTATTCACCAAAAATGTCAGATGTGATATTTTGCTGTGGAAAAGCGTAACTGCAGCATCGTCTCGCTTTAATAAAATGATTACTTAAGCGAATCATTTCTGAACAGCTGACGTCATCTTGATATTTTTCAGTTTGAGCCTTTACTCTGGTACTTAACAGAGTTGCTAAAAGGTTTTTCTTGTAGTTAACTAAAACTAACAAAACTTTTTAGGTGATTAAACAAGAAAAAACAAACAAACAAAAAAACCTGAAAACTAACTGAAATGTTACATTTATAAAACTCCCTGAAATAAAACAATAAATAGACATTACATTTCTTTAGATTTAGTTTTTGTAAATTTGGTCTAATTTGTCAACAGAGCCAGTCTGAGGAAGCTTCCCCTGACGAGCATCAAAACTAACAGTGAAAACTATTCAAAAATAAACTAAAGCTGAACATTTTATTTAATTATAAATAATTCAATCTAAGCTCTGGAAAACTGCCTTCTCTGGAAACGAGCTAAAACTAATCTGAATTACAAAGAAAAACCCTGAAGTCTATCCAACTTTGCTTCGGCCTTCATCAAACATGCCTGCTGTGAGGTCAGTCACTCTGTCCAGAGCACATTATTCTGAAAGGTCTTTGTATGTTCATGAGTTTTGGAAGCACCTTTGTTCTCTTTGGACCTCAAAGGATTTTTCTCTGAAATTCCATGAAAGTCAAATGTATGCGGTGCTTTTCTCAGAGTAGATGTATCTTCTTTGGCAGCTTCAGAGTCGCCTACAAAGGATGTGAAGACATTTTCGAGATCTTGCTGATTTCTTTTTGCATCAGTTTATCTGTCACAGGCAGAACCTCGTGGAACAAAGTGAGAGCTGCTTTGTACTTGCAGATTATTTCTTTCAGTGAATTTATTTTACAGTTTTAGGAGAGCCCTTTAGAGTGCCAACGATAGCCAAGTGGTCAAATGTTTAAATAAATTAACTCCCTGATGAATTTCTAATCACTGGTACCTGATAGGAGTTCAAGGTCGTTATAAGCGGGTTTTTTTAACCGTGTCATTTATTGGATCATAATAGCTTTAGCTGTTGATACTGTTCCACGGAGGGTCGAGTGCTTGTTCAAATATGTATGAAAGAGGCAACACTTTCAATTAAAACTTGTTGTTTTTCTGTCCTCGACCTTTAAATCCAACTCAAAGCTTTTTTCTGAATTAGATCTTCTACTAGTGGCAAAGAATGTTAGAAGCTCAGTTTATAATAGAAAAGGCAGCAGCCATGTCCTATGTTAATGGCTTTGTGGCTCTAACTACATCATCTCACCTCCTCTTCAGTCATAATTACTAAGACCATTAAAGAGTAGGCCTAAATAACTCTTAATGCTAATTCGTGACATGGTTGAGTAGAACTCTACATGAAGAAAAAAATATATATATACAGTTGAAAAGTGACATAAAAAGCCTTCAATGGAACATTAACTTACTTATGTAAAATAAATTAACTGCTTTTAAAATGTCAAATCACACTTTTTGAAAATAAGATTGATTGAAAACCAGGTTTTCATTAGATAAGATTAAATAACTTCACATACCAAAAAGCTGTGATTCTTTGTCTTGATCACAGCTCCATCTGAAGCTGCTGGCATTTCAGCTGAATGCAGGCTGGCTCCCCTCCATTTCTGCTCACACTCAGCCATCCTCTGCACATTGATAAATTGTGTGTAATTTCAGGGATGAACAAGTATGAAAACATATGGGTGGAAAGGGCTGTTTTGGCGTTCTGTATATACAGCTATTTTATCCAGGTTAGAGAGACAAGAGGACTAACCAGGGCCGTACTTTATAGCTCTATTTTTAATGATTTTAAACACTTTTTAAACAAATTCTATTCATCTATCTATCTGTGATATTCAACATGACAGCTGCTATCATGAAACCTACCAGATGAAATAATCTATTAACTTTTAAGATTAAAGAAGTGGTATGATAATTAAAAAATCAATCATCAAAAAACGATTATCTTTTCCAAAATACAAAACATTTACACACACACACACACACACACACACACGCACACACACACACACACACACACACACACACACACACACACACACTGTAAGTCTTTAAACTGTCTGCCGATATCAGTGCCCAAGTTCAGCGCCCTCTAGTGGCCATGTGAATAAGTGCATATAAAATTGTCACTTCCATGAACTTGGTAGAAACACTGGAAACGTCCCTACATACAGTTTCATACATACCTCTATCTATGGTAGGTGACAGTGACATTGGTTGGGCACAACCATGCAGTTATTTAGCTGAAGGGCTTTTTTTCATTTCATATGACACAATTAAATCAAAGTATAACGAGAAAATGTTCATTGCTGCAGCTTAAACTGCTTATTTTGTAGATACTACAGGCTAATGTGTCCAAAGTAATGGATCTCAGTCTCTTCTGACCTCTCATTCTCATTGGCTGCTGACTGGTCTTGCACTTCTTGGAGGAAAAATATATTTTCTGAAAACTTGTCGTATTGCACGATCTGATAGCCCCTTGATGTTGTTCCTTTATCGTCATAAATGAACCAATGACGTTGTCTTACTATTCAGTTAGCCAAGATTAGCCAAGAAGTTAGCTATTGCTATTAAAACCTACATTTGGCTAACAGAAAACTGACTTGATATTATATTGATTATATTGAATAAATTAATCAAGAAAATAAATGCAATATTTACACTTTGTTCTTGGAGAGTTTTTTTTTTTCTTTTATCCTCACTTTGCAAAGCTGTGACATCACAGCAACCTGATTGGTCAGTTGCAATGTTGGTGAACCAGTATTACTATGATAATGCAAGAAGCACACCAACACGTGTTCATCAGTGAAATCTGGGTTTACTTTTACTTTGGATTGAGCCATTGGCCACTTACTATGCTAAGCTAGTCTAAGCACATCCTGCCTCCACCTGCAGCTCTCATTGACCTGAAACTGACCCAGCGCAGTCTCCTTCAGTCTGCTGCCTGGTATGGATTGATGCCTCTGCTTCTCAGCATTAGTCCCATAAACCTAAATGTTTAAAATGTACAAATACATCACTCTTTTCAACTTTATTGTTTCTATTTTTAATTAAAAAACCAAACAAAATTAAGGCAATTTGATTAAATCTGAGATGACAAACAGGCCAAGCAGATGGGGAATCTTACTCGCTCTCCTTGTTGACAGTTTCTTGAAAAATCTCCAAGAACACATCTCCCCACTCTGCTGTCTCATTAGCATACTGTGTCATAGACCAAAGCAGGAGATTGTCTTAAAACAGTGCCTCGTGTGGGTCTTAAAACCTGCTGTGTGAAATCATGAAAGGCGTTTTCACTCCTGGGACCGCTATCTGGGCCCGAACCCAAAAGATTCCTGTGCATCCTTCCCTCAGCAGAAACACCGGTTTTCCCTTCTTTCCTCCTGTGAACATGAAAGCGAACAGATGCTCGGCTCTGTTTTTATTTGTCTGGAGTCACAGTTGCTTTAAGAATGAGATCAGATTGCAGCAGGTTGCGTTTCCTGCTGCAGCACCTTCAAAGATAAACATGTTTCTTAATCATAAGCTTTGTAACAACACAGACGGCTGCTCCTGCTATCATCCCATCTCATCTGTCTGTAGTATACACCAGTTGTTTATGGGTGTTTTCTGCCAAACTACAGCTGAGGCGGAGAAATGTGATGAATGCAGTTTGTTTGCCTGTTTGTCAGCACAAGAACAACCGAGCTGAAATTTATCAACTGTGGTGGGGAGGCGAAAAACCCACCCACATCTCGGTGTGGATCACGATGATGTTTTCTAAAACTGCAAAGCAGGGCGTCGGCAGTGTCCTTCTAGTGAGGTACTGTATGGGGAAAAGCTCTTTTTATTTATTACCTTTAATTTCAAAGGAAATGTGTGTTTAATGTTATTGGTGTTGCTCATTTTAATGTGAAAACAGCAGAATATTCAACAGTTATGCAGTTCGAGGTGTCACAGACTTCATCTGCGAACTAAGTTTAAGGTCTTGTGTCTTCAGTTTTAACTTCAGGTGCTGAGAGTCCTGAAAGTAGTAGTTTTGTGGTAAACGCTGCGACTCTGCAGAGAAGAAAACTGATAAGATAGCAACAGGCTGTTCGGCTTCCTGTGGACATGATTGGATGCGAGTTCAGCTTGTCTCCTGTGTGCTGTGGCATTGTTCCTGTGCTGATTGACCCATCTACTGCACAGTCCAGTTTGTCTCCTTTCATTCCCACAATAGGACTGCAGGACAATAGCCAGGTTTTTCATTCAGACTCTCTATTATTTTGTGTTCAGCTAAAGAGTGGCTGCAGTGTTGTTGTTTTATTTCAGCTCAGACTGGGAGCAAGATCCTATCAGCACTGACAGCCCTGTGATTTGCCCACTGTGACACAGGATATTTTCTGGTATCAAAAATGACCTCTGTTATGGGTATTTGGCTTGTGTGGGTTTTGTGCGCCCTGTAGACGCTGTGTTCGTCATCGAAGCAAGAAGGAACAACCCGCAGAGAGAGTGTTCACAAATCGAGAGACACTCAGATCACCTGCCATACATCCTAGTGACATCAGGTGGTACTTGTATCGTTAACGCAAAAACTCATGCACAGAAATGACGGATGGGTCACAAATGTGACAATGATTCAGTAAGGTGCTGGGCCACCATGCGCCTCCAGGGGAGTCTTAGTGCTCCTGTAGTTTTCAGGTTTCTCAGCTCTGCTGGAGGGATGCAGCTTTCCGTGTGCTCAGGATTACATCTTTGCTTTTTGCAGACGTTGTGGTGCTTCTTTTTTCCTCATGCAGCCTGACCTCCAGCCTGTGCCTGTGTGGCAGGCATCTATGAGGATTAGCACTTCTAAATCAGATGCCAAAGGGTGGAGCACCCACTCCAGGGTTGGAGATTACTTGTTGCCAGAAGAGTGTAGGGTAGTGACCCACAGAATAAGAAGGATAAGACTTCCTCTGTCGGGTGTCTAGGCCCATCCTTAAAAATTGGGTAAACAAATTAACAATAGCTAACCATTTAATCACCAGGAGATTGATCACTCCAATAATGATCACTCTTTCAGTGTGCATGGTCAGTAGTAATGACGCTTCATCTGAAAAAGCTCTGCTATGACCTGCCGTGGGTACCCCTCTGTCCTCCTCCTGTGCACACGCTGGTCTTCACGTTGTGCTGTATCTGTTCTGTCTGTCAGTTATGGCTCCATCACATGCCCGTGCTGCTGTATGCTGAATGATAAGCTGCTCTTTACTGCAGTGCATCAATTAATAAGGCTTCAGAGGCTGATAGCTGAGCTGCGGGATAATGCCACATATTCTTGGAAGATATTTGAAATTATGGAGAGGAATATAATGTGAAATTTAGAGTAGATACAGGCATTAAAAACCATCACCTCAGTGCCTTTCTTAGTGAAGCCCTTCTTCTACTCTCCTCCAAACTGCTGGATGTTATGGATGAATAGGTTCTAGTGTTGGAGCTGTGACCTGGATGTGCCCCTAGATGCTGTGTGAATGTAAAACTCATCATCAGCTCGAGGCTATCGCTGGATCAAAGTAACACAGTCTAATTATTTAACCCACAGTTGGAGGATAACACCTTCATGCCTTCAATAATCACGAGGCAGCTGTTTTAAACTCATTTCAAATTTAGAAATATTTTTATTTATGTCAAATCATTGGCTGCTTGTAAGTTTGGGAGATTGGTTAAACTCAGTGGAGAAATTCTACTATATTGCACAAATGTAGTTAAGGCTACATTTAGTGTGTTCTTATAGAAAATATGATGAAAGTAGTGGCAAGTAAAAATGAAAACGAGGGTCTGAGTATAATAATTCCTAAATAGTTAATATGATACTTTGGTTTAACCCCTGAATCTGCCACCTTCTGTGTTGCTCCCTCTCAATGGCAGCATTGGATCAATCCCATATCATTGGTTCTTGTCCATGTCTGGTGTCAGTGGCCCCCGTCTCGTCAGTATGACCTGTTTCCTCAATACCTGTTGGGCCGTGTTAAGTAGTGATGGTAAATTTGATTCTTTTTACTGAATCGAGTTTTAATGAGTCACTCACCAAAGTGAATCGGGTTTTTGAGTCATTTGATTCACTGAGTCATTTGACCAGAGAGTGCAAAAAATTTACATTTTCACTCAAACGTAATTTGTTTCTCTTTTCATGTAAATCCTACTGCTAAGATGAATGATTCTAAAAGAAAACAACTATTTTATAGGGCAAAAAAGAGCAAAAACATTTCTAAAAGTAAGCAATTTCCTATCAAAATTGCTTAATAAATATTTATTTTGTTTATTTTTATTTTACTAGTATTTTCTTTAAATGTGTCAAATATATATTTTCTCATCTAAATGTCCACTGAGCTGTGAGCCAGGGGGCGGTAATGCGCCTTAACATTGGTCGCCAACCAAGAAGAAGAAGAAGCTGTGAGCCAGGAGGGAGGGGGTGAGTGAGTGAGTGATTCGCTCGCGCTCTGATACAGCACAGGAGGGAGGGGGTGAGTAGCTCAAATGTGCTGTTAGCATGTTAGCAGAGCGATGCTACTGTGAACCGAGGAGCTATTTTCTTGATGTGAGCTTCTACTCAGGGTTTTTTCTTCCAGTTCAGAGCAGAATTTTTTTTTTGTTAAGATGCTGGATGTTGTGTTTTTCTCCACAATTTTAATTATAAGCTAGATATATTGCTGCTAACAGCAACAGGGATGAGTCAGTGAGTCATTTGGGCTTGTGAATCATGATTCATGAGTCAGTAAAGTGATTCTCGAGTATTGAACGATTCGTTCATGATTCACGCATCACTAGTGTTAAGTCAGTCCAGATTAGTATGGCTTCAGGTGTGCATCTCTTGCTCTTGCTTACAAGAATGAATGTCTACAGCCGTGTGTAAAACACGATGGGGGAGCGTTTCAGCTCGTGGTGTTGAAGATGAACGCAGAAAACCTGTTAAATATCGGAGTTTTTCAAAATGACAATGACCAAACACATGAGCCTCCACCACGGTGGGACACTATCAGTCATGCCTGGGCCTAAGCTCATTAGAAGTATACATATATACTGTTTTTCCATTTCCATGAATAATTAATACAAAGAAACGAGGTATGACCCGAGACTCTGAAGCTCCATTGTTACTCTTTAATCCTTTTAGTACAGTTTCCTTCATGAGCCACAATTTCTTTACTTGAGAAATGAACTAGGCCAAATATTGAACGTGTGCTTTTACTGCTTTGGTGTGTTTGGGATCATTGTTCGTGACAGTGTAGTGACCAGAGAGGGGGCTAAATCTTAGGGAAACGCTATCCACCCTACAACATGCCAACTGTGTGACATACACACAAAAGACTCACAACTTTCAGAATAAAGAGAAAGAAGGTCGACCGGGCAGGTAGAGTTTGAAAGAATTTACTTTTCTTTCTTTTTAATAGTTAATTTTACTGCATATTTTACAAAAACATTTAGCTGGTTCTGAAGTAAATGAATTATCTGGAGGATTTAAAGGTAACAGGAGCTTCAGTACTAATCTTCACCATGGTAACAGGTAAATAACTGTCTATGTAATGTGAAGCAGGATGCAATCATTTACAACAGCAAAAGGTTAAACTGAGTAAAACTGACTCAGATTTTAAGCACTTTTCAGTTTCTGGAAGTTTCCCTCAGCTCATCGTCTTTCCCTACAGGATAGTGCTCTTTGCTGTAGCGTTCCCACAAATGTCCCAGAGATGCAGTACACCTCCTCAATCTGTTTTCTGGCTGTTTGTGACCAGCAGACATCTGAAGGTGCGCCAAATATGAATAAATGCCCCCAACAGCCTCTGAGTACTACAAAACAGGGCCGTACACTTTTGACTGTCAGTTTCTTGACATTTTTACGACAGTCTGGAAAAACATTATATATGATATCTAATATGAAAATGAGCAGTTGTGCTTACGATTGTTGTTATTATTTCGTTTCTTATTTAGTCTGGGCACAGTCCCACGTAGCAGACACAGTATTTTTAATGAATGTCCTTCACAACAGCCTGCCAGTTATACCACCAGGCCATGTGGTTGCATCCTCAAGTCGTTCCAAAGCCGGCTCGAGTCCAGCCGCCACGCAGACCTGCTGCTGCAGCTCTGAGCTCGAGCTCTGCAGGAAAACAAATGCTTCTGACAAGCAAACATGGCCACCAGCAGCTATTAGAGAGTCAAAGCTTTGCCCAGTAAAAACACAAGAGGGAGATTAATTTACATGAATGGACCATGAATTATTTACATTGTTCCTATTTTTGCTGTAACACCGTGAGGCCTTGATATCGGGATTAAATTTTTATTGCACAAAATGTGATATTTTTCTATTTCTAGTTAATATTCCGTTAATAATAAATGACTTTATCTGACATGGGATTTGTGAAGCTTATAGGGCTTTTTCTTTCAGCATTAACTCGGACACTTCATAAATGAAAAATGATTAAAAGGTGGATTCTCCCAACATTTTTTATTTTTGGTTTTTATTGTTTTGGTTGTTGCTTGTGATTCCAAATCACATGTGGAAGACAGGCAGGTCCTTATGATGCAACCAGCTGTCAGAGAGAGAAGAAGTGTTTTTAGGGAGTTTAACATTCCCTTTGCATTCCTAAATTAAATCCAATTTTCATATATATGATATTGTTTCAGATCTTAAGCCTTAGATTTGAGCACATTTTTAATTAAAATGACTCTGCATTGATAGCTTTACAAATAAAATGTAAATATAAATTTAATATCTGCAAAGTGTCAAATAATGAAACCGTGGTCAGAACAAAACCTTCACACAGTTTTTCTCTGGTTGCTGTCAGGTGAAATCGATTCCCTCACATGAGGAGGAAAGCCGTTTACGCGCTGACTGATTTGGATGCTCTTTTCAAATATTCGACTGAAATGTTCTTCTCCTGTGAAGAGACTTTGTCTTTCCTAGACAGCACGAGACACTCGCAGACAGACCTAAAGGCTCTCTTCTTTGGACACCCACAAGCCATTTGTTTGTTCCCAGAGGAATATTCACGAAGCGTTTTCAGTGAAGTTAATGGTGTAAAACACAGTTGTTCCATCTATAAATGGCTCAAAGGAGTCAGAACCAAAATCTATAAATAACACATGATTAAGATGTATTTCTTATATTGATAATTACACAGAATGACTACAGATTATTTTGAAGACAAAGGAAATAGGGAAGTGATTTTATGGTGATATAGCTGAAGCTTGTGTTCAATAGGGGTGGGGAAAAAATGGATACTGTGTAGCATGGTGATATTTTGTTTGCTAATAATGTATGGATACAGGGACAGCAGAAATCGATATTTTGTTACAAAAAGGTTTTTGTGCTCTGACTTCAGAGCATGTTGATCCTTTTTCTGAATCCTGACATTCCTTCACTGTCCAAATGTGTTTAACTTGTTTTTGGCAGCAATAAACATGACAGTTTACTTATTTTAATTTAAGACATGTTTTATTTTAATTAAGTTTAAAACTTTTTTATTTAATGTAAAATTATATTTTGTTTTAATTTACTTTCAAATCCTTCAGTTGCTGAAGGGGCTGCATAGTTTTCATAAACTGCATAGTTCAGAATAGCTATAATTGTACCAGATGGTTGATTCAGTTAAGTTGGACTAGACTGTAATACAAACCGTTCAGTTTGTCAACAATCAAACTGAAATGAGAGAAAGACTGAGTGTGAGACTTTGATATTAGATAAAATGAATATTGATAAAGTTTACCTTTATGTACAGAATCTGAATATCGCAAAATATTTTTAAAAATTGCAATAATATCGTATCGTGCGTTAAGTATTGTGATAATATCGTATCGTGGGATGTATGGTGATTCCCACCTCTAATGTTCAATATGCCAAATATTATTTTTAGTGCTGTAAGTAACCTGGGCCGTTAACTATTTGCTGGAAGTAGGAGGAGCTAAATGAAGGCAACTGTAGCTCTTTTTATAATGTGGGCCAAACTACAATAAGACATTAGCTGCTGCACAGCTGCTACTGCTCAGTTTTTTCTCCAGTTTTTATTGAGATGAATAAATACTTTGTCTTAAAGACCTCTGCTTTCATCATCAAGCTCGTCAAACTATCAATTTCATGACACAGGTTTAAGCAGCAGTCATGTTTAGTCCAAGTCGGTTTTCACAGAATAAACATGGTCTATAATTACCGCTCTGTGGCTGAACTACTTTCAGCTTCTTCTGTGATCAGGGTCATGGCCACTTGTTTGCTTTACAAACAGCTGGTGAACCAGCAGGGGAGCAGCTGATATTTCCCGTCTTTCACGTGACTTTCACTTGTTGTCTGAGGGTCAAAATCGTAGACCCAGGATTCAGTGTTAGCTGATAACCAGCAGCATTGCAGAGCTCTTTTAATGCACTAAATGCATCAAATGAATGGGAGAGAAGTGCTAATAACACAGCTAGAGGTTTTGTCTTCATCCACAATCACTTCTTCACGTCTTCCTCCTCTTTGTATGGACAGGAAAGCTGTCAGACTAATATCCCTTCCTGTGATGATAGTTTGGGAGGACCTCCGTCTTTAATCAATGGTGGTACTCCAACGGGATTGTGTTCCTAGGCCTTCATTTGTATTAAACACTTTTTTAAAGACTGAGACTGATTAATGTGTTTTTAACAGTGTGTGCAGCTAGTACAGACCATTGCATAAATATAAAGCCCAGAAGTTGAAGTCGTGACGGTTCCTCTTAAGGGGAGTCAAAAAACATGAAATACGCTGCATTGCAACTTGTAGTATATCAAGCTGGACTATAATGACTTCAGTGCCTGAGCAGTGGTCTTATTAGCTGCATTAGATGCTTCATTTTGCCTCATGAACAATATTTCATGGGAAGCATTACCCAGTCACTCACTGGGACACAATCCATCCTCAGTGACTGGTTATGTAATAAGGATTGATATTTATGGCTATGTAGTGCAGAGCCAGTGGCAACAGCATGAATGCTGTAAAGGCGAGTGTATAGAGTGTCTTTTATAGGGCTTTTACGGCGCTTCCTTCTAACGGCACAGAGATGGGCACTGAAGTGGGCAGTTATGAAGGAGGTGTTGATATTGCTTCTAGATTGGGACGGTAGTGACTGTGTGTGTTTAATAAAAACGTTCACCCAAAGCTAAACAAGAAGCCGCACGCGTGCAGTTTGCTTCCTGTAAATATAATCCAATCGGTTTCACTTCACAGTTGTGTTTCTGGAGAAACGCTGCCTGAAATGCATCTGGTAATCACTCGAATAACTTCAAACAAACACTGCAACTTACTGAGCGTCTTAAGATGACGAATTTCTTTGATGTCCAGAAAGTGTGTTTCACTTGATGCAGGCGTTAAACGCTCTGACTGGTCTGTGCTTTGTGACACGGTGCAAATCTCACTGTGAGGTTTTATTAAAGCCACAGAAAGAGCAGCAAGACAGCTGTTTGTTTGGACTTTACGTCTTAACTGTCACATAACAAATGCAGAGAGATTCTTCAGTATTGTAGCGAACACATTTATTCTCATTTATTACAATCACTTTACATCGCTCCTCCACGGCCAACCAGTTTCTCCAAACGTCCAACGACAGCTAGACTAGATTAGCATTTGGCTGTGTAGCTGTGTAGCTATCTGTCTGTGCAGAGTGCAGGGGTGGATGTGAGAGGACTGAAGAGGAGGGGGCCCCCTATCGATGTGGCCAAACCACCGACCCTGACAAAAAGCCTGATTTCATTTCTAAGGCATCAAAGAGTGACTTTCTGCCAAAGCCACTGGCATCTCAATAATGCACACAAGGTGTCCTTTGGCTGCGACTCCCCGTGTTCTGGAAACAACCGTGAGAGACAATCATCTTCACATATGGAGTCTTTGGGTGCTCGAGGGCCACACAGCTAATGCACACACTTGAAAAGTTGTGAATAAAAGCACGGCTGAGGTCGATCTTGAAACACGTGACACTTTTTGCTTTATGCCATCAAGCTCTCCTGCATGTGGGCCGTACACACAGAGCTTTCCTTACAGTAGTCACTAAATATGAAATAAAAATCATCTAAAGCAGCGGTCCCCAACCTTTTTTGCGCCACGGACCGGTTTATACCCGACAATATTTTCATGGACCGGCCTTTAAGGCAGCGGTCCCCAACCCCCGGGCCTCGGACAGGTACCGGTCCGTGAGTCGTTTGGTACCGGGCCGCGAGAGTTGAGGCTCAGGTGTGAAATGTATAGTTTTCAGGGTTTTTATCGTTTTGATCGTTAACTCGGTTTTCCTGGGTCTTTTCACGTGTGTTATGAATAAATCTTCTTTTTTTCGGTACCGGTACTAGTTTTGTTTTGTTGTATTTATCCGCGACACCTTAAAGGACGGTCCATGAAAATATTGTCGGGCATAAACCGGTCCGTGGCGCAAAAAAGGTTGGGGACCGCTGGTCTAAATAGTTTTTAAACTCAAGTGTTTATAGTTGTGGCCGAATAAGATCAGTTGGGGCTCATGTGGGGTAAAGTTGTGGGACTGGGTGAATTTTAATATTAATAGTTTTTAATTCTTCAGTAAAGAAGGAGGTCACAGTAATTATCCTTTAGCTTTCAGTACCTGCAGCTACGCCAGCGGACGCCTTATGCGTGTTTCGACGATGGAAGTGAGATCGAGATAAATGGCAACAAAACAGTTTTTCCAGACATCAATGAGCAAAACTGCCTGAGCTGAGCTTCGGTCACCTTTAATAGAAGATGAGCGAATCTAAAGCTTTTTGTTTTTAATGATTTAAGTCTCAGTTCCAGCTTCTACTCCATGAAACTTTGTCCCTCATTTTTCATGTCAGCACTTTGCTAGTACGCTGCACTCTTTCCTGACACCCAGCTGAGGGCTTCAGCTGGAGGATGGAGCAGGTCTGCTTATTCATGAAGGGATCTGCTGTGTCCCCTGGAGGCCCGCTGGAACAGCAGGCATTATCAGTGGTAAATGGATGTGAAAAGACTCGGGTCAGGACAGCCTCACAGCTGCCTGATTTATGGCTGGCGATGTAACAAACAGTTTGCCGTGTTACCAGCGGGGATATGAGCATTTTCATAGCCACAGTTCAAGTTTATTTCAGCTATAAATTCGAAAAGATATAGAACAAAAAGAGCCGTGAATTTACGACACAGGAGATGTTGTTTGTGAGCTGCCAGGGAAAAGTGTGTTTTAATACCCTGTGGACAAGGATGAATGGTCATTTTGCTCTCTTATCTCAGCTTTTTGTCCAGCACAGCATCAAAATAAATATTAATCTCCAATCCTGTAAAAAACATCAAAACAAACCATAAAACCCCCAAAACAAAACGTTTTCCAAGAGTAGAGGTGTTCAAAGGTTTTATCAAAATCAGGTTATGTTAACCCCTCCAACCACGAAGATCTCTGGACCAGGACCGGCTATGTCTGCTAGATAAACAACGAGTGGTGCAATTTTTCATGTGCTGCTACGTGAAGCACGGCTGGTGCTGCTATTATGAAAGTGCTGCATTTCTCTTCTATCAACATCAGTACAGTTGGTGTCATGATAGTGAGTAACAGGAGCTGCTGAAGAGCTGCTTCACACGAGTGTCACACGCTGCGATCAAAGATGAAACCCTCGTGCTGACCGTGCAGCAGCAGCACAGACTCGTTCTGATTGGAAACCTTTTCAGGATTCAGAAATGCTCTTCTTAGAACTAAACTGTTAAAAACAAAAGCCATTGTCCATAAGCAACACAAGGGTTCATCATAACTCATGACCATCAAGAAAAAATAAAGCTGGATGTCTTCTGGAAATAAGCGATATGCTGTTAGCCGAGCCGCAGGACTGAGCTGTGAGCGATGCCACAGCACAACAGTCCCTGCAGTCAAGTTTCTGTCAAATAAAATTCAAGCATCCAGTTATGCAGTCTCTTAATCTGTTGGTCTCCTGCATCTATTCCCAAACGAATGATTGCTGTGGCCACTTTCAAAATATTCAGATTTTCTGCAGTTTGACCATCACAACTCTGATTTCTTCACAACTTTAAACTAGCTTGTAAATTTTTAATTAAATCTTCTTTTTGTGTAAATGAGTTATTGAGTGTTCCAGCCCACTTTGGGTATCATTGATCGAGGTCTAAGAGAGCGGCCCCCACCCCCCGGGCCGGAGCTGTTTGGTATCGGGCTGCGAGAGTTGAGGCTTGGGTGTGAAATTGATGATTTTCAGGGTTTTTATAGATTTTTATCTTCATTTTTTATTGTTAACTCTTTTATTTTGTTGTATTTATCTGCAGTGTTGGGGAGTAACAGAATACATGTACCGCCATTACGTATTTAAAATACAAAATATGAGTAACTGTATTCCGTTACAGTTACCGTTTAAAAAGGTGGTATTTAGAATACAGTTACTTTGTTGAAATAAATGGATTACACGGCGGTACTTCCCTGTTTCATATTGTGGCGGGTCAGGACTGTTTGGGTTTTGTTTGACAGCTACGTTCTGTTATTCCAGGCAGCAGCGTTACAGTTGCCATGGTTACAGGGTGACGCTCTCTCTCTCTCTGCGTGTTTCCTGGGTGAGAGAGGCCTTTTTGTTGTTGTTGTGCTAAGCTAACAGGCAGAATGCTACAGGTATAGCTCTAAAGAATGTAGCATCATGGGCAGTGTAGTCCGTGCTGCAGGGAGAATGGACTGCCATACACGTTATGTGTCTGTGAGCGAGGGAGGGAGAAAAAGGAAAAGTACGAGCTGTCATCGAGCAGAAACCGGAGCTGGAAGCATGTAAATATAATAATAACCACTGCAGCCAAGAAGAGAGCCTGACGAGCCCAGCTGTAAGTAAGCTATTAAGACTCGACTGTACACCGTGTTCGTGTTTTCCTCTGAAACAATAAGTTCTGTTGGAGCAGCCTTTCAACGCCTCTCTCTGTCTCTGCTAGCAAAGTTGACCCAGACAACAAAGTAAAGCTAGTTTTCAGCTACGAGCCGACACGAACCCACCGTATTAGCCAGAGGTCCCTTTACTACGGTTCGGAGCCGCGGACCTTCAGTAACAGTAATAAATCACAGCAATAGTACATTCATGTAGTTGTAAACAGCATGATAATATATTAAGTAATCCAAAGTATTCAGAATACGTTACTCTCATTGAGTAACGTAACGGAATACGTTACAGAATACATTTTGGGGCATGTAATCTGTAATCTGTAATCTGTAATGTAATACATTTTAAAAGTAACCTTCCCAACACTGTTTGTCTGTGACACCTTAAAGGCCAATCCGTGAAAATATTGTTGGGCATAAACTGGACTGTGGTCGGGGTCGCTGGTCTAAGACTTATTTATGTTTTACTTTTCTCAATCTTATTTTAAATGTTGAAAGAAAAACACTCTGCAGCACAGATACATTTACTTTAATAAATATTTTGATAGATTTAGGCAACAAAAATACTTCCTTTTAGTGCTGAGTCAGTATAACAATGTAAAACAGTCACTTTTAACGTCGTGCATTAGCATGTGCGTGAAGCAGGGCTCAGCTAACTGACTAAAACCTCTAAAATCACTTGTCCAATCAGCAGGTTGCTGCTGTACAATCAAAGCTTTTCTTGCTGCTGAATACTTGTTGCATAATTCAGTGTCACATGAGGGGACGCTGTGTTTCCTGTATATTCTCTATTGCAGGAGCTGTTAGGTCTGATGGCGTGTTCCAGCTCCCCCATGGAGAGGCAGCAGATTAATGAAAGTGATTAACCTCAGTGTGAATCACAAACAGCAGGCCAGATAAAGGGAGGCGACAGGGTCTGAATTCAGCCTCTCGTTCTCCTTTATTGCTCATTAGGGAGCACAGACGCTAATCAGCCCGACATTTATCTGCTGCTCTACAGTCTGCCGGACATCTCTGCACAGGCGTCCAGGATCCCTGCGGTTTGCTGAGCTGGATGGAGTGAAGCGTTTTCTAGACATTAGACAGGAAAATTTATTGTTTGATTAGTTTTACAAATCCTGTTCAGGACATCAGAGAGTAGAAGCATTTACCACTGCATGAGGCACCGAGCCCAAACCTCCATTACTGATGAGGACAGTGCTCGCCACCTTTACACGTTCTTGTATTTGTACGGAGTCTTGTCATGTGACGTTGCTCAGGATGGGATTTTATTCTCTAGGTCCTACATCGTCATCATGATTGTCACACATCCAAAATGGCCAAAAAGTTAATGTCACATTTTGTTTGTGTAAAACCCGCTTATTTATTATCTATCTATATATTGTCTATACTGTAAATACTGTGTATATGTAAAGACTCTTGTGAGGAGATGAGGAGGAGAAAGAACTCAGTTTGTAACAGGAGACCTCCAGCAGGAGAAGGCGGAGCGATCTCCATCAGCTGGATGTAGAGAGAGAAGATAGAAACGTTGAGCATAGAAAGACTATAAACATCAAACTGTGGGAGATTATACAGAAGTTAATGACATTTAATTGTGACGTATATAAACCAATATGGTGCAAGAGGTGAGAAAGGAGAAGTTCATTAAGGGTCCCCAGCAGCCCGAGCCTGCAGCAGTGCAGCACAATCGAGTCTTTTCTACATTCACGTGTTTGTTTGTTTTCCATACATCAGTTTGTCATCGCAGTAACCGAAACCAGCTCTCAGCCTCATCCTGTTCTCTTTGATCACTTTCATTTGGCTCGTATTGGAGTCGAGTACATGAAATAGCTATTTAATCATGAGTAGTTGATTAAAGATCAAGCCTCATGAATACTTAGTTGACCATCAGTCATTACGGAGCTTCTGAGCTGCTGCAGATAAAATGATTTTGTTATGATTAGAGTAAATAAAAATCTGGTCAAGGACAGCAGTTGACATTTAAAATGTGTGATAACAAAGAGAAACGAAAGGTTGTCACAGTCAATGCAGCCTAAAAGCATCTGTCTCAGTGCACCGCTGTGGTAATGCTTGTTAAACACAAAAAGCAGACACAACAAACATTAGAGATGCGACAGTGCAGTCGGCCTTTTGATTAAACAGGACAGTAAGGGGTGGGGGGGGGGGGGGACATGCACAGCAAACAGCTGCAGCACTCCAGCCCATGCTACATGGATCGCTCTAACAGGTGAGCTGTGGTGCCACATACCAGTGTTGGTCAAGTTACTTGAAAAAAGTAATCAGTAATACTAATTACTGATTACTTCCCCAAAAAAGTAATCCCGTTACTTTACTGATTACTTATTTTTAAAAGTAATTAATAACTTAGTTACTTAGTTACTTTTTAAAAACACGATTTACAACCTGAATAGGTGATAAAGTGATAGATCTTTCAGCCCAATTCTACTTTTTCTACATAATCATCATACAAAATGTAATCAAATGGAAAAGTCTCTTTTTAAAACTTGTTTTATTAGTTTTAATCTTTTAACTTTATGCATCAAGCAAAATTTAATTATCTGCAGCATTCTCTGACTGGAAGAAATTAGTTTAACATTTAAACTTATTTTCTCCACAACTCCAGCACATAAAATAAAATATTTTTTTGTGTTTACACTCAGTCTTTCAAATAGATGCAAGTAAAACACAGCAGAAAATAAATAAAGTCAAAGACTAGCGGTCCTGTTGCTCTATTTTCACCTGTAAAGCAGGAGTGGGGTAGGCGGAGGGTTACCCTGGTGCAGGTGTGCAGCGGTCAGTGGAAGAATCCGCGAGTTTCTCTGTGAGTTTCCCATTACGTCGTAGCTACTCGCTGCTTGCTCGGAAGTTTAGGGTTTTTTCGCTGTAAAAAGAAGTTTTCTTCCCACGCACAACGGACACTAATGTTTTTGTCACTTTTTATGGAATCAAACTCAAAGTAAGGTCAGTACTTCCACGCTTTAAACGCTGCACGCTCATACTCTCTCTGCACTCGATATATGATCCATTGTTGATCTGCACACAGCTGTTGTCACGAACGTCGCACTCGCTTACGTCACTGTCATGAGACATTCTCGCAAAAAATCACGGTTTTAGTAACGCAGTAACGCAGCGTTCCTACGGGAAAGTAACAGTAATCTAATTACCGTTTTTGCAATAGTAATCCCTTACTTTACTCGTTACTATTCTATTCATTCAATATCTACAACAACCAGTGGTGCGAGCACACACTTCTTTTATAAATCAGACACAAATATTAAATATAACATTCACTTCATTGCACCAAATCACAACAACAGCTGCCTCGAGGGGCTTTTTATTATGAGCTGTCCTCAGCTGTCACATGACCTCCTGTGACCAAGCACCTGGCAACAGTGGCAAGGAAGAACTCCCTTTTAACAGGAACAAGCCTCTTACAGAACCAGGCTCAGGGAGCGACGTCCATCTGCCATGACTGGATGGGGAGACAAGACAAAAGACACACTCTGGAAGAGAACCAGAGTTTAATAATAACCAATAACAACAGCTCTTAGTTACAGTTTGAGCGCTCACCAAATTTTCAAATTTTTCAAATTTTATTTGTCACACACACACAACCATACACAGTATGACATGGGGGTGAAATGCTTGTAGCTGCGCAATGCCCGACCATTAAATGACAGAAAAAAGATTTACAGTATTTACAATTTACTACAAAATTTACAAATTAACTTAATTTACAGTAAAAATAAAAATAAAAATAAATAAAAATGTGCAAACAGCAGAGAGAGATTATAAAGATTATAAATTATAGGAAATTATAGGAAATGTGTGGTGGTGCGTGTGGTGATGTGATGTGTGTGAGAGTCCAGTCTTATAGTGATGTGTGTGGGAGAGTACAGTCCTACACCTGGTTCAGGGCCCGAATAGCCTGGGGGAAGAAGCTCCTCCTCATTCTCTCTGTTTTGGCCTTAAGGGAGCGGAAGCGCTTCCCAGACCTCAACAGTGAGAAGAGTCCATTGTTGGGATGGGAGAGGTCCATCATAATCTTCCTAGCTTTGGACTTGCACCGCTTGGTGTAGATGGACAGCAGGTCAGGGAGCTCTGATTGAATGATGCGTTCGGCCGAGCGCACCACTCTTTGTAGGTCTCGTCTGTCCTGCTTGGTGCTGTTCCCAAACCAGGTGCAGATGTTTGCCGTCAGGATGCTCTCGATGGTGCAGCAGTAGAAGTTCTTGAGCACCTTCAGTGGCAGATGGAAGTCTCTAAGTCTTCTGAGGAAGAAGAGACGCTGACGGGCTTTCTTAACCTGGGTGTTGATGTGGCAGGACCATGACAGGTCCTGAGTGATGTGGACACCCAGGTATCGGAAACTGTCCACTCTCTCCACTGGCGTGCCACTGATGATGAGGGGTTTGTAATTCCTCGCCTGCTTTGTGGTGAAGTCCACGATCAGCTCCTTAGTCTTGCTGATGTTTAGGAGGAGGTTATTCTCCTGGCACCAGGTCTCCAGGTTCCTAATCTCCTCCAGGTAGGCCGTCTCGACGTTGTCGGAGATCAGGCCTACAACAACAGTGTCATCAGCAAACTTGACAATGGAGGTGGTGTCTGATGTGGCTACACAGTCATAAGTGTACAGTGAGTACAGCAGGGGGCTTAAAACGCAGCCCTGAGGCACTCCAGTGCTGAGTGAGATGGAGGGGGAGACTTGTTTTCCCACCCTCACTGATTGGGGTCTGTCTATGAGGAAGTTGAGGATCCACTGACACAGTGATGAGCTGAGTCCTAGATCCATCAACTTGGTGAAAAGCTTAGAGGGAATTATTGTGTTGAATGCTGAACTGTAGTCCACGAACAGCATCCTAACATAATTCCCTCTGCCAGTGTCCAGGTGACTCAGGGATGTGTGGAGCAGGTGAGATATGGCATCGTCTGTGGAACGATTAGTCCGGTAAGCAAACTGAAGTGAGTCGATGGTGGCAGGAAGTGAAGAAGTGATGTGATCTCTCATCAGTCTTTCAAAACACTTCATCACAATTGAGGTCAGTGCTACTGGACGGTAGTCATTGTGGCATGCGGGCTGTTGTTTCTTTGGAACAGGAACTATAATGGACTGTTTGAAGCACGTGGGAACCACAGCTTGGGCCAGGGAGAGGTTGAAGATCTCCGTGAACACCGGTGTTAGCTGGTCAGCGCAGGCTCTCAGGACCCGGCCAGGGATTGCATCTGGTCCTGCTGCCTTCCTGGTGTTCACCCTCCTGAAGGTGTTCCTCACGGCATGCTCTGTGATGATGAATGCATTTTCTTCACTGGTGCACTCCGAGCGCGCGCAGCCGTTTGTTGTTTTAATTGCTGCGGCATCGAAGCGAGCATAAAACGTGTTCAGCTCATCAGCCAGTGAAGCATCGGCATTCATCATTGAAGACGCTGGTCGTTTATAGTCCGTTATAGTCCGCAGTCCTTTCCACAGGCTCCTAGAGTCGCACTGTCGTAGCTGTGACTCTAGTTTTTCCCCGTAGCTCCGCTTTGCCTTTCTGACCGCGCTGCGCACGTTGTAGGACGCAGCCTTGTATAGGTCCATATTACCGGAGACGAGCCCTTCATTGTAGGCAGCGGTGCGTGATCTCAGAGCGTCGCGGATGTTTTTATCCACCCACGGCTTCTGGTTGGGAAACGTTCGGATGATAGTTCTTTCTGCTGTGTCGTCCGCTAGTTTCCCGATAAATCCCACAACCGCTTCCGTAAACCTGTTGATGTCGTCAGAGCTGCGCCGAAACATGTCCCAGTCTGCGTCATCCAGTGCGTCCTGCAGCGCGGCCACTGATTGGTCCGTCCAGCGAGCGACCTCCCTCCTGATTGGTGGTTGCTGCTTTAGCCTTTGTTTGTAAGCAGGCATGAGGAGGATGGCGGCATGGTCCGATTTCCCAAATGCCGGCAGGGGTTGAGCCTTGTAACAGTTCTTGAACGGGGTGTAGCAGTGGTCTAATGTCCTAGTGCCCCGGGTGGGGCAGTTGATGTGCTGGTGAAGGTTGTGAAATGTCCGTGTGAGATTCACTCTGTTAAAATCTCCCATAACAATGAGTGCGGCATCTTGGTAAAGTGTTTGTTGATGTGTGAGAGCCTCATGTAGCTCACATAAGGCAGTGTCCGAGTCCGCGTGTGGCGGAATGTAAACAGTGCAGGCAATGACCGCAGTGAATTCCCGAGGGAGATAGAAAGGGCGACATTTAACGATCAAAAGTTCCAGATTGGGCGAGCAAGAGCGTGTGAGTGGGTAGATGTTTGTGCTGTCGCACCATCTGTTGTTGACCATCAAACACACTCCACCACCTCTTTTCTTCCCCGACTCCATTGTCCTGTCCATACGATAAACCGAAAAGAACCCCGTCGGCTGCACGGCGTGGTCTGGTATCGCTGGGTTCAGCCAAGTCTCGGTGAAGCAGAGGAGGTTGCAGTCCCGAATGTCTCTCTGGAACTTGATTCTGGCTCTGAGGTCATCAAGCTTGTTCTCGATGGATTGAACATTGGCTAGCAGGATACTGGGCATGGGTGCGCGGTGTGCGCGAGCCCGTAGCCTGTTCCTGATGCCGGCTCGTTTACCTCGAGGCCGTCGCTTAGGGTCGCGTCCTTTGTTCTCTCTCAGGATCTCCTTTGGCCAGGTTGGGTCCGGAGTTAAACATGGTGAAATGTTCGTGTATTGTGTATGTACAGTGTATCACCACTGGTTGATGGGACGTTTGATCCACCTTGAAAGAAACGCGTAGCCTGAGAAGACATCCAGATATTTGTGTCAGAATCTGTGTGCTGAGAGTAACTAATAATAATTCCTTTAAATTAAGAGCTATTGTGGATTTCCTTAACTCTGACTATCATTACGTTATTTCCCATATTTAACATCTAATGTGTGAACCTTTATTTTCTATCACACCTCCTGCATTGAGTTACGTTGCCTTGTCTGTATCAGACATTATTTTTCATGCTAAAAACACACCAACAGTGTGAAGTTTGACTTGTGTGTGATAAGCAGAGCTGTTGTACAGACAGCAGGTAGAGCAGCTGATAAGCAGGACTGTGGCAGCTCACGGTGGTTGGATTGTCTTAAGAAGCTGACAGTTGTAGCGAGCCTGTTCGTGACTGATAGAAAACCATCGAGCTCTGAAAGTTTTGCACAGAAATGGGCCCAAATGTCTCTCTGCTGCTGCCAAAAAAACATGTTCCTGCAAAACTGACAGCTTCCCCACAACAGACACCCTGAATGCATCGCAGTACAAAAGAAACTCCCAGCAGAGTCACTCTCACTTATTTTCACTTTGCTGCTATTTTTCACATGAATTTATTTTATTATTCCTCAAAAGTTCTTCTTTTGCTTCAAGGACCTAAAGATCCCCAGAGCGAGTTACAGAAGGAAGTTTGCCTGACAAACTGTTTAACCACAGATTGTATTGTAAGGGTGGATGTAGTCACTGCGATGGCGCTCATTCGTTAGGGAAGCAGTGTTACGAAGCCTCAAGCTTCAGTTTTCAGTGTCGAGTGTTTTGAAACAAACGGGAGATCCGACTGAGGGACAGTGACACGAATCGACAAGTTGTCGTCCTTCTTTTTGGCTCTAATGGACAAAACATCTCAAAAGATTTTCATTTTGTTTTCAGCAAGACTTGAACGTAACGTTTGAGACCATAAAGTCATCATTAAAGTGTTTACTGAGGCCACAAATCAAGAGGGCTGAAAGTTATATTATACAGGAAATATTCTCACTACATTTTGAAAGTTTAAAGCACTTCTGCATCAGCTTCTCTTTTCATACCCAGAAGGTTTTTGGAAGTCCTCCAGGATTAGGGAAAAATAATGTAACTCAACATGTTTTCTCTTTCTAAAATTCTCTGGCTTCAGGATTATTTTGGGCTTATTTCATGAAATCTGTCATTCATGGTTCTCAGGTGGAAAAAGGTGAAATGCCCACTTTAGGAATGGGAACAGTTTAGTGCCCCAAGTGGAGGAGCTCAAGTTTCTCAACCCCTGGTTCAAGAGTGAGGGGGGAGCGGCAGAGGGCAGATGGTTTAAGGCAGGGGTCCCCAATCCCAGTCCACGAGGGTCCCTGCAGGTTTTAGATGTGTCCTTGATCCATCACAGCTGATTTAAATGGAGAAATTACCTTCTCAACATGTCCTGAAGTTCTCCAGAGGCCTGGTAATGAACTAATCATGTGATTCAGGTGTGTTGATCCAGGGTGAGATCTACAACCATTTAACATTTATCCATTTAAATCAGCTGTGATGGATCAAGGACACATCTAAAACCTGCAGGGACACCGGCCCTCGTGGACTGGGATTGGGGACCGCTGGTTTAAGGTCACACCTGCAGTCATTATACTGTTGTGTTGCTCTGTTGCTGTGAAGAGAGAGTTGGGCGTGAAAGCTGGAACTGTACTGGTCAGTCCATATTCCTCACCTACGGTCACTGGCTCTGGGCCGTGACTGAAAAAATAAAACTGTGGATACAAGCAGCAACAAAGAGCTTCCTCTAAAGCAGCGGTCTCCAACCTTTATTGTGCCACGGACCGGTTTATGCCCGACAATATTTTCATGGACCGGTCTTTAAGGTGTCGTGGATAAATACAACAAAATAAAACTAGTACCGGTACAGAAAAAAAGAAGATTTATTCATAACACACGTGAAAAGACCCAGGAAAACTGAGTAAACAATAAAAACGATAACAAAATAACGCTGAAAACTTATAAAAACCCTGAAAACCAGACATTTCACACCTGAGCCTCAACTCTCGCGGCCCGGTACCAAACGACTCGCGGCCCGGTACCGGTCCGAGGCCCGGGGGTTGGACACCTGTGCTCTAAAGTGTGTCTGGACTCTTCCTTGGTGATAGCGGGAGGATTTCAGTTATTTGGGACAGACTGAGAGTACAGCGCCTGTTCCTGGACAGTTAAGTGGTTCAGGTATTTCACTTGGATGCCTCCTCGATGTTTCTTAGGTGGGGTTTTCTGGACATGTCCGACCAGGAGGAGGCATGACCCAGACCCAGGGCATGCTGGAGAGATTAACTTTCTCATCTAGCTTGGAAATGCCCCAATGTGAAGGAAAGGGAGGTCCTACACCTGCAGGCTGGCCCCTTATAAAGGACAGAGGCTTTTACATTTTACTTTATTTACATGGAAATTGTATAATGAGTGAAACACGACTCTAAACATAATGAATTATATTTTATTACAAGTAGACTTTTACCAATCTAGATGCTGTCCCTCGTCTTGTGTGGTTTCTGTTTAAATGCATTATGTGATCGTGCCGTTTCAGCCTCATGTATATTTCAGTGCACTTATTGTGTTCATAATGACCATCAGGATCCCTCTGTGCTCTTGCATTGCCTGAGAAGTCTTTAAAACATGACTGCATGTGGAGTGCTGCAGTCAGGCTTTCAGTGACACCTCAGGTGGGCTGGTAGCTGATGCATGACCAACGCTGCCTGAGGACATAAAGAGCACCACCTATGTTTGTCTCAGCTAAGAGCACAAACTGCAAGCCAAACAGAAACATCATGCAAACGGAGTGCTGTTAGTTACTAATGTCACATCTAATGCAACAAACAAACTCAGGAGAACAACCTGTAGCTGCTTAACATCCCAAAAGTTCTTTCCATGGACCCTCTTCCTCTTGTCCTGCACCTCCATATCCACCATCCCTCCTCTGCACACGTCTAAACCATGTCAGTCTCTAACGTTGTGTCCAACCTGCTCAGCCTGAGCTGTCCCTCTGATACTGACTATTTCTAGTCTTTCCCATCCTGGTCACTCCCAGTGAAAATCTCACCATCTTCCTCTCTGCAGTCTTTTTGTAGTGCCACCGTCTCGACAGCACACATCACCACCACCGTGTAAACTTCTTTTCCACTCTTGCTGCTCCCTCATCACTGAGACTGTCTTCTTCACCTGTTTGACCCCAGGGGTCTGTTCTTCGTACCTCGCTTACTACATCCAAGATCAAATGACACATCCAAGATCAAATCATCGCGCCAACTTTGAGCTCGCTATTCCGGTTCTCCGAACACACCTGTTGTTGACGATTAGTACAGCTGGATGAAGTAATGTGAGATCACTGGGTGGCTTAAAAGGGGCTACGCATCGATAGTAGAAACATTGATCGGCAACCCTTTGATTGGTCGGCGAAAATGTCGAAGGAGCGCGCTCAGTATTTTTCGGCAGCAGAGCAAAAACTCTTGATTGAGGGATTTCAGGAGTTTCAGAGTTTAATTAAAACGCAAGGGAACACTGCAAAGGCTGCAAAAGCAAGGAGAGAGGGCAGAAAGCTGCTGACAAATTAAACTCGTAAGTAATTTATTATATTATATTATATCATATTATATTATATTATATTACATTATATCCTCTTTCACATTAGAGCCACAACAGGACCCACTAGAACATGGGAACAAGTAAAAGTGAAATATAAGAATATTCTACAGAATGGTAATATTTATCACTTGTATTGCTTTTAGTCTCTTGAAAAGACCCTGAAATAATCTGTTTGTTTGTTTATAACAGCAACCAAGAAAAGGGCAGAGCAAAAAAAGACCGGTGGTGGTCCTGCACCCCCTCGTCACACCCCGGCAGAGGAGCTGGCCCTAGGGTTGAATGCTCTCCTTATCAATCTTGCACCTTCCACAATGGGTTGCTCGCGTACAAACGGACAGGACATGGCTGCGACAGACTTCCCAAATCCACCTTCGCTTTTATAGCCGTGGTCTCTCATCTTGATTACACGAAGTAATTTACTATTACTACTCTAAAATATGAATTACATCTGAAATAATCAAATACATGAAATAGAATGATTAATAGTACATTTCCCCTTTTTTTAGGAAATGACCTGTATGTATCTGTATGAAATCAATAAAAGAATCAAATACTGCATTATCTTTAGTTACATTGATAATATTTATTTATGGAAAAACAGTGGAAAAATATCGCTGTTGCTTTCATATGAATGAAGCGGACATACCTGAGTGGCCGCGATCTAATCCTGTTTACATAAAGTAAGCCTGCTCCCAAGCAGGTTTACGCTTACGGATCTGTTGCTATGACAGCAAGTCCCGGATGAGCTTCGGAGAACCGAACGATCCAAGATCACGCGAAATCGTCAACAATCAAATCCAGCTAACTTACTTAGCGAGGTACGAAGAACAGACCCCAGGTATACAATCTCATCTACACTTGCAGCTTCACTGTTGCACCTGTCTCCCTCCTTCACACATCTATTACAGCCTACTTCCACCGACTGTTACTCCTCTTCTCTCCGGTGCATACCTCCACCTCTCCATGCTCTGCTCCACCTTGTTCCTGCTCTCACTACAGATCCTAATGTTGTCTGCAAACATCATAGTCCTTTGCAGATCCATCTGTTTGTCACCACTGCAGACAAGCAGGGGCTCGCAGCTGATACCTTCTGTAATCCCACCCCAACCTTGAATCCATCTCGCTCCTCCTCAGCACCACTGTGTCGCTGTCCTCATGTCCTGGACCCCCTCACGTACTCCTGACTTCTTCATAGGCTACCACAGTTTCTCTCCTGGCACCCTATCATATGCCTTCTGTAGATCCACAAAGACACAGTGCAACTCCATCTGATCTTCTCTACACTTCACCATCAACACTCTTTACGTCACTGATTGTCACCTCTATGTTAACCTACCTTCAGCAGGTCTTTCCCATAAGCTTCATGGTATGACTCATCAACTTTAGTCTGCACCTGCTGACAAAACCTGTCAGGAAACCAAAACTGGACTGAGACTGATTCATCTGAAGTGTTTTTCTAGCTAACAAGGACGTGTCAGAGCAGTTTATGAGCTTATCTTTTAATGTATGTTTAATGAGATGAAAGAGAGCATTTTGGTAAAAGTGCTGGTTCTTGTGTTGCTCTTTTCTGCTCTACCTGAGCACTCAAACGCTTTATACAACACGCCTCATCCACCCATTCACACCCACTGCAGAGCACAAGCACTTTTCCTATGCTTAAGTGCTTTCTAACAGTCAGACACGTTCGCGCTCACGCTCCGATGGATGCATCAGAGAGTAACTTCAGGTTAGTGTCTTGCCCAAAGATATTTGGCAGGCGGACTGGAGCAGCCACGGATCAAAACCTCCACCCTTCCATTCGTAGGTGACCTGATGTAGCTGAGCTACAGCCACCCCAAGCATAATCAAACCTGTTAGCGTTCACGTGATTGTGTTATCGATTTTCCTCCAGTCTTTTTGTCGTTCATCATGTTTGAAATTGATGTTAAAGGGTTTATGTTGCAAACAAATACATAACATGGGTGTTAAAATATGACAAAAAGGAATCGCAACAGTCACACAGTCACACTTGGGTAATGAATAAGAATGTGCTGTTCTCATGAAGCTATGGATATGGACAGATTAATATATTGATACCCAGTGTACCTGGTGTCTGCAGGAGTGTTTTTGTTCTTGCTCAAAACAGCTGCGTGCTGCAAATTAGGTTGAGAAACTGAAACATAAACACAGTGAAGACATGAAAGATGCTGAACTGAAGAATATCAGATGATTCTCTGTTGGGATGTCACGGCGATGTCACGGCGATGTCACGGCGAGCAGCACCTTTAACGCCAGACTCCTTAATCTGTTGTTAATGAGAGAAATATTTAAAAAGGAGACAAGAGGACATAAAGAAAGACTATACTTCCTTATATATTTGTGTTTGTAGTAGCCCGTCAGATAACACATGAAAGGAATATCAGGGAGATAATGAAGGACGGGAAACAAAGACGGGAGAGACGGCGTCGCTGTCATATTCACAGTGATGACATTTCTGGCGCACACAGCACCTCAGCTCCCCTTAACCATCAGATCTTTGATACAATTAATTGTATTTCCACATCTATCACAACCTGCAGCTTCTCATAGATGATGGTTTCAGAGCTTTTTCCAGCAGCAGCAGGCGGCTGCTCGGTGGATCTATCTTTAAGCACTGCAGCACATGGAAGTGTGAGCGGCTGCGTCGTTGAATGCTGATGATTCTCTGTTGCTTTCCGTGCAGATTTGTTAATTAATGTTTAACTCGGCTGCCATGAATAAGAGGCTCACTAATAACTCTCTGTAGGTTATTTTCTCTCTGCTGGAATATTTAAGTTCACACAGTACCGTGTGTGTTTTCCTTTAAACTGTGTGCTAACACGTTTCATCAGCATTCAAATGAAGCAGACGAGCAGGCAAACAGCACTTTGCTGTGGACTTGAGCCTGACTAATCGGTCGTTTTAGATTCTGAAGAGCATTTGTTTCTGTCTCTACAGCCACTGTACCATTGTTGTGCTTACAGAAGGATCTCCTGTAAGTGATGTAAGGAAGCTTGGTTAATAGCACTGATCGTCCACCACCTCAAATTAAATGTTGCGTTTGACATGACAGCCAGGCTTTGACATTCCTCTGCATATTAAAGGCTCCCTGAGGAGACGCTGATGCTGATTTGTCTCCAAGTCCAATTAAACTGCAACGCTGTGCCTGCGGCATCTCTGCCACATGTCAAGGGTTTAGGATGAGCCACGGCCTGTTTGTCACTGTTTCCTCTTCTACATCACAGCATCACAATTTTCCAGAGGGTTCATACAGCTGATTGTCAGAATAACAAATACCTAACCTATCAATACTGATTTTGTTTTTAAAGATACTTTGCACACAGGAAACCCCATTTTACCGTAACTGGCAGTGTTGGGGAGAATACATGTACCGCCGTTACGTATTTAAAATACAAAATATGAGTAACTGTATTCCGTTACAGTTACCGTTTAAAAAGGTGGTATTTAGAATACAGTTACTTTGTTGAAATAAATGGATTACACGGCGGTACTTCCCTGTTTCATATTGTGGCGGGTCAGGACTGTTTGGGTTTTGTTTGACAGCTACGTTCTGTTGTTCCAGGCAGCGTTACGGTTGCCATGGTTACAGGGTGACTCTCTCTCTGCGTGTTTCCTGGGTGAGAGAGGCCTTTTTGTTGTTGTTGTGCTAAGCTAACAGGCAGAATGCTACAGGTATAGCTCTAAAGAATGTAGCATCATGGGCAGTGTAGTCCGTGCTGCAGGGAGAATGGACTGCCATACCCGTTATGTGTCTGTGAGCGAGGGAGGGAGAAAAAGGAAAAGTACGAGCTGTCATCGAGCAGAAACGGGAGCTGGAAGCATGTAAATATAATAATAACCACTGCAGCCAAGAAGAGTGCCTGACGAGCCCAGCTGTAAGTAAGCTATTAAGACTCGACTGTACACCGTGTTCGTGTTTTCCTCCAAAAACAATAAGTTCTGTTGGAGCAGCCTTTCAACGCCTCTCTCTGTCTCTGCTAGCAAAGTTGACCCAGACAACAAAGTAAAGCTAGTTTTCAGCTACGAGCCGACACAAACCCACCGTATTAGCCAGAGGTCCCTTTACTACGGTTCGGAGCCGCGGACCTTCAGTAACAGTAATAAATCACAGCAATAGTACATTCATGTAGTTGTAAACAGCATGATAATATATTAAGTAATCCAAAGTATTCAGAATACGTTACTCTCATTGAGTAACGTAACAGAATACGTTACAGAATACATTTTGGGGCATGTAATCTGTAATCTGTAATGGAATACATTTTAAAAGTAACCTTCCCAACACTGGTAACTGGTTGTTTTTGGGCTAATTGGTTGGCTCATGTAAGATTACCATAAGCACCAGAGGCTTTGTGAGGGTGTGGCTTACACACACAGAGCTAAAGCAGTCATTATGGGCCTGCCAATGCCAGGCTGAATTGGGCACCTTTTAAGTGATGATACAGTCACATGCTGTCTTCCTCTCAGTTACTGTTCTGACTTATGTGGAAGAAGAAAAAGTGGGAAAATATTTTTAATTATTCTTCAAAAATATAAGTGTCACATGGATCAGGATTTTGTTTTGTCTTGCAAAAAACATCCAGAGGCCGAGTGGGCAGTAGCAGACATCAGTTGACTATCCACTGAGTTCCAGTACAATATTTACCAAGGGGGAGTCCTGTACCGTTAAAGTCCCCTTTGATTGATTGATCATTTATTTCGAGCATATGTGTACTTATATACAAATTCAAGCATATAAAGGAAGGAAAAGACTGTCTTCTAATACAACAGGTGCTCAAAAAGGAGCAGGAAGAAGTAACAGTTACATATTTATAGCTCAGTCATGTAGTTGTGCACTTCAACAGTACTTCTGATTTGAATTGGTTGATTTTTTGATCACTTGGATTAATTTCCACAGTTAGGTTAGATACAACTGTAGTAAACAGACCAAGACAGCTTGAGAATACTTTGGGGCAGTGTTGGGGTTCTGGTCTGGTTTCTGGGTCTGTGTGCATCCTTGATGAAGTAGCACACATAGCTCAAAGCCACAGGCCTAAACAAAGCTCTCAACAGGTTTCATGTTTCTCTCCAGATGTGCCCACGCACAGCATATTAGTATGTGAAGAATAAGAATAAGACACCTTATTGACCATGGATTTTGCACATTTCATATCCAGATCACATGTGGAACCAGGTGGAATTAGGGCCTACATCTAACACTGAAGCACATCAATGAATAAATACCAGCGAGCCAGCAGGTAGCAGTGACTGAACTGTAGTGAGAAAAATAACAAAAGGTCATCAGAAGATTTCAAAAATGGATCATTTGCTTTTAAAAGATGCACAGCTGCAACATCACCCTATGCAAAGACATTGAACGAGATCATTGAGTGTGTATATAAGATTTAGGAAAAGACTGTCAGCATGGAAGGACCAAACTATCAAGCTCCTTCTTCCACCTGCAGTTGTAGAGTTAAAAAATGAAGTCTTCTATCTGCATATACATAACTCCGTCTATCTGTGGTCACCTTTCAGAACCACTGGTCAGGCTGTATTTTGGCCACATATACTTGATCTGCTAGACATTTGTATTGGGTCGAGCTTCTTTGTGCAAAATCAATCTTTGAGTTTTTCTATGCTCAGCTTTGGCTTCATCTCGTCTATTTTCAAAGTGTTACTCTGCTTTCACATTTTTTCATATAAGAATACTTGGACATATTTTTCATGTTGGGTCGAGATGTTGCCAAGATATTCTCCAGGATGTCTTATAAGTGTCTCTTTTCTGTGTGGAGGTGTAGTCGTTGTAATCTCCTGCTTTCTTTCAAGCTTTTCTTTTGCTTCCTCTTCACGGTGAACGACCACTGTCCTTCCTTTTCTGTTCAGGTTTTCAACTGGTCAGCATTCTGGCATCATCAACATAAGACAGTGAAAGAGCATCTGCTTAGGTACAGTTGCTATTCCAGTTGTACCATGTGCAACCATGCCACAGATGCAGCTGTGCCATCCAAGGCTGCAGTCATAACCACAGCCACAATTTGTCTTATGAGGGGAGAACAGGACAACCGACTCCTCCAGCTTTCTTTGGAAAATTCAGTGGGACATGCGTCTGCCTGGCAGCCACAGTGTTGCACTGCCGCTGTGTCGTAATACAGCTCAGTGCCTCTGTGTGGGTTGCAGGGAGTGAAAAAAGTTGTTGGGGGGCTGAGTATTGTTTTGTTTGCTGGAAAACTCGTTGACAATCAATACAAATAAAATTAGGAAAATTGATTTTGCAACAATGCAACAGAGTTTAACTTGCTGATTTTAATTGGAACTGAAGTCATTGAGCTAAACCTTTATTGTATATGATATCAATAATTAGTCATTTTACAGTAGTTATAGTTAGCCTCAGTCAGAGTTTGGAAATCTGCACTTCCAGTATTTGTAGAAGCTTGCAGACAAAACAGCTGGTCCACTGAGGCAGAGCATGAACTATTTACATGCCACTGCACTGATAGTGAATTGAAACTGTGGTTTCAGGTGATGAGGAACTGTGGGAACACAGGTGGGATTGAATACAGGAGAGTTAATACAAGAAGACAACGTGACTGTGACCAATGTAATAATAATTATAATGCTAAGAATGTCTTTACTGGCAAGTATAGGTGTCACAGAATAGGGGTGGGGAAAAAATGGATACTGTGTAGCATGGTGATATTTTGTTTGCTAATAATGTATGGATACAGGGACAGCAGAAATCGATATTTTGTTACAAAAAGGTTTTTGTGCTCTGACTTCAGAGCATCTTGATCCTTTTTCTGAGCAAGAATCCTGACATTCCTTCACTGTCCAAATGTGTTTAACTTGTTTTTGGCAGCAATAAACATGACAGTTTACTTATTTTAATTTAAGACATGTTTTATTTTAATTAAGTTTAAAACTTTTTTATTTAATGTAAAATTATATTTGGTTTTAATTTACTTTCAAATCCTTCAGTTGCTGAAGGGGCTGCATAGTTTTCATAAACTGCATAGTTCAGAATAGCTATAATTGTACCAGATGGTTGATTCAGTTAAGTTGGACTAGACTGTAATACAAACCGTTCAGTTTGTCAACAATCAAACTGAAATGAGAGAAAGACTGAGTGTGAGACTTTGATATTAGAGAAAATGAATATTGATAAAGTTTACCTTTATGTACAGAATCTGAATATCGCAAAATATTTTTAAAAAATTGCAATAATATCGTATCGTGGGATGTATGGAGATTCCCACCTCTATCACAGACAAAGGTAGGGTAAAACTCTCATGACCTTACTAACTAACATCAACTTTTCTAACTTGCTTTCTTTTTATCTTTTTCCTTTATCATCTGTTGGCTGCCCCCAAACCAAAGACCACATTCAGTAAACCCCTTCAAGCACATAAGTCTACTCTCAATTCTCTTTTCCTTCAATTAGTGACACGTCAGTTTGGATGCTCCTTTCTTGGCTCACGGTTTTAACCTTCTTTGACCCTTTTGTTCCAAACTGGGTTCACTGTTGACTTCACAACCCTGGATTTTGCCCTCACATCTGCGTCTGACCATGAAAGCGAGTCACCGGAGATCAGCTGTGATTACTGTCAGCAGCCCATCCAGATTAATTAATCCATTACAGCCAGGTTTAGGCATACTGCACCCAAGCTATTGGTATACATTTGATTTCAATGTGAGTCTGACAGCAGCCTTTAAAAGCATATTCTTACTGAAATTGCATGAATGAGGGTTTCTCAGCAACATTAGCTCTTAGAATCCTAAATAGCTCAGAGACTCATTCATACGTCCACAGCAATAACAGAAGATGGCGAGGTTTCTATCTGCTGACATCTATTTGAAATTCTGGTTATTTCTACCTCACTGGCAGCAAATCTGCAGCCAGTCTGTGTCTGTTGGCCTCATGTCTCCCTCACCACTGCTCTTCAGGTGTGGTTACTTTGAAGCATTTTAATGGATGTGACTGATGATGTGTCTCGATGTGTGATCGAGGCAGACAAAGACGTTTCTGCTTCAGTTTCACTGAGTGAAAGTTCAGTGTTTCAGTGGTTTGTTACTTAGAACTAATTAGCAGATATACAACATGTTTGTGTTTGTGTGTTTGTACCTGTACAGTTCATGTATACTTGCACACAAAGCTAGCTAGCATTAGCTAATAAGTTCGACTTCTATCTTCTAATCAAAATAAGTCCTGGGATCAGTTATTGTGTTGATGTTGTGGATTCTTGTGTAATATTATTGTCTGGGCCACATGCAGCATCTAACCAATCACAACCATGTATGAGTGGACAGGAGGAAAAGCACTGCTCAGTAGTTTAGCATTATAAGCAATGTGTGAAAAGGGTTTAAGCACTTTGCCCAATGAGACTGGATGAGATCTGCTGTACTAATAAAATATTGTCAGGAAGCGCTGTGTGGCAGGCAGGAGTACGACCCAAAATGCAGACGCTCAGACTCAAAATCACAGCTTTATTGGCTGGCAGGGAAAAAGCATACAAACACAAACTAAAACTCACAGGGGGACGCAAGGGGACACAGGGAGACCCACACAGCAAGAGGGACGACACGACGCTGACTCAGAGAAACAGGGTTTAAATACACTGGGAAGTAAGGAGGGGAATGAGACACAGAAGGAGGGCACAGCTGGGAGACATCAGAACTGACGAGACAAGGAAGCAAAGCAGGACACATTCACATAAGACACGGACCTTCAAAGTAAAACAGGAAGTATAACACAGAGACGCGAACTTGACACGGTGGAGACAGCAACTAAGAAACACAGAGACATCAACCATAAGGCCGAGGTCTAAGAACCAAGATACACAGAAGGAAATACTGAGCTTGGAACACAAGAAACTAGCAAAACTAGCAACGAAAGACCAACCATGAGAACATAATTCACAATGCAGAGGGACAGAAAACACAAGAAACTCAAAACATGCGAAGACACAGACCAAGAAACACGGACTTTACACAGCGTCATGTGTAGGGATGGGTATTGATAAGATTTTCACGATTCTGATTCCATTTTCGATTCTGTTTAACGATTCGATTCTTTATCGATTCTTTTTAAAAAGGAGAACACTAAGTTTGATTAGCTCAGAACTTTGTTTTATATCTTCTCTTTGAACAAGATAGAAATTTAGGAGTAACATGGCCTTACAAACCCAACAGTGAGATCTTAACAGATCCACAGCCTACGGCTCTTCAATGGGGGGTCACAGAGTCCCCAGGAAAAAAACTAATAAAATAAATATTCTTCTGTAGCAATAACAAAGTATAACATACATTATTCTGTAGCAATTACACAAGAATATCCAGTAATGTCCCTGCCTACAATTAAACACATTCACTTACTGAAAATCATCTGCTGTGGCAAACGGCTGCAAGCCTTTGACCACAAACTGAGTCACTGCTCGGTGACATTCGTCTATCCTGCCTGAAAGGAGACGCTACGGTAGACTGCAGCGAGAACTGCAGCATCTGAGCCAGACTCTGTCTCTCTCATCATGGTCACCTAAACGCACAGTAATGGCAGGTTTGTAATAAGGCAGATCGCACTAACATAATCTGCACTGTTGTTGATTATTTACCTGCATTAACGGGAGAGGACGTGCAAACGTTACCGCTGCTGCTGGGTTGAGATTCACGAGTCCAGAATTAAAAACACGACATTCATTTAAGGTCATCGTGTGTTTTGTGAGCAAATGCTTTTGCATATTCGTAGTGTTTCCTTCCTTACATGAAATATCTACTCTGCAAGTATTGCAAGTTGCCCTGATGTCATCCGTTCTCGTGAAGTAGAACCAAACTTTTGAGCGTTTGAGCCGCCGTGTTTCCTGCCAGGTAAATGACGCTCCGCATCGTGGTGACGTCATTCGGGGCGACTGGAATCGATAAGGGAATCGTTTGCAAAAATGGCAAACAATTCCAAGGAATTGAAACACTGGGAACCGGTTCTCAACAAGAACCGGGTTTACCCATCCCTAGAACAGAGAGGGCACAGAGAAACATGAGGGGCAAGGGATCAAAACTAGGAACCACAGAATAAATCACACGAGTACAAAATACAAAAATCACAAAGAACTAAAGTCGCTGCAGGAGACCCAGGATCCTGACAAATAGCCTGTCTGAGGCCAAGAAAAGAGTATCAGTATCAAAACTCTGTCAGTAGCGCAAAAGTGAATGTAATGAATTATAATCAAGCATTTCAATAAAGTAAAAGATGTTTTTAGTTGCTAGTGAGGTTTAAAGATCTGACAGCAGATCAAATACAAAAGCAGAACATTCAGACGTAGCTTAGTCTCTAATTCATATACGGTCATCAAGTACAATCATGTGTTTCAGGATTAATATTTATATTAGGTTAGTGTTCCCTCTTAATTCCTCCACTTCTCATGATCCTTGTTATGATGTGGACTCCTGTATGTTAGACTCATCTGGACTCTTCCCACCAACCGAATAAAACGTTTGCTTTTTCTAATTTAGACTTTTTGCATTTGGTTCTTTCTTTCTTCAGCAGACAGCAGCCTTACTTCTGCTTTCTTCACATTATTATTGGTTTATTCCTCAGCAGTAGCTTAAATAGTTCTTCCTTTGCACATCATCGTTGTTGATGCCGGTGGGTTAGTCTGCTGGGAATTTTGTCTTTTACAGCTGCAGGATATAAGTCTCTGTCTTTGAGATATATGAAAGCGTCTTAAATCAAAACAACAAAAACATATAACAACAAATAAATAGCTTTTTGTGCATAACCACGATTATATATTCATGCCTCGACTGCAGCTGCTGTCCTGCTGTGACCTCCCACATTGTAACTAATGGCTTCCCCACATTTTACTTTGCAGAGCTCCTTCTTATCGGCCACCATTCACTTTCCCCTCCCTGGTTCATATTGAGCTTTTACAGCTTATATCATCACAAGAGCAATTCCTCTGGCGGATATGAATCATGACCATATGGCCCCAACAATCTGCTGCTTCCCTGGACACTGGTGGGCAGGGTTGGGGTGGGTGGAGCAACACCCTGCATGTTGTAACAGCATCAGGGAAATAATGATGCCAAAAAAAACAAAGAAGTTCATTAATGTCAAAGTGACTCTAAGTGGGTAAAAAGGCGTTTTTTCTCTCCATGCCACACCCTCTGTTAATTTAACACAAAAAAGCATCACAATCAATAAACGAGCTAAAAGAGGCCAAAAGGCTCGATAGTCTTGAACTGTTGTGTTTATTTGTCAGTGAAAGAAACACTTTCTATTGTGAAAATGGATATTTATGGATATAAGTCATATTTGAACTGAGATCAAGCCATTGAAGTTAGTATCAGTCCCAGTGCAGCGTCCACAAGGTAACAAGTAACTAACAAAAACACAGCGGCGCTAATGTATTATAACCCCAAACAAGAGGAAACAAACAAATCCAGCCATATTTATAATTACTTAGAATATAATTTTGGATAAAATAACACAAGTTAGCATTAATTTTAAACAACAGTGGTAATTAATGTCACCGGTCCAAATGGTAAGGGGTGAAGTGCAGGTACAGGGCGAGAGCCTGCAAACACAAATGAAGTCAAATATGGGGGAAGGCGTGCTGAAAGAGTGCTTGAACATAAGTTTCTTGGTGTGATTATAGATGATAAATTAAACTGGAAGTCTCATATAAATCATATACATAACAAAATTTCAAGAAGTGTCTCAATCTTGAGTAAAGTAAAACACATTCTGGACCACAAATCACTCCACATTCTCTATTGTTCCCTGATTGCACCGTATTTGAATTACTATGCAGAGGTGTGGGGCAATACTTACAAATGTTCGCTATCATCAGTCTTTATATTACAAAAAAAGGGCCATAAGGATAATCCATAAAACTGGTTACAGAGATCATACAGATCCACTATTCTTAAAATCTAAAATTCTAAAATTCACAGATCTGGTTCATTTTCTCACTGCACAAATTATATATAAAGCAATAAATAACCTGCTTCCTGACAATATTCTAAAAATGTTTTCTAAAAGGGAACGGGGACACAATTTGAGGGGGGAATTAAATTTAAAACATCCTCGTATCCGTACAACATTAAAAAGTTTTTGCATCTCTGTGTGTGGAGTGAAGCTGTGCAACAGACTAAGTAAAGATATAAAGCAAAGTCCGAGCATGACACAGTTTAAAAAGCGGTTTAAGGAGATGGTTTTTACAGGGTACAGGGACGAGGTAGAGATTTGATAGGGTGTTCTTGTCCAATATTTTCATGTGTGTGCGGGTGCACGGGTATGTTGGTATGGGTATATATATATCTGTGGGCTGTGTATCCTTTGAGGTGTTAATGGGGTTATTGAAAATGTGTATATGTGCGTATGTGTATATACGTATGTATGGATAGATAGAAACATATATGTATATATATATATATATAAAAAATAATAATAATTTAAAAAAAAATACACATGACATATAATATATTTGCAAGGAGGTATTTCTGTAGTCTATTGATTACTAGATAGTGGAAAAGGGGTGGGATTAAATAAGCTCATGCTTCTTCCTGCTCCTTTTTGAACATGAAAGTTATTTGTAGTTGTGGTTGCTCGTTTTCTTTTTGTTTTGCTTTGTTTATTTGTCTCTTTTAATTCTATGTTGTTGTACTTTTTTAACATGTTCAAAATAAAGATTAAATCAATCAATCAAACCTGCAGCTATAACACAGATATTTGGTATATTATTAATAGAAACATTGCAAGTTTGTTCACTGGTATCCACTTTTGGTTCTGTTAGACCCAGTTAGACACGTTTCTCTGACTTCTACTGATTAATTATCTCATTTTATAGCGCAGAAAATCTCAAAGGACGGATCAAACACAACAACTCAAACTGTTTGATGTGCTTTCACTCAGGACTTTTACATAGTGTCATTTTTGTCAGGGTTCTTAAAGTTCCTTAAAGCTCAAAACCCTTTAAATTCATTCATCTAAAAAAAAAAAAAAAAGCTTTATTTTGCATTTGTGATGTGAAATCTGAGAGTACGGAGGCTAAAATAGCTCAGAGTAGATACACTATGCTATCTGGCAATCGGCAATGAAATACAAACGTCCAAGCTCCAGTCCTACTACAGTCCTGTTTAAGCCACAATGTGTTTTGTGCACGTTGGTATGACGGGAGTCAGCTGAATCACATGCAAGCTGCAGGTCAAAGATCACAAACAAAAACATGATCTTACAGGAACAAATAATAATCTTGATTAAAATCATTTGTGTTCCTCTCACCTTCAGATGAGCGTAGCCGGCATATCCTCCTGAGACTTGACCTGTTTGTGTCCTACAGTGGACATTTTATTCAGCTGTGTTTGAGTCACCTGATCAAGTCCTACAGTCCTCTTATAAAACATTCAGGGCTTTGCAGTGATGTGCATCTTTTCAGGTTGGCCAGCATACAAACAGCCACATTTTATGCAAAGGGGAGAATGAAGCGAAATATTATTTCTCTATTGCCGTTTTTACCATGATAATTATATGTAGCGTTGTTTATTAACATGTCAATAAAACTATTTTACATCTGAAAACAATTAAATTATTTCTATTTGAAGCTCTCCTTTTATGAACGTCACCTCAGTGGACAATTTTTATAGATTTAACGACTCAACGTTGGTGGAGAAGAAAGTGAAGCAAAGAGGAATTTATTCTGAGAAGTAGAGAGAGAATCTGATCTGTTAGATGAGGAAAAGGATGGGAATGAGTATTATCCTGGGATTGGAGGAGATGGAGAAGAAGAAGTAATTGAAGGAGGGGAAGAAGATGCAGGAGTATCTGATGAGGAGACAGGCTCAGAGCCAGGAAGGTAACAGGAACATCGTCCTGCTCTGTGAGCTGGGACTAGCATCATGTTTTATTTAGTTCCAGGATAATGTATCCAGTTTGATTATCATGTTAGAAATATTTAGTATTTTAGCATTTATTTGTTTTTTCTTTTTCATTCGTCTTAATAGACTGACACTTTGTTTCACGTCAGTGTCGTGAGATTCAGTCTCTTACACTTTGCTTCAGCCTGAAGGACTGTATGGAGGACTGTATGGAGGACTGTATGGAGGGCTGTATGGGGGACTGTATGGAGGGCTGTATGGGGGACTGTATGAAGGACTGTATGAAGGACTGTATGAAGGACTGTATGGAGGACTGTATGGAGGACTGTATGGAGGGCTGTATGGGGGACTGTATGAAGGACTGTATGAAGGACTGTATGGAGGGCTGTATGGGGGACTGTATGGAGGGCTGTATGGGGGACTGTATGGGGGACTGTATGAAGGACTGTATGGAGGACTGTATGGAGGACTGTATGGAGGGCTGTATGGAGGACTGTAAGGAGGACTGTATGAAGGACTGTATGGAGGGCTGTATGGGGGACTGTATGGAGGGCTGTATGGGGGACTGTATGGGGGACTGTATGAAGGACTGTATGGAGGACTGTATGGAGGACTGTATGGAGGGCTGTATGGAGGACTGTATGGAGGACTGTATGAAGGACTGTATGGAGGGCTGTATGGGGGACTGTATGGAGGGCTGTATGGGGGACTGTATGGGGGACTGTATGAAGGACTGTATGGGGGACTGTATGAAGGACTGTATGGGGGACTGTATGAAGGACTGTATGGAGGACTGTATGAAGGACTGTATGGGGGACTGTATGGAGGACTGTATGAAGGACTGTATGGAGGACTGTATGAAGGACTGTATGAAGGACTGTATGAAGGACTGTATGGGGGACTGTATGGAGGACTGTATGAAGGACTGTATGAAGGACTGTATGGGGGACTGTATGGAGGACTGTATGAAGGACTGTATGGGGGACTGTATGGGGGACTGTATGAAGGACTGTATGGAGGACTGTATGGGGGACTGTATGGGGGACTGTATGGAGGACTGTATGGATGACTGTATGGAGGACTGTATGGAGGGCTGTATGGGGGACTGTATGGGGGACTGTATGAAGGACTGTATGGGGGACTGTATGAAGGACTGTATGGGGGACTGTATGGAGGACTGTATGAAGGACTGTATGGGGGACTGTATGGGGGACTGTATGAAGGACTGTATGGAGGACTGTATGGGGGACTGTATGGGGGACTGTATGGAGGACTGTATGGATGACTGTATGGAGGACTGTATGGAGGGCTGTATGGGGGACTGTATGGGGGACTGTATGAAGGACTGTATGGGGGACTGTATGAAGGACTGTATGGAGGACTGTATGAAGGACTGTATGGGGGACTGTATGGAGGACTGTATGAATGACTGTATGGGGGACTGTATGAAGGACTGTATGGGGGACTGTATGGAGGACTGTATGAAGGACTGTATGGGGGACTGTATGGGGGACTGTATGGAGGACTGTATGGGGGACTGTATGGGGGACTGTATGGAGGACTGTATGGATGACTGTATGGAGGACTGTATGGGGGACTGTATGGGGGACTGTATGGAGGACTGTATGGGGGACTGTATGGGGGACTGTATGAAGGACTGTATGGGGGACTGTATGAAGGACTGTATGGAGGACTGTATGGAGGACTGTATGAAGGACTGTATGGGGGACTGTATGGGGGACTGTATGGAGGACTGTATGGAAAGTAAACTACAGCTCAGATTCTGTCCAAAACGTTTTGGCCGTGTGCTTCTACCAATTGTGTCGTGGCATAATGAAACATCATTGGGTGAAGTGGATCTGTGCATCTTAACGTTATTAGAGAAGCATGCGAATATCCATGTGCACAAGATAATTAACTGTTCCTACAATTTAATTATCTTGTATGCACAAAATAATTAAATTGTTCCCAGAAGTAACATAATGTGTAGAAGATGAAAAAACTAATCTTATGGTACTACAGGGACGTAAGGTGAACCTGAGCTGAGCTGAGATTAAATATGTGGTGAAACACCTTATTGTCCTGCTCCGCCTCACATGGTTACAGTGCATGAACCAGCACGGACTCTCAGGTCCTCCATCATGAGCTTTCTCATTTCAAAATGAAGGACATCAACCTTCAGACAGACTTTTATGGCCTCAGGTGCTGGAACAGTCGAAGCTGGAGGACACGAGAGCAGCTGGAAATGTTTAAAAGAGGTAAAAGAGGGCTAGAGACTCGTTGGCAACACCTCTGGTAGGGCTGCTAGCAGGTTGCTGCAGTTGTCTGTGTTTTGCACGAGACTCCAACTTCTCTGCAACACTTACTAACTAGTTACTGAGCAACAGTGAAACCTGAAGAAGTAGAAATCGTTCTTGTAGAGAGACCGGAGCCCACGCTCAGTGTTCACAGAGTGTCTCTTTATTTCTGGTTACTTTGTTACTGGGCGTGGTCACACACGCTGCTCTTCCCCGACGTTATGCACGCGTTCCCGCTCTGGCCCTCCTTCCTCTCCACTCCAGCGCCTAAAACAGTAGAGAGCTCATCAGTGCCATCACCTGTCCACTCACCTGCCTGGCACCGCCTTCAGCTCACTGCACCACCCTCCCCTACAGCAGTTGTTGCTGTAGGGGAGGGTGGTTGCACGTTTTACTTCCACATATGGTTTGTGTCCCACGTTTCCCAGTTTCACTACTGCTCCACAAGTAGCTGGGGAATGTTTGCGTCTGCCATGCAAACTGTGGACAACTGTTGCAACTTACTGTTGCAATTAAATATGTTTTTAGTGTAGCATTATACATCTCTTTGGGACCAATTTTATGTAAGACTGTTAGCAACCTCCAACAACCATTCGCCAACCAGTAAGGGAATATACATTTTCCATAAGGACCTGTGGTTGTCAGGGGAACGCAAACTGGTATCTGTATCTGCATGACTGGGAGTTCAGCAGCTGATTCCACAATGATCGAGCAACCTCCAGCAGCCGCCTGCCAACTGGACGGGGACTAAAGCTTTTCCTGTGACCG